>NC_140585.1:251028719-251357657 GCF_964204655.1 Triturus cristatus
TTTTTTAAATCGCGAGGTGCGCGCACCGTGCGTGCACGGCACGCACTGCGAAACGTGGGTGCTCGGTGCGCGAAGCGCATCGAGCGCCCACGGTGCGCACACGGTGAAAAACCTGAAGAAAAAAAAATTTATAAATACATAACATAGCATTTAAAAAAACTTACAAATTCACTCAAAAAACCATAGGTTTCACACACGTTATAGCTACGAATTAGCATTTAAAAAACCTTGCAAATTCACTTAAAAAACCATAGGTTTCACACATGTTATAGTTAGCTGGACATTTCACTCGTAAAAAACCAATGAAGTTCCCCCGTTATAGTTACTTCAGATAACTATAACTCGCGCGACCGCCACTCTATCACAAGGATGATGTCATCAGTGATGTCAAGAGTGATGCCACTGACCATATCATGAGTGATGTAATATGTGACGTCATCAGCAGTGGATTGCGGGCGCGCGAGTTATAGTTATCTGAAGTAACTATAACGGGGGAATTTCATTGGTTTTTTACGAGTGAAATGTCCAGCTAACTATAACATGTGTGAAACCTATGGTTTTTTAAGTGAATTTGCAAGGTTTTTTAAATGCTAATTCATAACTATAACGTGTGTGAAAGCTATGGTTTTTTCAATGAATTTGTATATAAATACTTGCACGAATCTGGTTTGGTGTGGCTCGTGCTTGAAGACATTAAGAAGCCTGCTGGTTGATATATATATACATATATATATATATTACCTACTAGCGGTCGCTAGTAGGTAGTTATAGTTAGGACCTAGTTTCCATAGGAAAGTTTTTTCTTTTCCCAATAACTTTGGCGTTGTTTGACGAATCTTTGCAAAGTTTTCAAAACTAGTGGTGCGCTCCGGTCAGCACCTGTCTTGAAAGTTTCGGGGTGATTCATCAAGTGGGGGCCGAGAACAAAGTGGGGTCCCAAAACACGTTTTACCAATGTAATTTTCCATAGGAAGCTTTAGACAAAGCTAAACCCCAAACTGCTGAACGGAATTACACCAAATTTGGCATTGGTTCAGAAAGAGTCCTTTTTGTTAAATGGATAAATTGTTTTGTAAATTCATAATTTAAAATTGCGGGGGCCCGCGGGGGCCCGCCCGCATATACTAAGATTAACCTTGCCACCCATAAACCATCCCCACCCTAAATCCTAAAAATACCCTTGCCACCCAAAAACCCATACCCACCCTAAACCCTAAAAATAACCCTTGCCACCCAAAATCCCATCCCAACCCTAAACCCTAAAAAATACCCCTACCACCCAAAAACCCATACCCACCCTAAATCCTAAAATTACCCTTGCTATCCATAAACCATACCCACCCTTAATCCTAAAAATACCCATTGCCACCAAAAAACCAATACCCACCCTAAACCCTAAAAAATACCCTTGCCACCCAAAATCCCATCCCAACCCTAAACCCTAAAAAATACCCTTGCCGCTCAAAAACCCTCTTCCACCCTAAACCCTAAAAATACCCTTGCCACCCAAAAACGCATCCCAACCCTAAACCCTAAAAAATAACCCTGCCACCAAAAAACCCATACCCAGCCAAGCCCCTAAACTTACCCTTGCCGCTCAAAAATCCATACCTCACCATATTCAACCTAAACCCTTAAAAACACACTTGCAACTATACATATATAAATATATTGTACACAAATCTTCCTGGCCAGGAAGAAATAATGGGCCGCACTCTCCAAGTACCACAAAACCGCTTTTATTTTGCTCCTTCTTTCATTTGGGCATTACAAGCAGACTTGATCTACACGTTTCGATGCCTCCTGACACCTTGCTCACGATCAACTGGCCCACTGTCCAAGTCTCTCTAAAAAGCATTCAAACTGCTATGATGTCATTTCCTGTGTTATTCCTGACCCCATGCCTTCTGGTCCATGTAGTTGCCAGTGGTTGCGTTGAAGGGAATGTTTATTTCTTTACTGTTCGTTACTCCTTTTCTTTTTCTTTATTTTGATTGAAGTGAATGATTTACAAGGATACATTCCTTTTTGTAATTTAACTTCAGAGGACTCCTTTCCTCATTCTGTTCATTTTGACTTATTGTATTAAATTTCGATTTTTTATGTATAAAGTTATTCTTTCTTTTTAATCACAGTTTTTATCCATTTTTTTCTCTCTTTTTCCCTGGAGTTAATTTTTTTTATTTCCTTTCTTATTTCTTTTTTATAAGTGAATGTACATCTCCTCTGATTGATTCAGGCCATGCGGACTCAGAGTTCTCAGATTTAAGATGTAACGCGATTCCTTCTGGCGCAACATCTTTTCACGATCTCCACCACGATCCTTTTTTGCGATTGTCTCTATTCCGAAGAATCTCAGCTTCTTCCAATCACCTTGGCGGAATTGCTCCATGTGTTTTGACACAGCATTGGTTCGATCTCTG
Organism: Triturus cristatus; assembly: GCF_964204655.1. NCBI lineage: Eukaryota > Metazoa > Chordata > Amphibia > Caudata > Salamandridae > Triturus > Triturus cristatus. The sequence continues at coordinate 251,031,143 of NC_140585.1, forward strand.
TGTATGGTTGCCCTTACATGCTCCATTATTCTTTTCTTTAGTTCACAAATGGTACTTCCCACGTACCTTTGTGGGCATGGGCATTCTATCACATATACTGTGTATTGCGTCTTGCAAGTGATTAATTGACGAATTTCCCACACTTTGTTATTAGCCAATTTCACTTCTTTGATTGGTTTAGCTATTTGGCACATTTTGCATGAGTGGCACTTTACGAAACCTTTTGTTTTCAGCCATGTGTCTTCCTTTTTCTTCCCTCTAAAGTGACTGTAAATCAGATGGTCTTTTAAGTTTCTTGCTCTTCTGTAAGTCACTGTGGGATGGTTACCCACTATGTCTTTCACAGTACTATCCAATTGCAGAATCTTCCAATTTTTTCTTAACATTTTTTCAATTTGATTACTTTCTTGTGCGTAATCCATTATCATTTGTATTTGTTCCGGTTTCTCCGTGTTTTCAACTTGTTTCACCGCTAGGCAGTCCTCTCGTGTTCTCTTATTGGTTCTTTCCCAACATTTTGTTACCACTCCTGGTTTGTATTTCCTCCTCATAAATCTCTTTGCTGTTTTTTCACTATGGATTTTCCATTGTGTTTCTTCACTACAGATTCTACGGATCCTTAAAAACTCTCCGTATGGGATGCTAGAAATTAGAGAGCTCTGGTGGAAACTAGTTGCTTCTAGGGTGGCATTTGTTGCTGTTGCCTTTCTATGTAGTGTTGTTTGAATCTCATTATTCTTAATATAGATTTCTGCATCCAGGAAAATTACTCTTTCCTTACTTATTGTGTAAGTAAATTTCAAATCTTTTGTGCAGTTGTTGATCACGTTAAAATATTCCTGGAATTCTGTCGCTGTGCCATCCCAGATTATTAACAAATCGTCAATGTATCTTTTCCAACTGACGATTTTGTTCACAGCTTGATCATTCATTGTGCTCCATGCATATTCCTGCTCCCACCATCCCCTAGCTAGGCAGGCGTAACTAGGACTGAAGGAAAATCCCATTGCGGTCCCGCTGTTTTGACGGAATGTTTCTTCCCCAAATACGAAGATCTTTTGATTCAAGCAAATGGATATCATCTCCAACAGCATTTTGTTGTGATTGCTGTATTTAATGTTTCTTTCCTGAAGGAAGTAATTACATGCTTTCATACCCATTTCATTCCCTATATTTGTATATAGGGCTATGACGTCCATCGTTATTAACTGGTATGATGCCTGCCATGGTGTATTCTTTATCAATCTCAGAAGGTCACTTGTATCTTGTATATATGAACTCAATTGTGCCACATAAGGTCTCAAAAAGTGATCTATGAAGTTAGCCAATGGTTCCAACAAAGATCCCTTTGCTGACAGGATTGGTCTTCCTGGAGGTTTTGATCATTATGTAATTTCGGTAGGAAATACTGTGTCGATGTTACTGGATGTGCCACCGTCAGGAATTTGCGTTCGTCCTCATCAATTAAGCCACATGATGACCATTCCGAGAGTTTGTCATCAACCATTTTTTTGATTGCTACGGTTGGATTACTTGCTAATTTTTCATAGTATTGGGTTTCTCTCAGCTGGCGATGTGCCTCTGTTATATATGCCGTCCGCTCCCATATAACTATGTTTCCGCCCTTATCGGCCATTTTGATTTCAATTTGGTCATCCGTTGACAATGTTCTGAGGGCTTCTCTTTCTTCTCTCGTTAAATTGTCATCATATTTGGAATGTTTCAATTTGTACAAATCTTGAATCACTGCGTCTTGAAAAAGATCGATTTTATTTCCAGGACCCAGTTGGGGGTAAAATTTCGATTTTGGCTTCTTTCCACTTAGGCCTCCTCCCGTTTGACTACAGGCCTCTTCAAGGTAAATATCTTCTCTCTCCATCACATCCAAATTAATTAATGTTAGGAAGCTTTCTGAATCTTTCACCTGAAGGCCTCCACTTGTTTCTTCTCGTGTTGTTTTATTTTGTTGTCTATATTTTGCTTCCTTGAATACTTTTGCTAGTTTGATTTTTCTTATATACAAGTATAGATCTATTCGTATTTGTGCTAGATCTATTCGACTTTTAGGGCAAAAATTGATACCTCTTTTTAATAAGCGTGTCTCTGTTTCATTTATAGGTCTTTTTGATAAGTTTACTATTTGTAATTCATCACTTATCGTTTCTGTCTCTGGCGCATGCTCCTCGTTTCGGTGCCAATTTTTTTCCGCACCCCCACTTGCGCCTTTTTCCTCTTCTCTGCGGTTTCTTTCCGGCCACTGCCGTCCTCTTCCTCTTCCTTTCTGTTGATGTTGCTGCGTGGGGCGATTTTGTTTCCACTGTCTTTGTTGCAATACGAGGCGCATGTCCCCTAAAAAAGACATCTTCACAGTGTCACGCATTGATGTTGATTCCCCTTCGTTTGATTCCGCAGAAACTATTGAGGACGCATTGCTCGATAGACTGGTCATACTATTCCAAGAGACTTGTTCCTTTAATCCATCAAACTTTCTTGCAAAAGTAAATATTCGGCCTTCAGCGTAGTCATTTGAATCTCGTATAAATTTGGAATGTTTCCTTTCCCTTACTATATCTTCGTGTCTTTCAATTTGACTCTCCAATTCATCTTTAAATTTATTCATTTCAGTTGTTAACTTCAATTGTGATATTTCTTTTTCTGTTTCTTGAAGTTGTAATTTTATTTTTTCCAAGCCAATCTCAATATGTTTTACTAATATTTCAATTAGGCCCAATGACGATTTTAAGATGAATTCACCCCATTCTTGCAGTAATTCGTTAGTTGTATCTTGGTTATTCGGCATGAGCATTATTCCTAGGCCCCTTGGAACACGTTGTACCTCCAAGTATTTTTTTAGAGTGATAAGCTCCCATGCCTTATTAATTTCCTTGCGACTTTGTTTTTCCCACGTTCTTAATTTGCTTTTTACATCCGTTTTTGCTGTTATAGTAGTTGTACTTGTCTCTTTTGTGGCCTGGCCTTTGTCAAACATATCATGTAGGAGTTCATTCCTCTTTGCTTCCCTTCGTTCCATATTTCTGCTTTATATGTATTTGCCCTTGTTTTTGTGATCTTTATTGCCCCTTGCGTTATGTACTTAGACCGGTATTCCTTTTAACAATTAACACAATAGCTTTTTCCTCCGCTCGTTCCCTCATTGAAACAGCATTGCGGTTTTAAGCTATAATTGACAGGCTCCCCGGCACTCAGCTGGCCTTCCGCTCTCGTGCGGAATTTAAATAATTTAGATAAAGTTCAGACGCTCGCTTACCGTTTCACTCAAGCGGCGTAATGCTTCTCCAGACTTAGTCGTTTCTCGCCAGCGTTCACTGCACCCGGTCTGAATATTTCATCCAATTTGGTTCCTGAAAACCGGTTTCGCAGCGCTCAATGTGGGTGCGATCTCCTGCGGCCGAACCACGCCGCTACTTATTGTACACAAATCTTCCTGGCCAGGAAGAAATAATGGGCCGCACTCTCCAAGTACCACAAAACCGCTTTTATTTTGCTTCTTCTTTCATTTGGGCATTACAAGTAGACTTGATCTACGCGTTTCGATGCCTCCTGACACCTTGCTCACGATCAACTGGCCCACTGTCCAAGTCTCTCTAAAAAGCATTCAAACTGCTATGATGTCATTTCCTGTGTTATTCCTGGCCCCATGCCTTCTGGTCCATGTAGTAGCCAGTGGTTGCGTTGAAGGGAATGTTTATTTCTTTACTGTTCGTTACTCCTTTCTCTTTTTCTTTATTTTGATTGAAGTGAATGATTTACAAGGATACATTCCTTTTTGTAATTTAACTTCAGAGGACTCCTTTCCTCATTCTGTTCATTTTGACTTATTGTATTAAATTTCGATTTTTTATGTATAAAGTTATTCTTTCTTTTTAATCACAGTTTTTATCCATTTTTTTCTCTCTTTTTCCCTGGAGTTAATGTTTTTTATTTCCTTTCTTATTTCTTTTTTATAAGTAAATGTACATCTCCTCTGATTGATTCAGGCCATGCGGACTCAGAGTTCTCAGATTTAAGATGTAACGCGATTCCTTCTGGCGCGACATCTTTTCACGATCTCCACCACGATCCTTTATTGCGATTGTCTCTATTCCGAAGAATCTCAGCTTCTTCCAATCACCTTGATGGAATTGCTCCGTGTGTTTTGACACAGCATTGGTTTGATCTCTGTGTATGGTTGCCCTTACATGCTCCATTATTCTTTTCTTTAGTTCACAAATGGTACTTCCCACGTACCTTTGTGGGCATGGGCATTCTATCACATATGCTGTGTATTGCGTCTTGCAAGTGATTAATTGACGAATTTCCCACACTTTGTTATTAGCCAATTTCACTTCTTTGATTGGTTTAGCTATTTGGCACATTTTGCATGAGTGGCACTTTACGAAACCTTTTGTTTTCAGCCATGTGTCTTCCTTTTTCTTCCCTCTAAAGTGACTGTGAATCAGATGGTCTTTTAAGTTTCTTGCTCTTCTGTAAGTCACTGTGGGATGGTTACCCACTATGTCTTTCACAGTACTATCCAATTGCAGAATCTTCCAATTTTTTCTTAAGATTCTTAAGATTTTCTTGTGCGTAATCCATTATCATTCGTATTTGTTCCGTTTTCTCCGTGTTTTCAACTTGTTTCACCGCTAGGCAGTCCTCTCGTGTTCTCTTATTGGTTCTTTCCCAACATTTTGTTACCACTCCTGGTTTGTATTTCCTCCTCATAAATCTCTTTGCTGTTTTTTCACTATGGATTTTCCATTGTGTTTCTTCACTACAGATTCTACGGATCCTTAAAAACTCTCCTTATGGGATGTTAGAAATTAGAGAGCTCTGGTGGAAACTAGTTGCTTCTAGGGTGGCATTTGTTGCTGTTGCCTTTCTATGTAGTGTTGTTTGAATCTCATTATTCTTAATATAGATTTCTGTATCCAGGAAAATTACTCTTTCCTGACTTATTGTGTAAGTAAATTTCAAATCTTTTGTGCAGTTGTTGATCACGTTAAAATATTCCTGGAATTCTGTCGCTGTGCCATCCCAGATTATTAACAAATCGTCAATGTATCTTTTCCAACTGACGATTTTGTTCACAGCTTGATCATTCATTGTGCTCCATGCATATTCCTGCTCCCACCATCCCATAGCTAGGCAGGCGTAACTAGGACTGAAGGAAAATCCCATTGCGATCCCGCTGTTTTGACGGAATGTTTCTTCCCCAAATACGAAGATATTTTGATTCAAGCAAATGGATATCATCTCCAACAGCATTTTGTTGTGATTGCTGTATTTAACGTTTCTTTCCTGAAGGAAGTAATTACATGCTTTCATACCCATGTCATTCCCTATATTTGTATATAGGGCTATGACGTCCATCGTTATTAACTGGTATGATGCCTGCCATGGTGTATTCTGTATCAATCTCAGAAGGTCACTTGTATCTTGTATATATGAACTCAATTGTGCCACATAAGGTCTCAAAAAGTGATCTATGAAGTTAGCCAATGGTTCCAACAAAGATCCCTTTGCTGACAGGATTGGTCTTCCTGCAGGTTTTTTTTTTATCTTTATGTAATTTCGGTAGGAAATACAGTGTCGATGTTACTGGATGTGCCACCGTCAGGAATTTGCGTTCGTCCTCATCAATTAAGCCACATGATGACCATTCCGAGAGTTTGTCATCAACCATTTTTTTGATTGCTACGGTTGGATTACTTGCTAATTTTTCATAGTATTGGGTTTCTCTCAGCTGGCGATGTGCCTCTGTTATATATGCCGTCCGCTCCCATATAACTATGTTTCCGCCCTTATCGGCCATTTTGATTTCAATTTGGTCATCCGTTGACAATGTTCTGAGGGCTTCTCTTTCTTCTCTCGTTAAATTGTCATCATATTTGGAATGTTTCAATTTGTACAAATCTTGAATCACTGCGTCTTGAAAAAGATCGATTTTATTTCCAGGACCCAGTTGGGGTTAAAATTTCGATTTTGGCTTCTTTCCACTTAGGCCTCCTCCCGTTTGACTACAGGCCTCTTCAAGGGAAATATCTTCTCTCTCCATCACATCCAAATTAATTAATGTTAGGAAGCTTTCTGAATCTTTCACCTGAAGGCCTCCACTTGTTTCTTCTCGAGTTGTTTTATTTTGTTGTCTATATTTTGCTTCCTTGAATACTTTTGCTAGTTTGATTTTTCTTATATACAAGTATAGATCTATTCGTATTTGTGCTAGATCTATTCGACTTTTAGGGCAAAAATTGATACCTCTTTTTAATAAGCGTGTCTCTGTTTCATTTATAGGTCTTTTTGCTAAGTTTACTATTTGTAATTCACCACTTATCGTTTCTGTCTCTGGCGCATGCTCCTCGTTTCGGTGCCAATTTTTTCCGCACCCCCACTTGCGCCTTTTTCCTCTTCTCTGCGGTTTCTTTCCGGCCACTGCCGTCCTCTTCCTCTTCCTTTCTGTTGATGTTGCTGCGTGGGGCGATTTTGTTTCCACTGTCTTTGTTGCAACACGAGGCGCATGTCCCCTATAAAAGACATCTTCACAGTGTCACGCATTGATGTTGATTCCCCTTCGTTTGATTCCGCAGAGACTATTGAGGACGCATTGCTCGATAGACTGGTCATACTATTCCAAGAGACTTGTTCCTTTAATCCATCAAACTTTCTTGCGAAAGTAAATATTCGGCCTTCAGCGTAGTCATTTGAATCTCGTATAAATTTGGAATGTTTCCTTTCCCTTACTATATCTTCGTGTCTTTCAATTTGACTCTCCAATTCATCTTTAAATTTATTCATTTCAGTTGTTAACTTCAATTGTGATATTTCTTTTTCTGTTTCTTGAAGTTGTAATTTTATTTTTTCCAAGCCAATCTCAATATGTTTTACTAATATTTCAATTAGGCCCAATGACGATTTTAAGATGAATTCACCCCATTCTTGCAGTAATTCGTTAGTTGTATCTTGGTTATTCGGCATGAGCATTATTCCTAGGCCCCTTGGAACACGTTGTACCTCCAAGTATTTTTTTAGAGTGATAAGCTCCCATGCCTTATTAATTTCCTTGCGACTTTGTTTTTCCCACGTTCTTAATTTGCTTTTTACATCCGCGTTTTTGCTGTTATAGTAGTTGTACTTGTCTCTTTTGTGGCCTGGTCTTTGTCAAACATATCATGTAGGAGTTCATTCCTCTTTGCTTCCCTTCGTTCCATATTTCTGCTTTATATGTATTTGCCCTTGTTTTTGTGATCTTTATTGCCCCTTGCGTTATGTACTTAGACCGGTATTCCTTTTAACAATTAACACAATAGCTTTTTCCTCCGCTCGTTCCCTCATTGAAACAGCATTGCGGTTTTAAGCTATAATTGACAGGCTCCCCGGCACTCAGCTGGCCTTCCGCTCTCGTGCGGAATTTAAATAATTTAGATAAAGTTCAGACGCTCGCTTACCGTTTCACTCAAGCGGCGTAATGCTTCTCCAGACTTAGTCGTTTCTCGCCAGCGTTCACTGCACCCGGTCTGAATATTTCATCCAATTTGGTTCCTGAAAACCGGTTTCGCAGCGCTCAATGTGGGTGCGATCTCCTGCGGCCGAACCACGCCGCTACTTATTGTACACAAATCTTCCTGGCCAGGAAGAAATAATGGGCCGCACTCTCCAAGTACCAAAAACCGCTTTTATTTTGCTTCTTCTTTCATTTGGGCATTACAAGTAGACTTGATCTACGCGTTTCGATGCCTCCTGACACCTTGCTCACGATCAACTGGCCCACTGTCCAAGTCTCTCTAAAAAGCATTCAAACTGCTATGATGTCATTTCCTGTGTTATTCCTGGCCCCATGCCTTCTGGTCCATGTAGTAGCCAGTGGTTGCGTTGAAGGGAATGTTTATTTCTTTACTGTTCGTTACTCCTTTTCTTTTTCTTTATTTTGATTGAAGTGAATGATTTACAAGGATACATTCCTTTTTGTAATTTAACTTCAGAGGACTCCTTTCCTCATTCTGTTCATTTTGACTTATTGTATTACATTTCGATTTTTTATGTATAAAGTTATTCTTTCTTTTTAATCACAGTTTTTATCCATTTTTTTCTCTCTTTTTCCCTGGAGTTAATGTTTTTTATTTCCTTTCTTATTTCTTTTTTATAAGTAAATGTACATCTCCTCTGATTGATTCAGGCCATGCGGACTCAGAGTTCTCAGATTTAAGATGTAACGCGATTCCTTCTGGCGCGACATCTTTTCACGATCTCCACCACGATCCTTTATTGCGATTGTCTCTATTCCACAGAATCTCAGCTTCTTCCAATCACCTTGATGGAATTGCTATATGTTTTTTGACACAGCATTGGTTCGATCTCTGTGTATGGTTGCCCTTACATGCTCCATTATTCTTTTCTTTAGTTCACAAATGGTACTTCCCACGTACCTTTTTGGGCATGGGCATTCTATCACATATACTGTGTATTGCGTCTTGCAAGTGATTAATTGACGAATTTCCCACACTTTGTTATTAGCCAATTTCACTTCTTTTATTGGTTTAGCTATTTGGCACATTTTGCATGAGTGGCACTTTACGAAACCTTTTGTTTTCAGCCATGTGTCTTCCTTTTTCTTCCCTCTAAAGTGACTGTGAATCAGATGGTCTTTTAAGTTTCTTGCTCTTCTGTAAGTCACTGTGGGATGGTTACCCACTATGTCTTTCACAGTACTATCCAATTGCAGAATCTTCCAATTTTTTCTTAAGATTTTTTCAATTTGATTACTTTCTTGTGCGTAATCCATTATCATTTGTATTTGTTCCGGTTTCTCCGTGTTTTCAACTTGTTTCACCGCTAGGCAGTCCTCTCGTGTTCTCTTATTGGTTCTTTCCCAACATTTTGTTACCACTCCTGGTTTGTATTTCCTCCTCATAAATCTCTTTGCTGTTTTTTCACTATGGATTTTCCATTGTGTTTCTTCACTACAGATTCTACGGATCCTTAAAAACTCTCCGTATGGGATGCTAGAAATTAGAGAGCTCTGGTGGAAACTAGTTGCTTCTAGGGTGGCATTTGTTGCTGTTGCCTTTCTATGTAGTGTTGTTTGAATCTCATTATTCTTAATATAGATTTCTGCATCCAGGAAAATTACTCTTTCCTTACTTATTGTGTAAGTAAATTTCAAATCTTTTGTGCAGTTGTTGATCACGTTAAAATATTCCTGGAATTCTGTCGCTGTGCCATCCCAGATTATTAACAAATCGTCAATGTATCTTTTCCAACTGACGATTTTGTTCACAGCTTGATCATTCATTGTGCTCCATGCATATTCCTGCTCCCACCATCCCATAGCTAGGCAGGCGTAACTAGGACTGAAGGAAAATCCCATTGCGATCCCGCTGTTTTGACGGAATGTTTCTTCCCCAAATACGAAGATATTTTGATTCAAGCAAATGGATATCATCTCCAACAGCATTTTGTTGTGATTGCTGTATTTAATGTTTCTTTCCTGAAGGAAGTAATTACATGCTTTCATACCCATGTCATTCCCTATATTTGTATATAGGGCTATGACGTCCATCGTTATTAACTGGTATGATGCCTGCCATGGTGTATTCTGTATCAATCTCAGAAGGTCACTTGTATCTTGTATATATGAACTCAATTGTGCCACATAAGGTCTCAAAAAGTGATCTATGAAGTTAGCCAATGGTTCCAACAAAGATCCCTTTGCTGACAGGATTGGTCTTCCTGGAGGTTTTTTTTTTATCTTGATGTAATTTCGGTAGGAAATACAGTGTCGATGTTACTGGATGTGCCACCGTCAGGAATTTGCGTTCGTCCTCATCAATTAAGCCACATGATGACCATTCCGAGAGTTTGTCATCAACCATTTTTTTGATTGCTACGGTTGGATTACTTGCTAATTTTTCATAGTATTGGGTTTCTCTCAGCTGGCGATGTGCCTCTGTTATATATGCCGTCCGCTCCCATATAACTATGTTTCCGCCCATATCGGCCATTTTGATTTCAATTTGGTCATCCGTTGACAATGTTCTGAGGGCTTCTCTTTCTTCTCTCGTTAAATTGTCATCATATTTGGAATGTTTCAATTTGTACAAATCTTGAATCACTGCGTCTTGAAAAAGATCGATTTTATTTCCAGGACCCAGTTGGGGGTAAAATTTCGATTTTGGCTTCTTTCCACTTAGGCCTCCTCCCGTTTGACTACAGGCCTCTTCAAGGGAAATATCTTCACTCTCCATCACATCCAAATTAATTAATGTTAGGAAGCTTTTTGAATCTTTCACCTGAAGGCCTCCACTTGTTTCTTCTCGAGTTGTTTTATTTTGTTGTCTATATTTTGCTTCCTTGAATACTTTTGCTAGTTTGATTTTTCTTATATACAAGTATAGATCTATTCGTATTTGTGCTAGATCTATTCGACTTTTAGGGCAAAAATTGATACCTCTTTTTAATAAGCGTGTCTCTGTTTCATTTATAGGTCTTTTTGATAAGTTTACTATTTGTAATTCACCACTTATCGTTTCTGTCTCTGGCGCATGCTCCTCGTTTCGGTGCCAATTTTTTCCGCACCCCCACTTGCGCCTTTTTCCTCTTCTCTGCGGTTTCTTTCTGGCCACTGCCGTCCTCTTCCTCTTCCTTTCTGTTGATGTTGCTGCGTGGGGCGATTTTGTTCCCACTGTCTTTGTTGCAACACGAGGCGCATGTCCCCTAAAAAAGACATCTTCACAGTGTCACGCATTGATGTTGATTCCCCTTCGTTTGATTCCGCAGAGACTATTGAGGACGCATTGCTCGATAGACTGGTCATACTATTCCAAGAGACTTGTTCCTTTAATCCATCAAACTTTCTTGCAAAAGTAAATATTCGGCCTTCAGCGTAGTCATTTGAATCTCGTATAAATTTGGAATGTTTCCTTTCCCTTACTATATCTTCGTGTCTTTCAATTTGACTCTCCAATTCATCTTTAAATTTATTCATTTCAGTTGTTAACTTCAATTGTGATATTTCTTTTTCTGTTTCTTGAAGTTGTAATTTTATTTTTTCCAAGCCAATCTCAATATGTTTTACTAATATTTCAATTAGGCCCAATGACGATTTTAAGATGAATTCACCCCATTCTTGCAGTAATTCGTTAGTTGTATCTTGGTTTTTCGGCATGAGCATTATTCCTAGGCCCCTTGGAACACGTTGTACCTCCAAGTATTTTTTTAGAGTGATAAGCTCCCATGCCTTATTAATTTCCTTGCGACTTTGTTTTTCCCACGTTCTTAATTTGCTTTTTACATCCGTTTTTGCTGTTATAGTAGTTGTACTTGTCTCTTTTGTGGCCTGGCCTTTGTCAAACATATCATGTAGGAGTTCATTCCTCTTTGCTTCCCTTCGTTCCATATTTCTGCTTTATATGTATTTGCCCTTGTTTTTGTGATCTTTATTGCCCCTTGCGTTATGTACTTAGACCGGTATTCCTTTTAACAATTAACACAATAGCTTTTTCCTCCGCTCGTTCCCTCATTGAAACAGAATTGCGGTTTTAAGCTATAATTGACAGGCTCCCCGGCACTCAGCTGGCCTTCCGCTCTCGTGCGGAATTTAAATTATTTAGATAAAGTTCAGACGCTCGCTTACCGTTTCACTCAAGCGGCGTAATGCTTCTCCAGACTTAGTCGTTTCTCGCCAGCGTTCACTGCACCCGGTCTGAATATTTCATCCAATTTGGTTCCTGAAAACCGGTTTCGCAGCGCTCAATGTGGGTGCGATCTCCTGCGGCCGAACCACGCCGCTACTTATTGTACACAAATCTTCCTGGCCAGGAAGAAATAATGGGCCGCACTCTCCAAGTACCACAAAACCGCTTTTATTTTGCTCCTTCTTTCATTTGGGCATTACAAGCAGACTTGATCTATGCGTTTCGATGCCTCCTGACACCTTGCTCTTGATCAACTGGCCCACTGTCCAAGCCTCTCTAAAAAGCATTCAAACTGCTATGATGTCATTTCCTGTGTTATTCCTGGCCCCATGCCTTCTGGTCCATGTAGTTGCCAGTGGTTGCGTTGAAGGGAATGTTTATTTCTTTACTGTTCGTTACTCCTTTTCTTTTTCTTTATTTTGATTGAAGTGAATGATTTACAAGGATACATTGCTTTTTGTAATTTAACTTCAGAGGACTCCTTTCCTCATTCTGTTCATTTTGACTTATTGTATTAAATTTCGATTTTTTATGTATAAAGTTATTCTTGTGTGAAACCTATGGTTTTTTCAGTGAATTTGCAAGGTTTTTTAAATGCTAATTCCTAACTATAACGTGTGTGAAACCTATGGTTTTTTCAGTGAATTTGTACGGTTTTTTAAATGCAAATTTTTTTTGGAGATTTTTGGTAAAAAATAATATCCAACCTATGTATAAAATAATATATGTACTATATCCTGCATTATGGAATGGTTAATTTAAAAAAAATTAATGTTTACATACAGTTGTACATCACAGTTATTATCTTCTACAACTCTTGAAACTTGTATTTTTTTTAATGCATTTTTTGCCGTGCGCGTACGGTAAGCTGACGCTACGCGCTCCGTACGTCATAAGTACGGTGCGCTTCCGTGATACGATGCGCGTACGGTATGCGGACGCTATGCGCTCCGTACGTCATAAGTACAGTGCGCTTACGTGATACGTACGTGATGTACGCGTACACGCATGCGCGTTGCGCGGAAGCAACGTCGCGGTTACGCAGGGGCGTGTAATGCGCATGCGCGAGTGCGTCTTACGTACGCGCTCCGTAAGCGTCACGTTTGCGCATGCGTACTTGTTTACGAGCGCGTACCGTAAGCTTACGGAGCGCGCACGGTAGGTCATGTGATCCACAAAGAACACTTTTCATTGGTTGAAACTACTTTCAGTTCCAGAAACTTCCCACACCACACCCATTCCCCTCATTACTGCTTGAGATCCCCTAGGAGAAGGAGCTGAATTGACATTGAGATACAATGGCAGAGCAGCAGACCTCTTCTGAGAGTGAGCCTAGCAGCACCATCATCAGACAGAGAAGGAGGAAACAAAAGGATTCTTTTGTGTGGGAGTATTTTACTTTTCCAGAGGGGCAGAAAAAGGTCAATGCTCCATTGGTCACTTGCACACTTTGTGATAGTGTTTTATCTAGAGGAGATCCAAGGAAGAAGTATTCCTGTGGAAATCACTCTATGAAGAGACACCTTAGGGATAAACATCCCAGGACCTTTGCTCGACATACTGAAGAAAACTCTTCAGTAAGTCACCGGAGCCCAACCTCAGAAGCTCAGCCGAGTACATCATCGGCAGCTCAGCTGAGCCCTTCCTCTGAGGTGGGAGCATCACCTTCTTCAGCTCCTCTGGACATTAACCCTCGATTTCGGAGGGTTTCAATGAGGTGTACAACGTGTTGTGGTCTTATTGTTTTTGGGGAGACCAGTGTTTCCCTTATTAACAATAAGATAGACCAGCACGTTTGTAGACGTTCATAATATTCCCATTCTTTCTTTCCTCTATCCCTGTATTAACCCAACGGCTCTTTTAAGAGCCAACCTTACCTCACAATTTTTTTTATTTTTTTTTAAGCTTTCCTTTTTGAAAAAATTTTTTTGCCGTGCGCGTACGGTACGTGTAATCGCGGAATAGTTACGCGAAGTTCGCGGAATTTTTCTCACGGAATTTTTCCGTTTACGCCGTGCGCATACGCTACGCGCATTCGGTGATTTTTCGGAAAAAAAATGAAAATTAATTTTTGCCCTTGGGGGTCCTTCTGGGACCCCCTGACAAAGGCTAGGGGGTCAGGAACTGTCCACCCTGCCCCCTTTTCACGTTCTCCACCTTTGTTTTTCACCCCCTCAGACTGCGAGAGACAAAATGGCGGCCGACACTTCCTGGTTTCGACCGATTCGAATGTTTACTGACATCTAACAACCAATCAGAATTGCGCTCGCGCACGGTGGCGTGCGCGTACGGTAAGCTTACGGTACGCGCTCGGAGCGCGCCCATAGATATATATATTGATTTAAATGCTATTTTCTCAGGAAATACTGAACAGATTTACACGAGACCTTCAAAAGGCACATCCCTGACCTGAGGGCTACCTCTCTGCCAAATTTCAAGTAATTCTGTCGGGCTGTAGCTCGGACTAAAGGTCCTATGGAAAAATGCATGGGGAAAACGCGTTTTGGGACCCCCCCTTTTTCTCAGCCCCCGCTTGACGAATCCCCCCGAGACTTTCAGGGAAGGAGCAGAGCGGAGCGCCCCACCTATTTTGAGAATTTCGCGAGGATTCGTCAATCGGCGCCAAAGTTATTCCAAATAGAATGTTGCGGATTTCCTATGGAAACACGGTCCTAACTATAACTATCTACTGGCGACCGCCAGTAGATAATATATACCAAAATACTTGCATTTTAAAGTTAAAAACAAATCCTGCGAGTATGCCTTTACCTTTAATGCATTCAAAACGAAATTCAAACATGTTTTCACATAATAAACACTATTGCCCTAAACTTATTTTGTTAAAAAAAATCCACTCTACAAAACCATATAAAATACGGCCATCCACCATTTTATCAATAGTAATACATCTGTCATATACAATACAAGAGTGCCATCCACTGGCTAGGGTTACTTGTAAATGCATTAGTGGTAAAAAGACTTGTGATTCAGGTTCAGGTCGTTGTTAAGGAGTCGTGGTTCAGTTCCTTCGTTGTCAATGAGTCGTTGTAAAGGCCGTTTCCTGTTGTAAATGTATACTTTTTCCACATAGCTTTCAGGTAGCCAGACACGAAGTTTGCACATCATTCTGACACCACCTCCTTAGGAAAACCTACTCTGGAAAAGATTCCTAAGAGGGCTTAGGAGATAATACATTGTGTTAGTGAGTTTTAATAATAAATACATATTTTTTATAACTAGACTGTGTGGTTCTTTTACACTTAACCTACACCATAAGATTAAGTACTGGTAAAACAAGCTGCTTTACACTCCTTCTGGACTAAGCCTGAAGGCTGCTCTCTACAGCTACCATTTAGAGAGCTTTCTAAGTTTGTCTATGACCACTAAAAGCACCATAAGGGTTGTCTGGATTAGTGATGCAGGGTGCTACACTTAAATAAGTGAGCACCATATCCTAAGCTAGCCTCCCACAGAGACGTTTTCAATAATATTTATTGAACCAATGTTATTCTTGCATAAAATGCGTGTGCTGCAATAATTAGTATACAGAAGCAGATAAACGTGATTACAAGCACCAAAAGCGTAAATAGTAGATATAGTTTTACCATGGTGCTAAACAATTGTTTATATGCAGGCATATAAACAAGGCAGTAATCTAATGTATTCCTACTATGCAAACCCTACTCTGAGTGTACCTGGAGTGTGTGTAGGTGTAAAGCCAAGAATCCCACCAAAGAACGATCCAACACCATTACCTGATGGGATAGAGTGAAGGATCCCTATCTTGGTCAAGAATTGGACACCCCTCACGAGACGTCAAGTTGCTGCGTGGTGATTTCTCAGCATGCAAGGACCCTCGGTGTCAGCAGAAGTACCTCCTCTACTAATCTATCGGGAATGCCCATCTTTTATAATAGAAAGCAGCCTTGCGATGTACGCATAGATTAGTGATGTTGTGGATATCTAGGTATCACTGTCGCACGCGGATGTAAATAGTGATGACATTTGTACGTAGTACGGAAGGAGACCTTGTACATGATGTACAGGGCATTGTGATAATGTTGTGCGAAGCTAGATAAAATATGCGTTTTGTTTCAGAGAAACTAATCCAACATTGTTGTGCTGGCAAATGTAAGCAAAAGGTCACAGCCTGGAAATGTTATTTGTGAGGACAATGTAAGAAATACGCTGCTTTGCTACATGGGCCTAACCCGGGAATATAACACTGACATACACTGTATTTTTATTTTAATGATTTCAAGTGCTTGTCAAATAGATACTTACAACTTACATTAAGAAAAATGTTCAACTTTTGTATCCAAGAATCACCACCAATAATATTTTTCACAATTTCTTCATAGCAGCAACTTACGGTTGACCACTATATGCAGTTCCTATTAACGTCTGTTTATTAGGTTCTGGTGGAACAAAAATTGCTCCCTCAGGATCATAGCCTGAACTACGGTGATCTCTGAGGTCACCTGTGCATACCCGGGTAAACCTCTGCTAATACGCCCATCAGGTGAACAGCCATTCACAGTATGTCACCTGATGTTGAGGCCTGAGGCGTCAAGGACAGAAGATGCCGAAATCCACAGGAGCGAAGCCAGTGGCTTTCCTCTACCCCAAGATAGTACCCCCTTAAGGCAATTAACAGTCCCAAAAGGCGGGGAGTATCCAGAAGGAGAGAAGAGCCCTCGAAGGGCCACCAGGGAGCGTCAGGAATGGAAAGGCAGGGACATCAGGTAATGTCTGGCAATAACAGAAACCTATAGTAATGAAAGAAGAGGGAGAGGAACAGATTAGCACATTCCCCCTGTTTGACAAATGAACAACATTCGTTTCCTTGTGTACTCCCCCAAACACTCACTCGAAGACCAGCAGGAGCAGTGATATATCTATGTGACTTCCCAGAAGGAGTTTTGCAGGATGTTTATACTTTCGTAACAGTTAGTCAAAGTCTCTTTTTTAGAAATCAAAAGGTTCCCAAGAAGTCTGAGAACAGCGTTCTCAAAGGAAGGGTAGCAATCCGCCTTGCAAAATAAGGAAAGGAAAAAATTAGCCGCGTTGTACTCACATATCCAAGTCCGCGATTGTCAGCAAGTTCATACCACTTACAGTCTATGCCAGCGTTCTTGTTATGCCAATATGACGAATCACGGAAGCGGAAGCTCTCCGCCTTCATTCAAAGAAACTGTGGCCTCAGGAAGACGACCTCCGTCTCTGTCGTCCCTCGCTGAAAACGCGAGGAGCCGGTGCGGTTTAATTTGCAAAGACGCAAACTCTTGTCCTTCGTAGGCAGTGTCAATAAAGGAACAAACAAAAAAAAGGTATCGTGCCAGTTGCTTCTTTCCGCTACTGATTTAAAGGCGCTGCGCGCCTTTGCATGGAGTTTATTCACTCGGCGGGAGTTAGGGGCTCTTCGGAGTTGCGATAAAACATCCTCGGGGTGTATAATCCATGACAGTGTTGTAGCAGAGGCAAACAGTGGAGAGTCTACACACACTTGGATCCAGGAGAGGGGATAGAGTGGATTACCCACGAGATTACCAGCGTGGTCGGGCGAACGGTGACAGAATCAGGATGCGTCCAGCTTGTCTCAGCACAGGAACAGGGCGGGGCCTCAACAGGAATTCAAAGCCAAGCACCTGAGAAGGGTTGCGGAGGGCTTTTAACCAGTAGGTCAGCAGTTCTTCCCTCGTTGCAGTCTGTGAGGGTACACAAGGATTCCCTATAATGGTGCATTATGGGAGACATAGTAAGAGACTATGCTACAATGATGCAAAGATATTTCTCACCGTTAACAGTTCTCCCCCCTAATGGCCCCTCCTGGGTCGGGGTTTGGAAGGATGTCGCGCATGGAATCTTCGTATTAATGTAGGGGCGTGTATGTTTTCAGCTGGCTCCCATGTCCTGTCTTCAGGGGTATACCCCACCCAATCAATGAGGTAGTGTAACTTGCCTCTGATACGCCTGGAATCTAAGATACTATTGACTTCATACTCCAATTGTCCATCTACCATTACGGGAGGGGGTGGAGGTTCAGGGAAGGAAGGGATAATATAGGGTTTGAGAAGGGAAGTGTGAAATACAGGGTGAATCTTCATGTCAGGTGGGAGATTCAACTTGCACGTAACAGGGTTGATCACTCGGGAAATGGTAAAGGGTCCTATGTACCTAGGTTGTAGTTTGTAGGGCCCTGGTAACTGGAGATTTCGTGTAGATAACCATATTCGGGTCCCCTCAATATTTTCAGGAGATGGGTGTCTGTGTTTGTCGGCCTGCATTTTCATAGATTGTTTGGCCTCTCTCAAATTAATCTTTGCTTGTTCCCAAATGGAGCTAAGGTGAGCATGATGGTCTGTTACGGCAGGAACATTCCCCTGAGGTATAGTGGACGGCAAACATCTGGGATGATAGCCCGTGGTAAAGAAGAAGGGGGAAACCTTGGAGGCTGAATGTGTTGCGTTGTTATACGCGAACTCAGCCAAAGGAAGGGCTTGAAGCCAGTCGCTCACTGTAGTGCTTATTAGACAACGGAGGTATTGTTCTAACGTCTGGTTAGTTCTCTCCGTTTGCCCATCTGTCTGAGGGTGATATGCTGTAGATAGGCGATGGTCTATTTGAAGCGCCTTACATAAGCCTTGCCAGAACTTGGACACGAACTGGGGTCCCCTGTCTGAAAATATGATAGTTGGTAATCCATGTAACTTGACAATTTTGTCGATAAACACTGTAGTCATACCCAATGCAGTGGGGACCTTTTTAAGGGGAATGAAATGAGCCATTTTTGACAGCATATCCACCACTACTAATATAGTAGTGTAACCCTGTATCGGGGGGAGATCAGTAATAAAGTCCATGCTAATGGACGACCAAGGGGTATCCGGGATAGGTAAAGGCTGCAGTAGCTCAGCAGGAGCACTGTGGGAAGATTTTTGACGAGCGCATGTGGGACAAGCTTTGATATACTCATCAATATCTTGAGACATGCCTTGCCACCAAAACCAGCGTTGGCAGATAGTGATTGTTTTATCCCCTCCGGGATGTCCAGCTAGGGGCAATGCATGACACCATGTCATTATCAAGTCACGGGTTTCTTTGGAAGGAACAAACAACCGCTGGTCGTGATAGAACATATCCCCCCTTATCATGTTTTTAGGATTGGCTAGCCATTCTTCTCTATTGAGCGAAGCATAAGCAGTAGTTAGCAGAGTCATAAACGACGGCTTCTTGGAGGTAGAAGCAACAATCCGATTAGCAGGAATTATGGGAACAGGGTGCTCGCCTGTAATGATTTTCACCTAGACGAGATAGAGCGTCTGCCTTTCCTTGTTTAGAGCCAGGACGATAGGTAATGATAAAATCATATTCAGAAAAAAAGGAGACCCAACGCATCTGTCTGGGTGTGAGGGCGCGGGCCGACCTATAAAACTGAAGGTTTCCATGATCGGATTAGATAATGATGGTGTGAGGAGATCCTAGTAGATAATGACGCCATTCCTGAAAGGCCATTTTGATGGCCAACAGTTCACGTTCTCCAATGGCATAATTTTGCTCAGCAGGCGACAAGGTTTTGGAAAAATAGGCTACAAGATGGAGGTTTCCAGATTGTGCATCTCGTTGGGAGAGCACACCTCCTACGGCGTATTGAGAGGCATCCGCCTATAAGTAATAAGGTAGTGTTTTGTCCGCATGTCGAATGACTGGAGCAGTCGTGAACAGGGTTTTTAAGTGCTTGAAGGATTTTTCTGCAGCTTCGGTCCATTCAAAGACGACTCCTTTTTTCACCAACCGGGTTATGGGCGATACAGTGTCTGAGAAATGATTTATGAACCTTCGATAAAAATTAGCGAACCCTAAAAAGGATTGTACTTCTTTGACCGATTTAGGGCTGGTCCAATTAGTGATAGCAGCCACCTTAGCGGGGTCCATATGGATACCTGCTGAGGAGATAACAAACCCTAAGAATTCCACCTTAGGTACGTGAAAAAAGCATTTGTCTAGTTTGGCAAACAAGTAATTGTCCTGAAGCACTTGTAATACAAGCTGTACATGGTTCACATGTTCTTGAATGGTCTGGGAGTAAATAAGGATGTCATCTATGTAAACAATAACAAAAATGTCTAAATACTCCCTGAGTATTTCATTGACAAATAATTGAAACGCCGCAGGGGCGTTGCAGAGGCCAAAGGGCATCACACAATATTCGAACAATCCGAATTTTGTGCGAAAAGCCGTCTTCCACTCATCCCCCTCCCTGACTCGAATCAAATGATAAGCTCCTCTTAAGTCCAATTTTGTGAATATCTTTGCTTTTCTCACTTGATCCAAGAGGGTGGAAATGAGTGGAAGAGGGTATTTATTTTTGATGGTTACCTTATTAAGAGCCCTATAGTCCAGGCATGCTCTTAAGCCTCCTTCGCGTTTAGGGATAAAAAAAATAGGAGAAGACACAGGGGAAGTAGAGTGTCTTATAAATCCCTTTTGTAGCATCTCTTGAAGATATTCAGATAGATATTTGGTTTCAGGGGCAGTTAGGGCATATACCCGACTGACAGGCAGTTGGGCTCCTGGGATTAAATCAATTCTACAATCATACGATCTATGAGGAGGCAGGGCAGTAGCTCTTACCTCATCGAATACGTTTGCAAATTGTGTATACTCCTCCGGTAATGCAGGGGATGTTGGTAGGGAAAGGGCACAGCACAATGGAGATTGCCAGTGAGCGGCATTCTGATAACACCTAGTGAGGCAAAAGGTGGACCGGAGTGTAACTTTCCTAGCTGCCCAGTCAATTAGTGGATTGTGCAGTTGCAGCCAAGGGACTCCCAAAATAGCGCCAAAATTAGGGGCATCGATTAAATCAAAGGTGAGAGGTTCTGAGTGCCCGTTGTCGCAAGTCATTACTATGGTTGGGGTTTGATAAGTGAATAATCCGGAAAAAGCTCAGTTCCATCCACAGCTTTTACTGTTTCAGGATGGGATTTTGGAACAAAGTCTATTCCTAAAGATTTGGCTAATGTGATATCCAGAAAATTACCGGTGGCCCCAGAATCTATAAGTATTGGCAAGGTTTTTCTAATCTGGGAGGGCAAGAGCAAGGTAACAGGGATAGTGAAATGTCTGGGTACCAGCGCCACGGTATTGGCCAAAAAATGCGAGATCTGTATGTTAGCAAGACTTGAACGAGCGATCTCTGAACTGTCCAAGCCTGTTAGTTTTCCGACTGTGCTCCTGCTCCGCTTCACGGAGTGAAGGTTTTTCCTACAGTTTTGGGTTTAACTGAGCATTCTCGAGCATAATGACCGCTCTTCCCACAATACAAGCACAAGTTTAATTTCTTACGTTTAGCTCGTTCCTCCAAAGAAAGCGGACCTCTGACTCCCCCTATCTGCATAGGTTCGACTGGTTCTTTTTTCTCGGTTTTAGCTAGGAACAATCGGGTATATTCGGTTTTAGTTTTTTCTCCTTTTCTTTCTGACAACCTATGATCTAATTTAACCACGAGATCCATGAAAGAAGAACAATCTTCAGGAGGGTCAACTATTTGTGATAAAATATCCTTTAATTCATCTCGGAGACCCCTGTAGAACAAGGAGGTTCTTTTTTCTTCTGGCCATTGTGTTTCGGAGACCAAGCGGTTAAAGGTGGTGATATAGGTTACCAAGTCTTTGGTGCCCTGTTTTAAACTTAACAACTCATTGTCGCTAGCTTGCATGTATGAATGACGCGCAAAGAGACACATCATCCTTTCTTTAAAACTAGTGAGATCATACAATATGGGGTCATCGTTCTCTACTAGAGGTACTGCCCACAGGGCCGCATTCCCACTAAGGTAAGAAATAATGAAAGCGATCTTGGCTGCGTCGTCCGGAAATGAGGCGGCTCTACACAAAAACTGGAGGTGGCATTTATTTATAAATACCCCATATTTAGAGCTGTCCCCAGAGAATCTTTCGGGCATGGCTAACGGGGTTTGAGGAGGTGTCACTACAGTTACATTCACTGGGGCGGACCCTGAACTCATGCTTGCAGAAAAAGAAGTAGAAGGGGGCTGGAAGTGTGCAGGCTGAATGTAGCTCCTCTTGTATTTGGTGTTAGGGTCATGTGTTTTTTCCTCTATAGGTCTTTGAGACTTGAGGTTATCTATTTCAGCAACCAGTCGCTGATTCTCCCCTCTCAATAAGGCAAGGTCTGCTTGTAAGGCAGTCATTGCGGAGACTAATTCACTGATAGAGGGTGGGGGGGCAGCAATAGCACCCTCCATAAGGGCATCATAAGGAGCACCCTTATCCATGTTCGCTCAGGGGATAATTTATTCGTGGGCTTGGCTTTTCTGTTGAGGCCTGAGGCGTCAAGGACAGAAGATGCCGAAATCCACAGGAGCGAAGCCAGTGGCTTTCCTCTACCCCAAGATAGTACCCCCTTAAGGCAATTAACAGTCCCAAAACGGCGGGGAGTATCCAGAAGGAGAGAAGAACCCTCGAAGTGCCACCAGGGAGCGTCAGGAGTGGAAAGGCAGGGACATCAGGTAATGTCTGGCAATAACAGAAACCTATAGTAATGAAAGAAGAGGGAGAGGAACAGATTAGCACATTCCCCCTGTTTGACAAATGAACAAAATTTGTTTCCTTGTGTACTCCCCCAAACACTCACTCGAAGACCAGCAGGAGCAGTGATATATCTATGTGACTTCCCAGGAGGAGTTTTGCAGGATGTTTATACTTTCGTAACAGTTTGTCAAAGTCTCTTTTTTAGAAATCAAAAGGTTCCCAAGAAGTCTGAGAACAGCGTTCTCAAAGGAAGGGTAGCAATCCGCCTTGCAAAATAAGGAAAGGAAACAATTAGCCGCGTTGTACTCACATATCCAAGTCCGCGATTGTCAGCAAGTTCATACCACTTACAGTCTATGCCAGCGTTCTTGTTATGCCAATATGACGAATCACGGAAGTGGAAGCTCTCCGCCTTCATTCAAAGAAACTGTGGCCTCAGGAAGACGACTTCCGTCTCTGTCGTCCCTCGCTGAAAACGCGAGGAGCCGGTGCGGTTTAATTGGCAAAGACGCGAACTCTTGTCCTTCGTAGGCAGTGTCAATAAAGGAACAAACAAAAAAAAGGTATCGTGCCAGTAGCTTCTTTCCGCTACTGATTTAAAGGCGCCGCGCGCCTTTGCTTGGAGTTTATTCACTCGGCGGGAGTTAGGGGCTCTTCGGAGTTGTGATAAAACATCCTCGGGGTGTATAATCCATGACAGTGTTGTAGCAGAGGCAAACAGTGGAGAGTCTACACACACTTGGATCCAGGAGAGGGGATAGAGTGGATTACCCACGAGATTACCAGCGTGGTCGGGCGAACAGTGACAGAATCAGGATGCGTCCAGCTTGTCTCAGCACAGGAACAGGGCGGGGCTTCAACAGGAATTCAAAGCCAAGCACCTGAGAAGGGTTGCGGAGGGCTTTTAACCAGTAGGTCAGCTGTTCTTCCCTCGTTGCAGTCTGGGAGGGTACACAAGGATTCCCTATAATGGTGCATTATGGGAGACGTAGTAAGAGACTATGCTACAATGATGCAAAGATATTTCTCACCGTTAACACCTGACACATAACCGAATTTTTAAGGCAAACCTTTGTCTATTTATCCTCCGACACCATCTCAGTACAATTTTGCACAGCACCCACTATAGCAACACCTCACTATCCAACTCCTCAGGTGTCTCAATTGCAGAAAACGGCAGCGGCGAAAGGCTGTGTGCTCTAAAGGTTATTCCTCCACATAATCTTTGATATCAACATTATGGTGCCGATTCCAATCCTGTAAAACCCGGGTACGATTCGTCGTACGGAGCGTATTCTCCGTACGACTCGTACCCGGGAAATCCACCGTACAATCCAGCAAGTACGATTCGTACACAAATAGAATTTCCGTACGATTCGTACAAAACACCGTACGGCTAAAAAATACCTACAAGTCTGATCCTGGACAGCGCGTACGCGACGTCCGTATGGAGTCAGGCAGCGTTTTACGGACCAGCAAGTACGATTCGTCCCTACATCACTCCGCACAGCTATTTTTTTATGGCAGCCAAAAAATGCAGGAAAACTGAGTCCGACGCGAAAACGGAGCCCCGGTACGCGACGGACAGCCATGGACCCCATCCTACGTGTCATCCCGGCACTCTTAGCCTATGACCTGGTGCACCGAACCCGACGCACATGCCGCAGAAGGTGAGAACAACACCCAGGGGCCAAGGGGGGGTGAGCGGCACCACAACAACGGAAGTGGACGTGTACGCGTACCCCTATGGCAACACTACAATAGTGATCCGCACCGTACTCACACATCCATAGCGTGGGTACGGTCCGTAGCACTAAATTAGTGGTGCCGTGGGGGTACGGACCGTACGGACCGTACACACGCTCTCAGAGCGTGTGTACGATCCGTATCACCATTGTAGTGGTGCTGTAGGGGTACGCGTGGTACGGACCGTACACACGCCCTCAGAGCGTGTGTATGGTCCGTATCACCATTGTAGTGGTGCCGTAGGGGTACGCGTGTTATGGACCGTACACACGCCCTCAGAGCGTGTGTACGGTCCGTATCACCATTATAGTGGTGCCGTAGGGGTACGCGTGGGCCGTACCACGCGTACTCCTACCGCACCACTACTATAGTGATACGGACCGCACCCACACATACATAGCGTGGGTACTGTCCCACCAGTGGACAGACATGTGAGGGGTGGGTGTATATGACCACCAGCAGTGGCCTACAATTTTAGGGGTGGGTGCATATCACTCCCAGCAGTGGACAGACATGTGAGGGGTGGGTGCAGAGGACTCCCAGCAGTGGACAGAGACATGGGGGTGGGCGCAGAGGACTCCCACAAGTGGACACAGACATGGTGGTGGGTGCATATCACTCCCAGCAGTGGACAGACAAGTGAGTGGTGAGTGTATATGACCACCAGCAGTGGCCTGCAATATGAGGGGTGGGTGCATATCACTCCCAGCAGTGGACAGACATGTGAGGGGTGGGTGCAGAGGACTCCCAGCAGTGGACAGAGACATGGGGGTGGGTGCAGAGGACTCCCAGCAGTGGACACAGACATGGGGGTGGGTGCAGAGGATTCCCAGCAGTGGACAGAGACATGGGGGGTTGTACATCATTATCAGATGACCACAACTCCCTGGGTGTATGTACGCATCCCTAACTTTGGACAATGATGATAGTGCCATAACAACACATCACTGACAGCAGTGTCCCACTCCCAGGAGGATGGATGTCTTTCCCCCACTGCATGACACACCACATGTGGGTGTGAGGACAAATAACACATGCATACCCACCCCTGGCGGATGCAGCACAATACACACACTGAGATCATGCCACAAGACTGTATAGTCATGTCACTGCCTACTTAACTAAGAGAGCCAAAGGGAACACACACTGTCACGCACATCCCAGGACTGATAGGAATGTACAGGTGCTGGCCCAGCCACCAAGACATTGTCTCTCATGGAAGGAATAGGGTGGAGTTCCCACAGATACAATGCCCACAATTGTGAGTCAGGTGCCCAAATACCCTGCAGAACAAGTACCATATGTGTGCTAGGCCGGGAGTACACACATGCATAGTGCTGAAAAGGGAGAATTTCTTCATGAAGGCATTTCAACATACTCAATACACAAGTACAGTGACTAGCAAGGATGGCACAGACGATGCAGCCGGAGACATTGCTGAGCAGGCATGGCCATAGTTGAAGGGATCCGTCACCAACAAAGGAAATGTAGACACAGGTCAGCACAACAATTGTGCAACTCTTTGCAGGGAAGATGTCAGGTGCCACAGAGGACGGAACACTCCTTGGGACAATGTCTCAAAACCAAAATAACACACACTACCAAATATTATTTGCAGAGGCCTTTTGATGGCACGCAGATACCATGGTCCACCTCTTGACCATCAGATTAGAACATTTCTCAGAACCATAACACATTACCACAACACCAACTCCTGGAGCCTCAGCACCAACATCAATACCTGAATTGCAATAGTGTTCAAAGTAAAAATAAAATGCTTTATTCAGCATAAAAAAGAAAATATGAAATCACACTATATACAAAGGTCAATGGCCAGTCCGTAATAGAAGTCCATTGGGGGACACATGGGCACGCGTCTCCCCTTGCTTGCCTGCACAGTGGAACCCTCAGGTTCGTCGACCGGGGGGGGGGGCATCATGTGGGGAAGGACCAGGCACCGCAGGGACAGGAGGGGGCAGAGTAGGTGTGGTGGGTGCAGGGGTGGACGTCTCCACCACAGGGTGGTGGGGCAGCACCAAAGGTGGAGGTGAGCTCGGCGCTGCACACTGCTGCCAGGGCGTCCAGGGTAAGCCCTGCACCGGAAGAAACCCCAGGGCCAACGGAGGGGGGGTGGCCGAGGGATGTGGTGCAGCGCTCTTGCGGGAGGGGTGGACGGGGGGGACTCAACTACCCTGCCCGGGGACTTCCTCACCCGCTTGCGGGGTGGTGTCACAGTGGGGGTGATGGGCAGCTCACCCATGTCGACCTCTTTGGGTGTTAGTTTGGCAGGGGAGCCAAGGGGAGTGCTTTAGGAGGGACTGGGTTGTGAGGCATGGGGACTTAGACTGTGGCTGCGTGTATGTCTTTTTGCCCCAGACCCAGTGGGTGTGCCTACATCCCCCTGAGTGTGCGTGCCAGAAGGTGTGCGTTTGCCCTTACTTGGTGCTGCCTGTGTCTGGTGGGGTGCGTGCTTGGGAATGTCTGGGTGTGCATGGGACAGGTATGGGAGAGGGAAGTGTGGATGGGGCTGGGGTAGGGGGGGACGAAGCGCTGCAGGAGAGTCACTGCTGCCGTCAGGGAAGAGTCCATGGACCGCAGAAACCTGCGTTGTTCAGACATCGTTGCTGACATGCCCTCCATGAACGACACCATCTGTGTCAGCAGTGTGGTGTGGCGATGGAGGACAGTCAGCAACGATGCCTGCCCAACCTGCAAGTGCCACAGTATGTCCACAGACTCTGCACTGAGGGCAGCAGGGGTGACAGGGGCAGGGGGTGCGGTGACTGTCCCAAAGGAGACATGGTGGGGCCCTGCACGGACAGAAGGGACCGGAGAAACTGGGAGGGCGGTGATGGGAATGGAGGAGGCGGGGACAGATGTTGGGCTGCTGCCAGGTGTTGTAGCAGCCTCCGCCCCCTCGTTGAGGTCAGCCTCAGACCCGTCTGCGTCGTAGTTGGAATCGCCACCAGACAGGTCCTCCGACTGACTCCCCTCGCCCTCCATGCCACTCGCTCCCGCAGACTCGCCAGCACTGGTGGCACTGGTGCTGTGCCCCTCATCCAGGTTCGTGCAGGTGTCTCCCTCGGTTTCCAATGATGATGCTGTGGGCAAGGTGAAGATACAGAAAAACATCAGTCACCTGTATACATCTGACACATGAGTACAAAACCAATAGGTCACAGTGCATATCAGGCAATGCATCATGAGTAACAGCTAGATTACTCCGCACATATATAAGCCCTGTACTCCCCAGTTGGTAGACCCACCAAGCCACTTGGACACAAGGAAAAATAGGACACACCAGCCCAAAACTTGAATGAGAAATACACTGAGGAGCAAGTGTCTGGGAACAGGTGAACACAGCAATACAATGAAGTCATGCCACCTCTTGTTTACCCTGAAAGAAACAGTAGTGGTGCACCAAAGGCAAAGTAACACACCTCAATACCAAAGGTGTCCCCACACTCTGAGACCTGTAAGTACTTAGGAAAACAAAACGGAAAAATGTTGGGCCCTTGGGAATCACAATACTTTACACAATCGACATGGTCAGAATGTGGGAATGTGCCATTTTGTGAACAGAAAACACATGTGCCTCCATAAACGATGGCTCCCAAGGAGGTGCACACAAAACTTCATTTACCAAGTCATTGAAGAAGCTGACAGCCTTCTTTAAAGAAGCCACTGTTATAAAGAAATGGTGTTGCAGAAAGTACATATACATGGGCCCACGGAGGTCTTGATGACTTGACACTCGTAAGTTGGTATCACCAATAACCAAGGACTTACCCAAATTCCACAAGACTGGGGGAACATGTATATGTATAATCTGAAAAACAGTCTCATTAGAACAGTGCCTTCTTTAAAAATGTGCCAGCGTGTTCCCTGCAAGTGTAAAGGTGGTTTGTTGTGCACTTCCTTGGGAGACATCTGTCATGCAGGCACATTATTGTTCTTAACAACAAAACATCAAACTAAAGCATTTAAAACATGAAGACCTGTTGACAAGTGTTGTGAGTGCCAAGGTACAATACCTTTTGACTAACAACTTGAATTATGTAAGTTGTCACATGGCCATCCGTTACCTGATGACACAGTTGGCAACACATCTGACCCACTGCCTGTCATGTGGAGTGGCACACATGTCCAAAGCCAGGACAATGCATAAGCCAATTGTGTCGTAAAAAGGCATACCTGCACTGAGGAGACACCCTCATGGCAAGCCAGAATGTCCACACAGATGTCAGCACACAAACACCAAACTACGTAGCATCTGGACCACACACTGGTGCCAAACATGTATGAGCAGGAATCATGTATTTAAACAATTGACAGATGCTGCAAAGCACAAACATTAAACCCTGCACAACATCACTGGGTCACTGCACGTTGAGTCTCTGTCCAGCCAATTATCACACACAGGTCAGACCTGGCAAGGAGACATAAGGTTTGTCTATGTAGGCCTCGCCCGCACAAATCCCCCATACCTGAGACAATGTGATTGAGACAGATCAAGAAGTGACACTTCTTAATCAGGGTTTACAAAAATATGCTGCAAGAATTCCCAGATGTACTCCACATCACCTCGTGAGGCTGCCAACACATATTTGTGACAAACAACCATCGACAGATAGTTGTGAATAGACACACAGGCACTGCCCAGTGTGAGTATGCACAAGCCAAATGGGGTCTCCCTGTCCAGTGGACACATGCAGCACACTTTGTATAAATACAAATGAGGCCAGGGAACAATTCCACAGAGGCAAACATATGCTGAACACACTGAGAATGGACACAGTGTTGGATGACACACATGATTACGAGGCAAGGGTGTCTCAGGGGGCTGTAGTGGGCACACTGATCCTTGTTCCTGGAATGATCTGACTGTAACATGAGCAACCGTCCTGGCACTATGCATATCTCCCACTCATGCACATCATGTCTGATCTTCATCGATTGGGGTAACGTGAGTTTCATTGCCACTCGGTTAATGACCTTCTCGATGGGAAATGGGCCTACGTACCGTGGCAATAACTTCTTAGGACCGTGCACGTTGAGGTTCTTTATGGATACCCATGCCTCATCTCCGAATTTGTACTCGGGTTCTTTTTGTCTGTGGGCATCAGCGTAGTGTTTCTGGTTTTCTTTGGCTTTGGCGAGCTCGAACCGTGCTTCCTGCCATATGGTGTGTAACAGGGTATGGTACACTTGGACGGTAGGGATGTGACAGGACGGAGTCTTTTCCCAGGGCTCCGATCGTGGGTGCAGTCCTTGTAGGCAGAAGAAAGGCGACATACCGGTAGATGCATGTTTACTGTTATTTTAGGCGTATACCACCATCCAGAGGGCTTCTGACCATTCTTGCTCTATGGATAACAGCAGGCAACGAAGGTATTGCTCCATGGTTTTGTTTGTTCGTTCCGCCTGTCCGTCCATTTGTGGGTGGTATGCCGTGGAAAGACGGGTTTCCATGCCCATGTTTTTGCATACCTCACCCCAGAACCTGGATACAAATTGGGAGCCCCTGTCTGTGATCAAAACGGAGGGTATGCCGTGCAACCGGATCACCTGTTGTGCAAAGATCAAGGCTAGTTCGAGTGCTGATGGTAACTTTTTCAGGGGAACGAAATGCGCCATTTTCGTAAGGTGATCCACGATGGTGAGGACAGTAGTATAGCCGTTTTTTGTCCTTGGTAGCTCGACTACGAAGTCCATGGACACCGTATGCCAGGGGCAAGGAGGGACAGGAATCGGATTCAAGAGACCAATGGGGGGACTGGAACGGGTCTTCCCTTGGTTACAGACTGCACAACGTTCAAGGTAGGAGTGGACTGTGGTATCCATGGAAGGCCACCAGAAATGTCTGTGCAAGAGGTCCATGGTTTTGTGGAATCCGGGATGGATGGACAATGGATGATCATGGCACATGAACAACGCTTGTTGTTGGTGACTGTCAAGCGGGAGGAAATACCGGTCTCCTTTGAACAGGAAGCCATCGCGTACGGTGATTCCGTCTAGGTCCCGGATCCATTCTTCTGCTTTTTGTTGGCGTAGATCGTCGCGCAGCTGGGTGAAGAAGGTGGAGGAGAAGACTACCCCTTGGAAGCATTGTCCAGGGATGATGGTCGGGGGTTCGGCCTTCGGTACGTTGTCTTCGGTTACGTCCAATCTGGACAAGGCGTCGGCCTTGTCGTTTTCTCTTCCAGGGCGATAGGTAATGTGAAAGTTGTATTCATTAAAGAACAGGGAACACCTTAGTTTTCGGGAAGTGAGGGCTCTAGCTGAGCGAAGGAATTTTAGGTTCCTATGATCGGTGTATATGGTCACCGGGTATCGTGCATCCTTGAGGTAATGTCGCCATTCGTCAAAGGCAGCCTTAATGGCGAGGAGTTCGCGGTCTGACACCGTATAGTTACGCTCCGCCGGCAGGAGTTTTCGGGAAAAGAAGGCCACGGGATGCAGATGTCCTGTTTCGGCGTTGTGTTGTGACAGGACCCCTCCCAGAGCGTTATGTGATGCATCCGCTTCCACTATGAATGGCTGTCCTGGGTCGGGATGCCGAAGGACGGGGGCGCTGGAGAAACGTTTTTTCAGGTCTTGGAATGCTTTTTCGGCTTCTGGGTTCCAGGAGAACGTTACTCCCTTACGTAGTAAGCTGGTGATGGGGGTAACGATGCCAGAGAACCCCGTAATGAAGCGCCTGTATTAATTGGCAAACCCCAGGAATCGCTGGACCTGTTTAGTGGAGCAAGGCGAAGGCCATTGAAGGACTGCCTTGACCTTTTGGGCATCCATTTTGACCCCTTCAGGGGTTATGATGTGACCGAGAAACTCAACCATGGTGGTGTGGAACACGCTCTTCTCCAGTTTTACGTACAGGCCGTGCCGCTGTAGTTGTGTTAGGACAGCACGGACGTGGTTGATGTGTTCTGGGAGCGTATCGGAGAAGATCAAGATGTCGTCAATGTAGACGACGCAGAACAGATCCAAGTATTCCCGTAGGACTTCATCGATGAAATATTGAAATGCAGCCGGAGCATTGCAGAGCCCGAAGGGCATTACCCGGTATTCGAATAGACCGTATTTCGTCCGAAAGGCGGTCTTCCATTCGTCGCCTTCCCGGACCCTGACGAGATGGTACGCTCCTCGCAGATCGAGTTTGGTATAAATGGAGGCGTTCTTTACTTGATCTAGCAGGTTGGAGATGAGAGGCAGAGGATAGCGATTCTTAATGGTTATGGTATTTATGGCTCTATAGTCGATACACGTCCTTAGATCTCCTTCCTTCTTAGCTACAAAGAAGAGAGGGGACGAGACAGGCGATTTGGAGTGACGGATGAATCCGTTTTGTAGGTACTCTTCCAGATAGCTCCGTAGATGGAGGTTCTCCTTCTCCGTCAGGGAATAGACACGGCTACAGGGAAGGGTTGAACCTGGTATGAGGTCTATCCGGCAATCGAAGGAGCGATGAGGTGGCAAGGTGTTCGCTCCTTTTTTATCAAAGACAGAAGCCAAGTCTGCATAGTCCGTGGGTACGCTATCCTGGGTGACTAAGCCTGTCCCTATCATAGGCACTGACTGAGCTGGTATCGAGGTTTCACTAACTGCCTTCTCATGAGGATAGCAGGTGGCGGTGCAGTGAGAGGAGTTCAAAGTCACAACCCGGTTCCTCCATTCAATGCGAGGGTTGTGTGTCACCAACCAAGGAAGCCCCAAAATGAGCTTGAACTGAGGTACATCGATCACGGCAAAGGCGATTTTCTCCGTATGCCCGTTTGTGCACGTCATCTGCATGGCTTCGGTTTGGTACCGTATGAGTCTGGATGTTAGGTCGGTGCCGTCCACAGCCTTCACGCTTTCTGGTTTGCTCATAGCCACGGTCGGAATGCCTAATCCCTCCAGGTAACCTGTGTCGATGAAGTTCCCTGTCGCACCTGAGTCGATGAGAGCGGTGACTGCCCAAATCCGGCCGGTCGAGGACCGTAACATAACGGACAGACCCATGTGTCTGACGTTGACGAACGAGACGGTAGGAGGGTTTCGCATGGAGGTAGAACCCAGTAGACCAACCCTATCGCCTACTGGGTTTTGTCGTTTCCCGCGTCATCCGTGCGGACTCTTGTGAGAGCAAGGGATTTATGGGTTGATGGCTTGGCCAGTTTCACAGGGCATTCTTTGACGAAATGTCAGTTTTTTCCGCAATAAAGACACAGGTTTTGTTTTCGGCGTTTGTCTCTTTCCTCCCGGGTCAACGGACCGCGGATCCCGCCGATTTGCATGGGTTCGGGTGCTTCCTGGGCCTTCACCGGTTCAAACCTGTTTTTGTCTCGAGATGACAGGAACCGGACTTCTATGCCCTTATGTTTTTCGTTTTTTCGTTCCTGCAACCTGAAGTTTAATCGAACCACCAGATCAATGAAAGACCCAATATCCTCCGGGGGGTCAGCCTGTTGCACGAGAAGGTCTTTGATGTCGTCTCGCAGTCCCCTGTTAAAGACAGACACCTGCTTATGGACAGGCCATCGCGCTTCAATAACCAGACGGTTGAATGTGGTTATGTAGTGTAGAAGGTCGGAAGAACCTTGTTTCAAATTCAAGAGCTCGTTGTCCGCGGCCTGCACGAAGGTGTGGCGAGCAAACATGCGTCGCAGGGCTTCTTTGAAGACGGGGAGCCTGTATAACATGGGGTCATCGTTTTCGACCAAGGCAATCGACCACTGGGCAGCGGCTCCCCCGAGATAGGACAAGATGAATGCGACTTTAGAGGCATCATCAGGGAAGGCGGTAGCACGTGCCATGAAATGTAGCTGGCATTGGTTTAGGAAGATGCTAAATTTAGCGCTGTCGCCATAGAAGCGTTCTGGAGGAGCTAATTGGACGGGGTGAGGAGCTATCACCTGTATGGGTGAGGGATGGCCCTGTTGTTCGGGTACCACCCCCCCGGGTCTGGGCCTGACAGCAGGATCTGGGCCCCAGGCCCCTGTCTGTCCTGCTGCAATCTGGCCTTGTAGGGGGGTAATGTCTTGACGCAGACTCAGGTTATCTGCCTGTATACATGTCCGCATAGCTGCGATGTCCTGCAGGGAAATGTCGGTGTTGCTCATGGCGCCCAGGCGAGATATGTCAACGTGGGCTTCCAGTTCTGTCAGGGCCCCACAAGTCTTACCTGTTGCACTCGTGGAGCTATCTCGCAGGGACGCTGTGAGCAACCTCCACCGTTCCCCTCCCTACCTGACCGAAGTGAAGAATCAGACCCAGGCATGGAGGAGACCAGGGAAAGATGCCGAATGGGATCAGGGGAAAGACGTCGTGTGGATCAGAGATGGAGTCACGCTAGGCCAGGAATGTTCTCTGAGGAATCACCAGCTAAACAGATGAACAACAATGATCAGTGCACCTGTTTTCCTTTTGTGGTTCACACGTACAGACGTAACAACCATACATGCTACAGGCTGGTAGTAGGAGTTTATAGTCACCTGGCAGGTGGTAGTGGATTCTTTTGTTTACTCCTAGACAGAGGGTTGTCTTGGTGATCCCGACGTCTCAGGTGCAGAGGGTGAAATGGCCTTCATACATGCTTGTTGGGACGGCAGCATGTGATGGGGCCCACAAACGCGCTCCTGCGTGGTGAGGGGGCAAGGTAAGTCCGTAACCACGCATCTTGCGTGTGTCACGGAAGTAGACTGGGTTGAAGGCGCTCCGGCACTGTGAAGGGGCAAAGCAAGTCCGTGACCATGCTCCTGCGTGTCACGAGAGTAGACTGGGCAAAGCAAGTCCGTGACCACGCTTCCCTGTGCGTGTCACGGGAGAGAACTGGGCTTGAAGCGCTCCGGCGCGGGAAAGGGGCAAAGTAAATCTGTGACCACGCTCCTGCGTGTCACGGGAGTAGATTAGGCAAGCAAGTCCGTGACCACGCTTCCCTGTGCGTGTCACAGGAGAGAACTGGGCTTGAAGCGCTCCGGCGCGGGAAACGGGCAAAGTAAATCCGTGACCACGCTCCTGCATGTCACGGGGGTAGATGGAGCTAGGCGAATCCGTGACCACGCTTCCTGCGGGTCACGGGAGTGAACTGGGCTCGAAGCGCTCCGGCGCGGTACAGGGGCAAATTAAGTCCGTGATCACGCTCCTGCGTGTCACGGGAGAGAACTGGGCTGGAAGCGCTCCGGCGCTGTGAGGCAAAGCGGGAAGCAGGCAGTCAAGCAGCAACACGTCAGTACTAGAAGCACTGACGGGAGTGGCCGCCGTGGTTAAATGCGGCCTCACCCGGAAGTGCTTCCCATGGTTTTCGTGAGCACTAGACCGCTGACCTGAAAGCGGTACGCGCTCCGAAAACCGGAAGTCGGTTTCCTGCCGTGGAATGTCCCCGGCTGGAACCATGACAATGAGAGACATAAGCCTTTACCCCCCCTGGGACCCACTCTAAAACACATTGCATGTCTGTCACACCTGGACACAATGCCAGAAGTGACAGTCACAAAAAAGGTGCACAGTCAAAGGTAATGGAGTTACCACTCACCTGCACCCCTGGTCTCCCATACAGGCTGGAGTACTGTGGGAGGAGGACATTCAGCAATGCCTCATTCTCCTCAAGTGTGAATGGCTGGGCCCTCTCCACAGTCCGCGACATGGTGCCAGAGGATGCACAGACAGCAGCAGTGTGGTCGACAGGAAAGTAGTGCAGGCAAGTGCCCTCTCATGGGTTCTGGCTGACTTATATCTGTCTTGCTGGGGGCTTTCATTTACAGGAGTACAGAGTGATTGGTCAGACTCATTTGCATCTTACGTTTCCTCCAATCCCTATAAACATACACAAATGACACGATTTTGCATGGTTCAAATTTTGAGCATCATAGCAAGGCAAACACCACTTTGCAACATTGTAATTTTTGGGCCAACTGACTTTTCAAGCCCACATGATGGCCACATTGCAACTGAAATCTCTGTATCCATGACAACCAGCATGCATTTTGGGCCTAATACTTGTCCCCTATGTAATTTTTGAATCCAAAAAACATGTACGGTGCGTTTCACACGTACCTGTACACGTACGGCACCACTACAATAGTGATACGCACCGTACTCACACATCCATAGCGTGGGTACGGTGCGTATCACTATAGTAGTGGTGCCGTAGGAGTACGCGTGTGTGTACGGTCCGTACCACGCGTACTCCTACGGCACCACTACTATAGTGATATGGACCGTACACACGCTCTGAGAGCGTGTGTACGGTCCGTACCACACGTACTCCTACGGCACCACTACTATAGTGATACGGACCGTACACACGCTCTGAGAGCGTGTGTACGGTCTGTACCACGTGTACTCCTACAGCACCACTACTATAGTGATACGGGCCATACACACGCTCTCAGAGCGTGTGTACGGTGCGTTTCACACGCTTACACTGGTGATAGGAGGCGCACACGAAAGGAATGGAGGTCTCCGACTCGCACAGGCTGTACATCAAGTCATTGTCATTGCAGACTTTCATGTGCAGGGGCTAGGTGTGTCAGGCTGTGATATTGCACATGTCTCCTCATGTAGTTGCACAATTGATGTGTGATGACCTGTGTACACATGTCATGTGTGATGGGGCACTATGTGGCACACTTCTCCTTCACACTTTGCACATGTGTGCCTGTAGTACAAACGTGTCAAGCACAGCATCACTGGTATGGCACAGTCACCACCACCCGCAACTGTCCCCTGATGACAGGGACAGGGACACTAGCAACTGACATTTCACGATCAGCGTGCCCCGATGTGACTATGTAATGTGTGTGTCATGTGTTCCCATGAGCTTGCTGTTAGTGTTCCGTCAACTACATCTGCTGTTGCTGCATCCAACATGTGTCTGTGTGGAGATGGGCATGGCACACATCTACGCACACCATGCCACATGTGGATTCCCACATAAGCAGGGTCTGTATGCATCAGACATGATATTTTCACATGAGGACATATCTGCGTTGTCTCAATGTCTGTGTTTTCTGTTTTCACGTGTACCCCTTCATCGCAATGTGTTTGATCTGTACATTTGACATTCCATGTGACCTGTGCGTCTAGCTTACCGTCAGCTGTCTGTATGAGATAACATCCTTTAAATGCAGCTATGTGGATGTATGTCACTCCTGTGATGTCTCTGGCTGTTCACTCAGACTGGCCCCCAGCTCGTTTCAGGGCATGTCATGTAGACTTGCCAATCAACGGGTGTATCTGGCTTTTCGTAGGAGTATCACCAAGCTGGCATGCGTGTCCTGGATGTATTGCACAGACCAGACTCTGTATTTAGCTGATGTGTAGTAGCAGTTTAGCATGTGCTCTGTTCATTGACATTGATGCTGTTATGCTCTCAATGTTCGTTATTCAATACAATTTTCTGCAGGGCACCGCCTGTCCCCCGACCAATGCCAGACTTGGGTGCCATGAGGGAACATGCCTGCATCCGATGTTACAGATTCACTGAACAGTTGATTGAGGACTTGACCGCCAAGCTGGCACCACACCTCCAACCGCGACACAGGTATCCTACTGCGCTGACCCCCAAGATGAAGGTGATGGCAGCCCTACATTTTTTTGCCAAAGGTACTTTTCAATTCACCATAGCTGATGTTGGTGGCATGTCACAGACAATGTTCAGCCGTGTCCTGCGTGATGTTTTGGCAGCCATGTTGGAGCACCTTGATGAATTCATCCATTTTCCTACTCCTGAAGAGTTGACAGGTGTCAAGGGTGATTTCTATGCCCTGGGAGGGATGCCCCATGTCATTGGGTCCATTGATGGGACACATGTGCCTTTGGTACCACCACAGGCACAGGAGGAAGCCTATCGCAACCGTAAACATTACCACTCTATAAATGCCCTTGTGGTGTGTCTTGCTAACATGCTGATTTCACATGTCTGTGCACGTTTTCCAGGGTCAGCACACAATGCCTACATCATGAGGCGTAGCAGGGTGCCACAAATGATGCTGCGGCTGCACAGCGAACGAGCATGTCTTGTTGGTGGGTATACTCTGTTTGTCCTGTGTGTTGCGGTATCTTTGGCTCTTACGGCATCTCCTGATCCACTTATTTACATGATGTTTCCATGTAGGGGACTCTGGCTATCCCAACATGCCATGGCTGATGACGCCTCTCCGCAACCCAAGATCAGCTGCAGATCACCGGTACAACAATGCACACGGGCAGACCAGGCGAGTGATTGAGAGGACGTTTGGCCTCCTGAAGAGCCGATTCCGGTGCCTTCACAAGACAGGCGGGTCCCTCCCATATGCACCGGCAAAGGTCTGCAAAATCTTCCTTGTGTGCTGCATGCTGCACAACATGGCAGTGGAGAAGGCAGTGCCACTCATCCTGGAGCAGGATGAGCAGGAAGATCCACCCATGGAGGATGAAGGACTTGGTCACGAGGCAAGTGAGGAGGAGGAGGAGGATATCCGGAGTCAGCTCATACGCAACTTCTAGTCATAATGGTGAGTCACTGCGTCTAAGTGTGCACGCTTGTAGCCTTGGGTGGCATGTGTTGCAATGTGTGTGTCCAGCTGACTGTATGCTAAGTGACTTAGATGTGTGTTCTGATGTGTCACTCTAGTGATGATGTCATTCCACACATTTTAGCAGAGACACTTTCTTTTAAATTAGCATGGGGACAACATTGTTCATGTTTAGTATATGACCATGTATGTGGAGAAAATTATTTTATCTGACTTCTTGTGTGTCTGTCATTCCCAGGTTCTTGCGCATGTTGTCTGCTCGTGTCATCGTTGTCCTCCTGCTATTCCTCATGAGTATTGCAATGTCTGCTGAATCAGCGTTCCATGCACGGACATGGGGAAATGTCATTTTGGGTAAGGATTGCAGCAAGGCATTTTGGGGGTGGTACATGTTTGGAATGTGTGGGGACTCTTCTGTGCATGTTGTGTTACCATGTATACATGTCGACTCACCATGGGACACATAACATGTAGCATGACTCCCATGAATTGATAGTCACCCTTCGTGACTGTCATCTGTAATGGATTTTGGATTCTGATGAAGGCATCAATGTGTGTAAAACTTCCCTCTGAAACATACGGCATGCTATGGGTGGACATAGTGTGGGACATCCCCATAACAGGCTCAATGGGGAATTACAGCCTCTCCGTGTGCAGCAGGAGGTGTTTGGCTCATCCCGTTAACTTGTGTGCCAGTTCATTTGGATTTACAACATCCGTGTTGTGAAGGGGTGTCCAGCGTGGGTCCCACATGTTCAGTCAAATGACCTGTGAGTCTGTTCATATTGATGCATTTCCCTTAGTGTGAGCTTGAGTAATAAAGGTGTTCCTCACCCTCCAAAGTGCCTCATCTCTGTCAATGCAGGTCTCTTGCCACTTTGCATGCGTCATCTCTGGCATAGTTGTCAAAGATTGTGCATATGAGTGTATGTGTAGTTCGGCAACATGCATGCAGTTCTTCATGGCTAATAATCTCTATTGTGCATGAAGTCCATGGTTGTGTATGTATTTTGGCAGGTTGCTCCACCCAACGGGCCGTCAACGCCTGCTGAGGGTGTGTCTCCTGTGCGCAGCTCGGCCTTCTGTTTCCTGATCCTGTGTCAGTCATCTTTGATGATTGTTCATCCATTCTCTCTGGGAGAGCCATGAGTAACCTGACTCTCCTTCCTTTACATACGCCTGTTGCAGTTGTCCTTTCTGACATCCTTGTCTTTGTGTGCTACTTTCGGCCTAGTTTCCAGTACATGCCGCCTGCTGCTACGGCCCCTGCGGCAAGGGCACACGAAGTTCCCGAATTCTGCAACCCACACGCCTCCAAGATGCTCCTCCCTTCCTCCCTGCACCCATTCATCAGGCTGTCATCAGCTTGTCTGTGCCACTGTTGCGGCCACGCGGTGCCAAAGGCAGGACCGTCAGCGCATGCAACGTGCACATTGCACGACCCTCATGTCCATGCATGACCCACAGCACACAACAGTCTCATGTTGCACCCACCCTCCAAGCAATGTCCAACCGAAATTCAACCGCCTGCTCTCAGGCATACCCTAAGCGCACACACGACACCTTCGGATGCTGAGTGTGCAACTCCAACTGCCTACACAGCGCTGCCCCGCCTTCCAGGCCCTGTCACACCAACCAGGTCATGTCTCTCATACTCCACACCGGCTCCGTCCAACAGCACGCCATTGGACTCTGTTACCTCCTCAACACAACAGGCCCGCACATCACCTTCATGACAGTGACCTGGATAAAAGCATTCTCAGCACACAACTTCTTCATAGCCATCTCAGACGGATACAAGAGCACCCGCAGGGACGGCACTAACAATCCCGGAGGATGAATTGATATCTATTCACAAGTACGCACTCAGGGTCACAAATCCGGTTTGGCACAAACCCCCTGCAAACCTTCAGAGTAACACTCATCTACAGATATCCAGGCCTACATCCACAATTCCGCAAAGCCATTAACACGTCCATCATCACGCACGCACTCACATCCACAGGATACATGTGGCTGTGGGCCAGGAACTTCTGGCTGGATGAGAACCACACCAGCATCCATCATTGGTCCATCCACATTAGCATCCACGTCTCCGACGAGCAACACACTGCTACACACCCCGCTACCAATCCCCCAAAGATGCTTGATGTAAGTCAACACAGACATGCTGTGTGGGACACTGGAACCAACACCACCGCCACACCCTGCAACCTCACACACTGGATCAGCAACTGATCCAACAATCTAGCCACGTTGACGGACTTTCCTGTAACGCACATCAACTATTAAGCCACCTGGTACAAGGCAGACCTACTGGACTCATACACGTCTAGAAGGACTCTTGTGCACAGCTTGCAACACAAATAACCATCAGTGGCCTTACAACCCTGGAAAACGGCACACACAGCCATCACCATATCATCAGCAAGGACAATTGGAGATCCTTCAGATGGGCCCGAGGCCAAAAAACCGCACGACATCAAGGAGCTCATCAGCATTGTGAGTGCACTGACATCAGCTCTCCATCCAAAAGACACCCCACCCTTGCAAGGCGGAGACAATCCCTTGCAACTTTCTACCACTGCAAGTTCATGGACATACACGCAAGCCTTGGCACACAGAGGCAGAATGCACTAATATACACGGGACCAACCCCCCTCAGGTTTTGGACTTCCATCATCAGCAGATACAACACCCGGCTCATGTGCAACATCCCCTGGGGATCTCCATCAGGCCCCTTCCCACACAACATCTCAACCACATCATTCCCCATCCTTGTAGCCTCCGTCCAGCACGTCATGTATGTATCATTGGAGTTAGCCACATTCCATGGTAGATAGAGGCATGCAGTGACCCAGGCCCTTCTTAAACAATGGACGGAAGGAACGCAGGCTCTCAAGGAACATCACCGTGCTTCCCTAGCCAGCAAATGTCATCAGGAAGACAGTCAACGAGCAACTGACAAACTTCCTCCACGCAAAGAGCTCCAGCCAACATGCACAAGACCATCTTCCACAGTAATCACCCCACTGCAACCGTCATCATTGCCACCAACACCGACAACTTTGCCCTGCTCAACAACGGTGAGGCCACCCCCCTTGACCTCTGCACAGCATTATACACGATGTGCTCACACACTGTCAGCTCACACATCTCCAACACTGGTATCCAGGGGATGGACCAGGATGAAATCACCAAGTAGCTCACCAGCAAGGCCATGGGTGTGGGACTCAAGCCTTCAGTATGTAGTACAGTGGCGTTATCCCAGGGCTCATCTCTCAGCGTGTTAATCTTCAATGTGTCCATGACCTCCCTCTCCACCATCACATGCGCACACAACCTCATCATCATCTCGTATCCATTAACAGCCAGCTGCTCCTCAAACCTCACCATAGACACAGCCATTGCCAGTTCCAACCTTCAAGAAGGCATGAGGTCCGTTGATGAATGGCTGAACATCAGCCACCTGAGGCTGGACTTGTACAGGACTGAGGTAATCATCTGAAGATTGTCCCCTTACAGCTGGGTCAACTCCTTGTGTCCCACCCGCCAGGGCACTGCACCAGCACCCAGTGGCCACGCACGCAAGATGGTGTGCATCATGGACTCGTTGCTCACAATTGCCATGTAACTCACCAGCATCTGTACCTCATGCTGCAACACCCTCCGCATGA
The DNA here is from genome assembly GCF_964204655.1 of Triturus cristatus. Taxonomy (NCBI): domain Eukaryota; kingdom Metazoa; phylum Chordata; class Amphibia; order Caudata; family Salamandridae; genus Triturus; species Triturus cristatus. Next base: position 251,072,314 of record NC_140585.1, read on the forward strand.
TGCACATGATCCACAGATAGATCCACTCCAAGGCAAGACAGACCGTCCCCCGGGCCCACGACACAGCCGTGTCAACTACAGCCCCGCCCTCTACGGAGCAAGTACAGCCAAACTCCCGGAAAACTTGTCCACATCCAGGGTGCATCTGCACACCTCAGCTTCAACATCCCGCGCCCCAGCCACATCACCGTCCACCTGAGATAGCTGCAATGGATCACTGTCTGCTGCAGGATGACCTTCACACTCTTCACCCACACTCAGGAGGCAGTCCACAACCCCAGACCCCAAACCAACCTTGGACGTCTGTCATCCGAGACCCCGTTGGGCCAACTCCGTGCATCCAACCTTGCCCTGGCCAACATTCTTCACATCCACCGAACTACAGCATGCAGGAGATAGTTCTCCCACCTGGCCAAACATACCTGGGACTCCCTCCCTGGGAACCTCCACATGAGCCATGACCTCTCCGCCTTAATGATATTCTTCCAAATTGGTCTGTCTGCACAGTATTCCAAGCCCCCCCTCAGTAGCTTGAGGCCATCACGGGTGAGTATTGTGCTCCATGTCTGTATTGGATGATACATTGTGACCCATGTGTGTCCTGTACCGGACTCAGATCCAAGGGTATGGATGGCTGGAGTTAGTTCAACACTCAGACATAGTTTGACATTTCCCCACACGTATGTTGTGGACTCATGCAAAATGACTGCAACATCGAATTAAAGAAATTTAGTTTTATTCTCGGTGGGGGGCGTGTTTTGTTGGGAAAAATAGGTGCTATACAGTGTGACTAGAATCCAAAGTTCACAGGGGGAGATGGGATCCTTGGCATTTGAAGTCATCAGAGTCCAGAACACAGTGTTTGTCATCATTGGTCAGACTGTGACCAGCAAGTCCATGTGGCAGAGAATGTCAGTGAATGAGGTGATGCTGTTGCGCATGAAGGCCAGGTGCCAGGCCAGGTGACCTGGGAGATGTGGATGGTCTGCTGCCTCTCACGGTCTTTTCCGTGGACGACCCACCTTCCTCGTGGGACCCTGAGATGCAGGCCTTGACGATGCTTGGGACGCTCCATCGGACGAATCCTCCTCCTCCTCCCTCCCTGTAGCTGGTGGTGGTCTTCGCCTGGTGGCACAGGGAGGGTTGCCCATGTTGTCAGCGATCCGACGGAGCGAACGGCTTATGTCCGTTTGCACCGCCAGGAGCTCAGCCAGTCTTGCCTCCATCCGTCCTTGGTGTTCTTGTTGACTGGCGTGTTGCTCGGCCTGCTGGTTCTTAATCTCTGTGAGGGTCTCCACTACCTGGCTGATGGCCCTGGTGTCACGCCGGTATGCGTCCATAATGTTGCGTATGTGTGACGTACCGGTCCCTTCAGCTGGTCAGGTTCTCGCCTCCGCCTGCCTCCACTTCCACCACCCCTGCCCACACGAGCCTGGGCTACCGTTGTGGGCACATCGGGTCTACGGGACCCCTGAGGGATGGCAGTTGTGGGGTTGTCTGCCTCCTCCTGGGTGCCCGGCGAACCTTGTCCCTCCAGGTCAGACTGGCTCAGTTGTTCACTGCGGGCAGGGCTCCTGGGTGTCTCCTGGGATGTGGCAGGAATGGGGTGGTGGTTGGCACAGATGTTCCTGAAGCAGGTGCTGCAGGGGCTTGTACACCAGAGGGTCCAGGTGGGTTGGGGGTCATCCGCGGAGTGTTGAGAGGCGTCGCTGCCGGTGGGCTCAGGTTCCTCCCGAGCCTGGGACTGTGATTCTTCCCCCCCTATTGTTGGGCGGAGATCCATGAGGTTGCCCTGTGTGTGAGAGAGACAATGTTAATGCTGTTTCATGCGACATCCATGTTTCATACATATTCAAGTTAGCACAGTTCCTCCAGGTAGTTGGATGTGCCTAGCATTCTCCTCACTGTTCACTTGTGGATGGGTATGTTGCGGGGGACAGATTGATATGTTCTCCTGAGTGTTTGACACGTAGATTTTTGGCTTGGATGCTTCTTTGGCTATGGATTGATCTTGTTGTGTCACATGTCCATTGTGAGAGTGGGTAAATCCATTGCCTGCCCCGGGGTATGTGCTTGTGTAAGGAGGGTGTGTGACAGGGCCTGCTGGTGGGTGTAGTGTGATTTGGCTGTGGGTCTCCCAGGTGATGTATCTGTCCCCCCATGGAGCATGCTGCCATGACGGTGAGTGTGAGTTCCTGTCCTAGATATCTGAGCTTGTTGTGTTGGTGTTTGAGTTTGCAGTGGTCACAGGAGGGCCTTGTGCTGCCTACAGCAGGGCAAAGTGTCAGCTACCTTGTCAGTACTTTGCCAGTCCCTGTGCATTGAGCATGGTGCATGGGTATGTCCCTGGGCCATATGGGCTGAGGGCAATGGTGTCTGATTCAGAGTTGAACAATGTGTTTTGTGAGCCCCACTGTAAGAGTGGGCAGAAACCGCGCGACACAGGCGTGTTACGTTCTTAAAGGTTTAATGGGGAATATAGCAAGGTCTCAGATTGTCAACAAAGCAAAACAAACAAATCCAAAAACAACGGGGGAAAGTGCTCTGCTTCTTCCTTCAGTGGGATATGTTCTCCCTCTTTGAAGCCCGTCGTCAGGCCCCCTCGGCCGGGATGCAGTTGGTCAGTGGTGTCACCAGATTGCACAATAGAAAAGAAAGGAGACCAATTAGGACTTTTGTAGTCTTTCTCCGCTATGGGGAAAAGGGTGTGAGGGACGTCACCAGGCTCTCTTTAGGTAGGTCGTGTAGGGAGGGGTTCCACCACCTAAGAAGGGTTTAGGGAGAGGGGAGCGCACAGATGCTAGGATTCCCCACCTGGCAGCCCCACTCCTCCCTTTGCTCTATGCTCAACCCGCCTCCCGGTACCCAGCAATCGCTGCCGTACCTGCTCAAGCCACGTTCCTCCGGGACCGTGGCAGGGCGCTTCGCAGGAACGATGGCCTCTAGGCTTCTCTGCAACCACGTCCTCCGGTGTCCTCGCGACCACGGGATCCCTCGATTCTTCACCTTCTCTCCGTCTCTCGCCTCTCCGGGCTCCTTCCTCCTTCACGATGACGCTGGCGTCTTCATTGGCTGCCGGGCTTTTTACGTCCGATGGTGCGGTGTGGCTCCACTCCCATGGGCGGGGCCAGTAGCCGTCCGTCTCTTCCTGGAAGGGCCAGGACCCGGAAGGGGGGGAATCCGACGTTGCTGTCCAAACAGTGTTGGGGTCTTGCGACTGAAAGGTGAAAACAGCGGTGAGTGGAAGAGGGAAAGGTAACACCGGAGTTCCATAACCCGGCCCCTGACACACCCCTCCCCTAGATTCGTCCCGATCGGGGCCGAATGGAAAACGGGACAGGAAGTCGACATTGGCATTAAGGGCTCCCTTTCTGTGGCGAACTTCGAAGGAAAAGGGCTGTAGGGACAGGAACCATCTCATCACCCTAGGGTTATTCCCCTTTGTCCTACTCATCCATACGAGAGGGGCGTGGTCGGTGTACAGAATAAAATGGGCACCTTCGAGGTAGTATCGCAGTTTGTCTATGGCCCACTTGATGGCGAGACACTCCTTCTCGATGGTGGGATACAGCCTCTCGCGGGGAAACAGTTTCCGACTGACATAAAGGACCGGACGTTCGGAACCGTCTACAGTGGCTTGGGAGAGGACGGCTCCTATACCCACATCGGAGGCGTCCGTCTGGAGAATGAAAGGACGAGAATGGTCGGGGGAAACGAGTACGGGATGGCTAGTGATAGCCTTTTTCACTGTGCTGAACGCAGTAAGGACAGCGGGAGATGGGATTTGTAAGGCCCTGTTGGGGACCCCTTTTTGTAATAGATTGGTCAGGGGGGCGGAAATGTCAGAGTACTGAGGAATGAATCGACGGTAATAGCCAGTGAGGCCTAAGAAGGCCCTGATTTCACGTTTTGTGGAGGGTAAGGGGGTTTCGGTTATGGCTTTTATCTTCTCTTCCTGAGGTTCAAGACACCCGTTTCCGAGCACGTACCCCAGATATTGCACTTTGTTGAACCCCACGCGTGATTTCTTTGCGTTAATGTGCAGTCCGGCCTCTTTTAGCGCTTGCAGTATCTGGTGACAATGTCTCAGATGGTCTTTCCAAGTGCAGTTGTATATAATGATGTCATCCAGATATGCTGCGGAATACTGTTGATGGGGATACAGGATTTTATTCATTAGTCTCTGAAAGGTCGCCGGGGCCCCATGTAGGCCAAAGGGAAGAACTGTGAACTCAAAGAGGCCCCCAGGAGTAGAGAACGCTGTCTTCCCTTGATCTCTTTGCCTTAGGGGTACCTGCCAATACCCTTTTGTTAGGTCTAAGGTGGTGATATATTTGGCCTCGCCAAGTCTCTCGACCAGTTCATCTACTCGAGAGAGAGGGTAGGTGTCTAGCTTGGAGATAGCATTTACCCCACGAAAGTCTATACAAAATCGTATTGAACCATCGGGTTTTGGAACCAACACGATGGGGGACGACCACTCACTTCGTGAGGTTCGGATAACCCTCATTTGCAGCATTTTGTGGACCTCTTCAGTGACTGCTGTCCGTCTGGAGGCCGGAATGCGATATGGTTTTTGTTTTACCACCTTCCCCTCCTCAGTTGTTATACAGTGTTCTATGACCCGGGTTTTTCCCGGTAGGTCAGAGAAGAGGGTCCTAAACCCTAGGGCTACGTCTAACAACTCGGTTTGCTGGTCTGTTGTTAATTCTTGGTTAACCACCAGGTGTTCCAGAGAGCAGTCGGGTATGTTTTGGGACGTCACTAGATGGTTGTTTACGGGAGGGGGTCCCAACCACTTCTTTAAGAGGTTATTATGGTATAGTTGGGTCTTCCTAGGGCCGAGGCGGAGCCTATAGGTGGTCTTCCCAATGGTTTATGTGACCTTAAAGGGCCCCTTCCATTCGTTTGTTTCCTTGGAGAGGGAAGAGGGCAATCGAACTAAAACCCAATCACCCACACTCAGGGTTCTCCACTTTTTCCCCTTATCGTACCCCTGTTTCTGGCAGAGTTGTTTTCTCTCTAGGTTGGCATGGGCTAGGTCTCTGAGTTTCCCGATCCTGGAGCGTAGATGTTGGGCGTATTCGAGCAAACTGTTGGTATCATGGTTGTCCTTTTCCCAGGTCTCTCTTGTCATCTCTATCAGGGTTCTTGGTTGTCGACCATACAACAATTCGAAAGAGGAACAACCTAGACTGCTTTGTACCTGTCCACGTATGACAAAGAGAGCCAGGGGAAGGAGCCGGTCCCACGACTTGCCCTCGCCACTCAACATCTTCTTCAGGGTCAATTTCAAGGTCCCATTGTAACGTTCTACCAGGCCATCGGCCTGGGGATGATACACTGAAGTTTTAATGTGTTTCACGTCCAACATCCCACAGACCTGAGACATGAGTTTCGAAACAAAAGGGGTTCCTTGATCCGTTAGTATCTGGCGTGGAAACCCCACGCGAGAGAACTATTCGAGTAACTTATCTGCTATATTGGAAGTCGTGGGGGCCCTAAGGGGAAAAGCTTCTGGAAATCTGGTACAATAGTCCACTAAGACCAAAACATACTGGAACCCCTTTGTTGACTGAGGTAGTGGTCCAATGATGTCTAGTCCCACCCGCTCAAAGGGTTTTCCTACTATAGGGAGAGGTTGTAAGGGAACCGGAGGGGGAATGTAGGGGTTCTTTCTCTGACAGATTGGACATTCCCTACAATATTGTTTGGTCTGGGCGTAGATTCCAGGCCAATAGAAGTGGCGTAGTAGTCTTCTCGGCCCCTACGTGTCCGGCCAATAAATGGGAATGTGCAAAAAACAACAGTTGCTCTCGGAATTCGCGGGGAACCAGTAGTTGGGGTTTATCACGGGGTCCCGCCAACCGGTATAATAAGTTGTGAGATATAAGGAAGTAAGGATATGATCGTGGTTGGTCCTTTGGGGTTGTTCTGGCTTCTTCCCAGGCGTGTGTAAGAGAGGCATCATTATGCTGAGCCCAACCGAAGTCTTTGTCCGTTAGCTATGGTTCCTCTGTCAAAAACGCCATTTTCTCTTCTCCCTTAAGGTTCCCAGGGCTTTTTTTCTCTAGGGTGTCCATAAACAAGGACAAGAAGTCTGGGTTGTCTACTCCTAACATAACCTCTTCGGGAAGGGTGTCTAACACCCCTACTAATACCGGGGCATGAAACCCTTTTTGGGTTTCTAAGGAGACACGGGCTACTGGATAGGATCGTACGTCCCCGTGTACACACCGGATGAGTACGTTTTTCTCAGTGATCACTTGATCGGGCCTTATCAATGACTCCCTTATCACGGACTGTCGACACCCCGAGTCCAAGAGGGCCTGTACTCATATCCCATTAACCACTAGACTTACGTGAAAGCAAGACCCCATTTCAGCAGTGTACATGAGACTTCGGGGAAGATAGCTGACGTCCATAGGTTCCTCGGTCTTTTTCCGAGGACAAGCACGGGCGATGTGTCCTCACTCTCCGCACTCAAAACATTGGGGTCCACGGGTTAGCGGGGGCTCAAAACGACCCAACCGCGCCCGCTCGGGTTCTCTGATGGGTCTGAGTGCCTTCCTCGGGGCTGGTGGACCTTTAGAGGGTTTTTCCGGTTCCCATGAGGGGGACCGGGGTTGGGCACGGGAGTAGGAAGTAGCCATGTCTACTGCTTGTTCTACAGTTAGGTTGGCATGCTGACGCAACCATCTTTGCGTATTAAAGGGTAGTGCTTCCAAAAACTGTTCAAGGATGATGGTGTTCATAAGGTCTTCTTTGGAGTGGTCTGTGGGTTTTAGCCATTTTTCGGCTGCCAGTTTAAGTTTATAGTACAGAGTCTTGGGGGTATCTCCCGGGGCTCCTTTTTCCTTTCTAAACCGCAGTCGATAGTCTTCAGAGTCCATACCCAAATGATCTAGGATGAAGGCTTTGATCTCATCAAAGGGCGTGACACCCCCAGCGTTAGCAACCTGATACGCTGCTTGCGCTTTGCCCGTCAGGAGGGGTGCTATGTAGAAAGGCCATTTCACCACTGGCCAGCCAGATGCTCTGGCCGCTCTCTAAAAATTTAAGAGAAAGGCGTCGGGATCTTCCCCCACCGTATATTTATGTAGGGACACTGTAGGCAGCGCGGATAGACCCTGGTGTAGTCTCTGGCGCTCGGGGGGAGGTCGTGGGTTCTTCAACGACCTTGATGAGGGTCTCTAACTGTGCCTTCATTAGGTCCTTGAAGGTGTCTCGGTCCGCCTGGGCGGCGGATAGCTGACGTTCCACTGCCCATTCGAGCTTCTTCTGCCCCTCTACGATATGCTGTATGAGGTTCTCCATGGTTGGGTCGGCTACGGGAGGTTATCGTGCCCGCATTCTCCACCACTTGTAAGAGTGGGCAGAAACCGCGCGACACAGGCGTGTTATGTTCTTAAAGGTTTAATGGGGAATATAGCAGGGTCTCAGATTGTCAACAAAGCAAAACAAACAAATCCAAAAACAACGGGGGAAAGTGCTCTGCTTCTTCCTTCAGTGGGATATGTTCTCCCTCTTTGAAGCCCGTCGTCAGGCCCCCTCGGCCGGGATGCAGTTGGTCAGCGGTATCACCAGATTGCACAATAGAAAAGAAAGGAGACCAATTAGGACTTTTGTAGTCTTTCTCCGCTATGGGGAAAAGGGTGTGAGGGACGTCACCAGGCACTCTTTAGGTAGGTCGTGTAGGGAGGGGGTTCCACCACCTAAGAAGGGTTTAGGGAGAGGGGAGCGCACAGATGCTAGGATTCCCCACCTGGCAGCCCCACTCCTCCCTTGGCTCTAGGCTCAACCCGCCTCCCAGTACCCAGCAATCCCTGCCGTACCTGCTCAAGCCACGTTCCTCCGGGACCGTGGCAGGGCGCTTCGCAGGAACGATGGCCTCTAGGCTTCTCTGCAACCACGTCCTCCGGTGTCCTCGTGACCACGGGATCCCTCGATTCTTCACCTTCTCTCCGTCTCTCGTCTCTCCGGGCTCCTTCCTCCTTCACGATGACGCCGGCGTCTTCATTGGCTGCCGGGCTTTTTACGTCCGATGACGCGGTGTTGCTCCACCCCCATGGGCGGGGCCAGTAGCCGTCCGTCTCTTCCTGGAAGGGCCAGGACCCGGAAGGGGGGGAATCTGATGTTGCTGTCCAAACAGTGTTGGGGTCTTGCGACTGAAAGGTGGAAACAGCGGAGAGGGGAAGGTAACACCGGAGTTCCATAACCTGGCCCCTGACACCCACCCTCCCAGCATCCCGGACATCCAGTCTTGGGTTAGTGCTTCGTGTAGCCTGGGACATGGCATGGCCTTGCTTTGTGAATGGGGCATACACATGTTAGTGGCATGAGCGTTGTTTTTGAGTGTGGTTGTGTCCGGTGAGGGCTTGGGGGTAGTTGCGTGCTTTTGGTGTAGTTGGGGTGTGGATGCCATTACCCCCATGTTACGTAAGTTGTTTGTGTACTCACTAGGCTCTGCAACTCCTTCGAGTCCGTGTACTTCCACCGGCTGTAGCAGGGCCATCACCTTCTCCTCCCAGGGATGGTAATGTACCGGTCTGCGGGGCAGCCCACCTCTAGTGATGTTGCTCTGGGCGTAGTCCTCGTTCATTTTCCGCTTGACTGACCTCCGCAGATCGTACCACCTGGCTTGGCATTCATTCCTGGTCCTTCTGATGGGTGCAACAGCATTCCCCCTATCGACGATCCTCTGCCACAGGCGTGATTTTTTGGCTATGCTGGTCTGTCTGACCAATGTTCCAAAGAGCTGTGGCTCGACTCTGATGACTTCGTTGACAAGGATGTCCAGCTCCTCCCTTGTGAACTTTGGATTCTTGTCTGTGAGCATGGTGTGGGGTGAGGGTGTGGATGGTTGTGGGTGTGTGGGTGTGAATGTGAAGGTGTGTGTGGGAATGTGAAGAGGGGGTATGTGTGAAGGTGTTTGTGTGAAGGTGTATATGTTAAGGTGTATGGGTGCAGTTGTTGGGGTGTGCTCTGTAGCTGCAGTGAGTCTGTTGCAAAGGCTCATGGTTTGTGTGTGTGGGCCCTTTTTATTGGTCCATTTGTGGGTGTGCCTGAGTTCGAAATTTTGGTGGGTGTGTTATAAGAGGTGGTTGTGAGTTTGGGCCTCTGTTTGCCTGTTTGGATGTGCCAGGTCAGTCATTTTTATGTATTTTCTACTGTAGACGTGTTTTGTGGTGTTGTGCGAGTCTAATTGACCCTCCTTGTGCTGTTTTACAGTGTCCTGGTTCAGTACGAGTCATTTTCGCGTATGTAAGGTGCGTACATACTCGATGTTGTTGTACCGTGCTCGCATACGCAATGTTGTTGTAAGGTCCGTACATACGCGATGCTGGGGTACGGTGCTGGGGTAGGGTGCGTCCAACTAGGGGCTGGGGTACGGTGCTGGGGTATGGTGCGTCCAAGTACGGGGCTGGGGTATGGTGCTGGGGTACGGTGCGTACAAATATGGGGCTGGGGTATGGTGCGTACAAGTACGGGGCTGGGGTATGGTGCTGGGGTATGGTGCGTCCAAGTACGGGGCTGGGGTACGGTGCGTCCAAGTACGGGGCTGGGGTACGGTGCTGGGGTACAGTGCGTCCAAGTACGGGGCTGGGGTACGGTGCTGGGGTACGGTGCGTCCAAGTACCGGGCTGGGGTACGGTGCTGGGGTACAGTGCATCCAAGTACGGGGCTGGGGTACGGTGCTGGGGTATGGTGCGTCCAAGTAGGGGCTGGGGTACAGTGCTGGGGTACGGTGCGTACAAGTATGGGGCTGGGGTACGGTGCGTCCAATTACGGGGCTGGGGTATGGTGCTGGGGTACGGTGCGTCCAAGTATGGGGCTGGGGTACGGTGCTGAGGTACGGTGCGTACAAGTACGGGGCTGGGGTATGGTGCAGACATGGGGGTACGGTGCCGACATGGGGGGGTACGGAGCTGACATACGGGGGGTACGGTGCTGACATACGGGGGTACGTGCGGACATACGTGGGGGGGAGGGGGGACTGTACAACTCGTATCCCAGGCACAAGTTTACCCGGGATACGAGTGGTACAGAGTTCGCTACGTACGGGACGTTTTACATACGCTTGTGTATTAGGAAGGGCGGTACAAATCGTACTTGTGCGCTCGGACTTCAGTTTTACGATTTGTACGTAAAACTGTCCGGGTACGTCTCGTTGACCTTTTCCCGATGCGATTTGTATGTATTTTTCACGTACGAATCGTACTTCACCGGTGGGACGGGACTTGTACGATTCGTACGTAAAAATATACGGATACGAGTCGTACAGGAAATTTTTTTACCGGATCAGAATCGCACCTATATTCCAGTAACTTCAAAATCAATCTGACAAGCTTTGAAGAAGCTTTTCCTGGAGCATTGCAGTTTCATAAGATAAGAGAGGTATGGTCAGTAAGTAAATCAAAATGTGAACAGAAATGTTTTAAGTTTCTCCACAGCCAATGAGTATGCTAGAAACGTACTTCTCTCAGACTTTTGCTGACATCCAGACGGCAGCGAGACGGCCGTACACACGATGTGTGTATTTACACCGTTTAGCTCGGATGAGCAATTTTCTAAACTTTAAAGGGTGGTGATATTTATTTATATACACATTTTCAATGACAACAAGGTGTCACTATAAAAATTTATCTGGTTTGAAACTCACAAATACGTGTGATTATTCAAGAGGGTACCACAGCACTGAGCTGTGTATATATATATATATATATATATATATATATATATATATATATATATATATATATATATATATATATATATATATATATATACATATATATACATATATATATATATATATATATATATATATATATATATATATGAAGATGAAGGATCACAAGAAAACAACAGCCAGCCAGGGCAAAAATCTGGATCCCAAAGGATACAATGAGTCACAAAGAAATAAAATATCCAAGAAAGAAGTGACTCAAACAGATAGATTCACCAAAGAACAAAAATATATTTCCACTACAACGTTTCAGCTTCCGCCTTCCTCAGGTAGTACAAGATGGTTTGCTCTGTGGCTGCACAGATGACACAGCTGAATTTTCAAAAAGCATCAAGAGTGAAGATTCCATTTGGAATGTGGAATCAGTGCAGTCCTGAGAGCTCTTGAGATATACAGTAATCAGGTTGTGTTGTCAGTAATGTTCAGTCCATCTGGATGCAGTGATTTTAAACGGTACATCCAGAAGTTTTCCCTGGAGTCCAGTAGTTCTTCCTTTGAAACATGTTCCACGGGGAAAATCTTCAAATCTGATAGTGAATGATCCACAAGGTTGAAATGATTGGCTACAGGCTGGTCAATTTTCTTATTAATTATTGCAGATTTGTGGTTCCTGAATCGTGTACGGAGGTCATTCACTGTTTGGCCTACATATTGTTTTTTACAGCTTTGCCGTTGGCACTGAATCACATAAATAATGCATGTTGAGCGACATGTAAGATGCTGCCTTATTGCATAGGTCCTTCTCGTAACAGAACTAGTTACAGATGATGTTTGTAAAAGATATTCACACGTGATGCACCTTTTAGAGTCACAGCAATAAACTCCTGCATTTGTTACAGCTTGCTTGAGTTCAGCTCTCCCAATAAGAGATCGTAAATTTGGAGCTCTGCGGTAAGCAAAGACTGGTGGTTTTGGAAAAACCTTTTGCAATTTTTCACAAGTGGACAGTAAGGGAAATGTTTTTTGCATTATATTTCTGTAGTTAGGAGCTGATGGATGATAGTCAACTACAAATGGAGTTCTGTCACTTTTGTTTCTGCCGTTGGTATTCCAAATAAGTGTTTCTCTGGGTAACTGCAAAGACTTGTCAATTTGTTGCTGTATGACATGCAGAGGATAGCCTCGCCTTTTAAATAATGTAGCAAGCTCCTGTAGATGGTCTTTACAGGTTTCCTCATTGCTGCAGATGCGTCTTATTCTGAGTGCTTGGCTGTAGATGATGCTCAGTTTAGTGTGGTGTGGGTGACATGAAGTCCAGTTTAGATACAAATGAGCATCTGTAGGCTTGTGGTACAGATCAGTTGTAATTTTGTGTTCATGAATGGTGAGTAGCACATCCAGAAAAGGGAGATGAGGCTTCTGTTTAGTATTGCTGCTGGTAAATTTGATAGTAGGATGGATATTGTTGATATAAGCTGTAAATTGTTCCAATGTTCTACTTCCTGCATTCCATATTATAAATATGTCATCAATGTATTGTAGCCATACCAGTGGTTTGATGCTAGAAGTAGCAGAACTCCATTTGTAGTTGACTATCATCCATCAGCTCCTAACTACAGAAATATAATGCAAAAAACATTTCCCTTACTGTCCACTTGTGAAAAATTGCAAAAGGTTTTTCCAAAACCACCAGTCATTGCTTACCGCAGAGCTCCAAATTTACGATCTCTTATTGTGAGAGCTGAACTCAAGCAAGCTGTAACAAATGCAGGGGTTTATTGCTGTGACTCTAAAAGGTGCATCACGTGTGAATATCTTTTACAAACATCATCTGTAACTAGTTCTGTTACGAGAAGGACCTATGCAATAAGGCAGCATCTTACATGTCGCTCAACATGCATTATTTATGTGATTCAGTGCCAACGGCAAAGCTGTAAAAAACAATATGTAGGCCAAACAGTGAATGACCTCCGTACACGATTCAGGAACCACAAATCTGCAATAATTAATAAGAAAATTGACCAGCCTGTAGCCAATCATTTCAAACTTGTGGATCATTCACTATCAGATTTGAAGATTTTCCCCGTGGAACATGTTTCAAAGGAAGAACTACTGGACTCCAGGGAAAACTTCTGGATGTACCGTTTAAAATCACTGCATCCAGATGGACTGAACATTACTGACAACACAACCTGATTACTGTATATCTCAAGAGCTCTCAGGACTGCACTGATTCCACATTCCAAATGGAATCTTCACTCTTGATGCTTTTTGAAAATTCAGCTGTGTCATCTGTGCAGCCACAGAGCAAACCATCTTGTACTCCCTGAGGAAGGCGGAAGCTGAAACGTTGTAGTGGAAATATATTTTTGTTCTTTGGTGAATCTATCTGTTTGAGTCACTTCTTTCTTGGATATATATATATATATATATATATTCACTGAAAAAACCATAGGTTTCAGGGGTGTTATAGTTAGCTGGACTTTTCACTTGTACAAAACCATTGAAATTCTCCCGTTATAGTTAGTTCAGCTAACTATAACTCGCGCGCCCGCAATGCACTGCTGATGACGTCACATATTACATCACTCATGACATGGTCAGTGATATCACTCATGACATCACTGATGACATCTCAAATGACATCACCGATGACATCATTCAGTGAATGTGTGTTTTTCTGAAAATTAAATGTTTTATATATGTATATCTCAAGGTCGATGGAAGAATAAATGGGTATATAAGTGTCTAAATGGATGCTTTGTTTTTGAAAAATTGATTGTGTACCTGACTGATTAAGTGTATCATAGTGAATACATGGCTTAGTGAGTAATGTTTAAATATGTAAATATCTGTATCAGTCTCTCACTTTGTGTATAAGTGGCTGCATGGGTTGGTGAGTAGCTACATGGGTGTCTATATAGGTTATTAGTTGGTTTTTTGAGTATCGGTCTGAGTGTCTGCATGGTTCGGTGGGGGGTATTACGTAGTGCATAGGTGCATGAATGAGTGACTCACTCTTTGTATGTGTTGAAGACAGCATGTGTGCAGGACTGTATGGGTGGATGAGTGTGTGTATGGGTGTGTTAGTGAGTGAATGACTGTCTCAATAGTGTCTTTATGAGTAACTACATATGTTTTAAACTAGTATATGTGACTATTGGTATATATAAGTGAGTATATGTGAGAGATTGAAAGAGTTCCTGTATGAATAAGTATGTGTTTCTATAAGTGATTATTTAAAAGACTAAGTATGTGTAAGTTTCCGTAGAAGTAAGTGTGGTGGTGTGTGTATAACTGTATATGCAAATAAATGTATGTTTGATTCTTTATTAGCATGAGTGACTATGTGTGTGAGTAACTCTATGGATGAGTGGTATTGTGTAACAAGATGTATAGGTGTATGAGTACATATAATGAGTGAATACATGTATGAGTGACTGTATAGGACTGTTGGTGAATGAGTGGATGTGTATGTGGATCTTAGAAGTACTGAAGAGGTTGTTGTAACTGGTATTGGTATGTCCATTGTTTTGAAAAGTTTAGTCTCTATTTTTGAATGTGTGTATCAAAGGTTATATTAGGGTGAGAGGAGGTCTGCCACTCTATCACAAGGATGATGTCATCAGTGATGTCATCAGTGATGTCATTTGAGATGTCATCAGTGATGTCATGAGTGATGTCACTGACCATGTCATGAGTGATGTAATATGTGACGTCATCAGCAGTGCATTGCGGGCGCGCGAGTTATAGTTAGCTGAACTAACTATAACGGGGGAATTTCAATGGTTTTGTACAAGTGAAAAGTCCAGCTAACTATAACACCCCTGAAACCTATGGTTTTTTCAGTGAATTTCTGAGGTTTTTTAAATGCTAATTCCTAACTATAACGTGCCTGAAACCTATGGTTTTTTCTGTGAATTTCAAAGGTTTTTTAAATGCTAATTTCTAACTATGCCTACAGAGATAGGACATGTGAAGAAAGAAGAAAAAATGCACAGAAAGAAAAAAAAGAAGTGCAGAAAGAAGCAACAGAAGCCCTCAAAGACGAAGAAAAGTGCAGGAAGAAGGATAACGTGCAGAAAGAACAAAAAGAAGAGCAGAAAGAAGCCTTGTTGCAAAATCATCCTGTACCCTCAACTTTTTCAGACGGATACTGGTGGTAACTGAGTCTGACTAACCAGTCCTAGAGCCAGTGCTATGTTGAAAGACACTTAGAATACAGTGAAAACACCTACATACACTAGGGAACATTATGCGTTGGGGTCCCCCTGTGATTAGCATGACCTCCTCTGTAAGCCCCTAGTATATAATAGGGCAGGGGGATTAAAACTACCTCTTAAAACAGGCCACAGGGCGTTTTTGCACACGTTAACTCAGGCCCCGTCCCCTCCCTTCACCACTGTGTAAACACGCCCTGTGTCCGTTTTTAGTTGGGAGTTTAAGTTCATTTGAATCCTGAGGGTCCCTAGGGTCCAACTAGCCCACTAGGTACCTCCAGTAAGTGCCACAGAGCTGCGTTGCAGAGAGGTGTAAAAAGTGGCACGGCCTGGACCACCTCTCTGCAATGCAGCTCAGTGGCGCTTACTGGAAGCACTTGGTGTGCTAGTTAGCCCCCAGGGGCCCTCAGTATTGAAGGAAAATTATATCCCCAATTTAAAACGTGCCATAGTGCGTGTTTGCACACGTCACCTCAGGCCCCGTCCCCTCCCTTCACCACTGTGTAAACGCGCCCTGTGGCTGTTCTAAGTTGAGAGATTAAGTCCCCTTGAATCCTAAGGGTCCCTAGGGTCAAACTAGACAACTAGGTACCTCCAGTAAGCGCCACAGAGCTGCGTTGCAGAGAGGTGTAAAAAGGGGCTTGGCCTCAGAACACCTGTCTGCAGCGCAGCTCCATGGTGCATACTGGAGATGCCTGTTGGTCTAGTTGGCCCTCAGGGACCCTCAGTATTGAAGAGGAATTAATTCCCCAACTTACAACTCGCCAGGGGGCGCGTTTGCAGAGTGCTGCAAGGAGGGGGCGTGGCCTCCGGCACGATGCCAGTCTTTTATTTATTTTAATTTTTTAAGAAGGGGGGCTGTGTGGTTCCCCTTCTTATTCTAATTTATTGGCCCTGATGACCCCATCCCCCAGGGCCTGTCTCCTAATTATATTTTTTTGAACACAATCCCCAGGCCGGCCACTGTTTTTTATTATTTTTTTAAAATATATATTTATAGACACACCTAGGACATGCTGGACAAACCGTACGTACCTATCACCATGACGATTTGCGTGATATTCATTAAAAGGCGACTATGAATACAATGAATCCACGTGGAATGTATTTACACCACTAGGGAAGCTCTGACATGTCTGATGCCCTACCGTGCCTAATCCCGGAAGACACCCTTGTCGTTTATTTATACAAACATGGGTAGCTATTGACGGGCACATTTAATACACATGCACACCAAGCCATTCAAAGGGGATTCGACAAGAATTCGACCAAAACTATGCAAGAAACCCCCCTCACGGTTAATAAAACACACATCCACTGCCGGATGTGTAATACTTTTTATTTTACTCTCTGGAAAGGGGACGAACATCACTTGAGAGTCACAGCGCGCTCCTGGCAGAGCCCAATGCTGTGTTACACCCACCATTGCCTGCTGAGTGCCACACACCTCTGTGTTGTATTCCACTAGCTAGTGCATATGCTATGACACTCTCTACCCCATGTGCACTGTAACACCACCCCGTGAATATGTCATGCCACACTTGTCTTCGCACGGGTTATATTGCCCCATCTAACGTGCCTTCCTCGATGCCTATGTTATAACGCACAGTGCTATGCCATACATATTACAATCTGGGATCCATATCTTTGTCACGGTGCATATGAAACGTTACACTCCCCAGCACATATTTTATATTACAACTTTAGAGACTAGTTAGGTTACACAACACTGCCCTGTGCATATTACACTCCAAGGCGCATATTGCATAGCACGCGCTAGTGCCTGTGCTATCTCGCGCTCTCCAATGAATCTGTCATTGCGCAGAATGTATTGCATATTATATTTCACGCCCGGTTCATCTTATATCACACTTTTTGGTGCATAGTTTATACCATACACTATATCTAGTTTTCATTTTCAATCGTGCTCTCAGGACTATGTTCTATATAACACTGTGTTCACCTACCGTTTTCACGGGCATTACATTTTGCGATAGGGGGTGGAGGGTCAGGGGGTGTTTCTGCCAAGTGAGCCCGGAGTCACAGTCACAAACGTCCTCTTCTTCCTGAATAAAAGTGAGATTATGCTGCATACTTGTTCATATTTTAAGTAGTTCGCACAGACACACGTTTTAAAAACAATAAAGTTCCTAATACCCGCCTTCTCTGAACAGTTAGCTTGCTGCCCCATCCCCCTCCTCCCTATCCTCTGTTGTGTGAATCCATGGACTAGCCTCCTCCCTCCTGCCATGCATGGTCTGATGTGCTGCCACTGCCCTCAATTTAGTATGATGTACCAGTCCACTCCTCCTGCCCTCCATTGCCCAATTCTATGCCCCATCATTGACCTACTGCTTAAACTCTGTGCTTAGCTTGCTGCCCCTATTCTCCTTCCCCCTGCCCTCCGATGTCTTTGTGTATGCCCCTGCTCCATCCTTTTTGCCCACCATGTTCCATGGACCTGCCACTCCTATCTACTCTGAGTGTTCTGTTGAGCTGCCACTCCCTTCCCACCTGCCTAGCATTGTCAGATAACTGTAACCTGTCCCTGCCACCTCCACCCTGCCTGTCCACATGCCATGCCCCTATCCTCTTCCTCCTGTCCTACATGGTCCATTGTACTGCCACACCTTTCTGCCCTCCCTGGTCTGTTGTGCTGCAACTGCTCCTCCTGCCTGCCCCGTGCGGTCTGTTGTGAGGCCCCTTCCCCTGAACTTTCTTGTCTGTGAACAGGTCCTGACCCTCCCTTCTATCCTCTATCGTCCTTTGTGCATGCCCCTGCACCCTCCTTCTTGCCCATCATAGCCATTGTGCTGCCACTAACCCTCCCACTTGCCATGCATGGTCTTCTGTGCTGCCATGGCCCCTCCCACCTTCCCTGTGTGGTCAGTTAGCTGCCCCTGAACCCCTCCCACCTTCCCTCCATGGTCTGTGTGTATGCCATCACAGTCTCACTGTTGCTCTTCATGGTGTGTCTTGCTTCTAGTGCCCATCCTGCCTGACCTCCATGGCTATCTTGCTGCTCCTGCCCTGCCCCCTTGCCCCCAGCCCTCTGTTTACATGTGCAGACCCCTACTCCCTCCCTCCTGGCTTGTCTGTTCCATTGTAATGCCCCTGATCCATCCCTCCTGCCCTTTATGGTCTGTTATGCTGCAGCTTTCTCTCCTGTCTGTCCATTATGGTCCTGCCTCTTGCCCCTCTGTTCTCTGTTGTCCATGTGCATGGTCCTGTCCCCTCCCTCTTGATTTCTATGGATTGTTGTGCTGCACTCCCGTCTCGCATGCCCTGTGTGGTGTATTGTGCTGCTGCAAACCCTGATGCCTGCCCTGCAGGGTCAGTTTGGTGCACCTCTCCATGTCCCTCCTGTCCTCTGTTATCCAAGTCCATGTCCCTACCCCATTTCCTTCCATGATCCAATGTACCATACTTGCGAACATTTTGAACTTGGTAAGAGGGAGATTTTGAAAAAAAACTGGGGTATTGATTTTCCCCTTTGAGTTACATTGAAAAAGAGGAGATTGTAGACAGGAGACAGATAAAATAAAGCCCATTTGAGCTTAAAAACATTGGAAGTTTCCTGGCTGAATAGGGTCTGTTGGCATGTATGGTTGTACTACCATTGCCTCTTCCTTCTGCCCACAATGGTCTATTACATTGCCACAGCCTCTCTTGCAAGTCCTGTATTGTTGGTTTGTTGCCCCTGTCCCCCTTTCCACTGCCCTCCATAGTCTGTTGTGCTGCCACGGCCCTTCCTGCCTGCTCAGTGTGGTTAAATTGTTGCCTTTGCACCCACCTACCTGCCTTCAATTTTCAGAGTCCGTGCCCCTGGCCTCTGCCTCTCAACAGTATCCTAATGAACAACTAGATTGCTAACATTCTATATTTATTACAAAAGTGTGGAACGCCTGACGTCATCTTGATGTAATCAAAACTGTAATACCTAGAGCATTTCCTTTAGAAATTACATATATGAGAGGGTCTTATTGGCATCAAAATTATGGTTAGTGCTCTAAAAGACTAAAATAAGGACATATTTTCTGAGTTTTCAAATAGCGAGAAAGCACTTTTACATTATTTGTTACCTTTATGTTTTTTTATCCAGTGGATCACTTAATTAAATGTTGCACTTAGGGGAGAGGATGTGGTGTTACTTCCAGAACTGCAGACTTTGCAACTGGGGAACCAGGTTGGAGTTTCTGCTTCAGCTCGACCTTCTGTGATTCTGGTCAAATCACTTAGTCTCCCCATGTCTACAACCAAAATGAATTTGTTCTTGTGTGATGTAACCAATGCTCATGTAAAGCACTCCAATACCTGACAAGTCTGCACTATATAACACTGCAAAAACACAAAATAATAAGTGTTTTGCACACTTCTGTCATTGGGCTATATTTGGGCTACATCTGGGTGATTTTGGGCTACATTTGGGCTCTTTTGTCTCCGGTGGCCATCTTGGGAGATTTATTTGTTATGAAGTTTCCTAATTTCCTCATGTACTGCAGTCTCCTCAGTAGGAAATGCTTTCAGTTTTTTACTTTGATTCCATCATGAAGGTATTCAGATATGTCACACATTTGCCATAAATTCTGAATGTTAGCACTCTAGTTCCTCATTAGATCACTGTAGTAAAACTACTGTTCACCATGGAAGTCTGCTCCTGGTATTAAAAGTGCATGTTTCAGTCTGCATGTCAGAATTTTTTAATGAAATAGAAGAGGATTTGAGAAGTCACTCAAAATGTGCCCTCATTTTCTTTCTTCAGCATTAATCATAATTTCTATGGCAAAATGAACCCCCTCATTGTGTTCCTTTTTAAATTAAATGTTTTAAGTGTTACCAGTTTATTCCAATCAAGATGGCTTCAGGTGTGCCATATTTTTGTCATAATGAAGACAGTAAGCGCTCTAGTTGTTTTTAAGAACACTCTGGGACATTCTGTCATTGGGCTATACTTGGGCTACATCTGGGTGATATTTGGGCTACATTTGGGCTCTTTTGTCTCTGGTGGCCATCTTGGCAGACTTATTTGTTATGAAGTTTCCTAATTTCCTCATTTACTGCAGTCTCCTCAGTAGGAAATACTTTCAGTTTTTTAATTTGATTCCAAAGGCATTCAGATGTGTCACACATTTGCCATAAATTCAGAATGTTAGCACTCTTTTTGCTCATTAGATCACTGTAGTAAAGCTACTGCTCACCAGGGAAAACTGCTGCTGGTATTGAAAGTGCATGTTTCAGTCTGCATGTCAGAATTTTTTAATGAAATAGAAGAGGATTTGAGAAGTCACTCAAAATGTGCCCTAATTTTTCTTTCTGCAGCACTAATCATACTTTTTATGGAAAAATGAACCCCCTCATTTTGTTCCTTTTTAAATTAAATGTTTTAAGAGTTACCACTTTAATCCATGCAAGATAGCTATTTCTTTCCCACTGAAGAGAGTCACATAATGGGTCTTGTTGATTCTGAACTTGCAAGCTCTGCAAGATGAACACTTTCTGAAGCCCTGAGCTGGCCTCAGCCAAGATGTTGTCTGTCTTATCACAGGGCAGCTTTTATCTAGAGTAGAGCCCATGGACCTCGCTCTTCTAAAAGTGATTAAGGGAGTTTCAGGTAGTCGTGTATGTAACACACCGTCAGTGAGGACAATTGGCCAGTTCTTTTTAATCATAGATCTTATTTTCCTTTCCTCAGTGCTATAGGTGGTTATTAATCTGGGACCATCACTCTTTCTCTGCGGAATCACAGTGTCACCAGATGAATCATATGTAGCATTATCACTAATGTTAAAGAGACTTAGTCTTGGTCTAGTGCTTGCCTTTCTTATAGCTTCATTTAAAATGTTGTCATTGTACCCACTTGCCCTGAGTCTATTAATTGTATCTTGCAAGCAATAAGTAAAATCAGATTCTAGATTAAAAGATACGCTTCAGCCTTAAAACTTCCCCATAGGGTATACTCGTTATGAGGTGTTTGGGATGGACACTACTTACGTGTAGTGTGGCATTCCCTGATGTTGGCTTTCTAAATAAAGTTGTTTCAAATTTGCCATCCCTAATATATGCTTTAACATCCAGAAATTCAATGTTGGATTTATTTATATGTGAAGTGAAATTAAGGTTCATCGAGTTGATGTTGATAGCTTCAATGGATTGTTGAGCCTCCATTTCATCACACTTCCACAATATAAAAACACCGTCAGTATATCTAAGATAATACAGTACATGCTGATCATACATTTTATGATGCACCTTCCTTAGAACCTGTTCCTCCCACCAGCCTACGTGAAGACACGCGTAGCTGGGGGAGATACAGGCTCCCATCGCTACTCCTCTCAGCTGCCTGAATACGTCTTTACCAAAGAGAAAAAAGTTATTGTTAAGACACCATGAAATAAGATCTAAAACAACTTTGTTATGTTCATAAAACTCACAGGGTCTCTCCTCATGAAAATGTTTGACTGCTCGTAAACCCATGTTGTGATCGATACTCGTATAAAGAGACTCTATATCTAGGGTAATCAAAAGCAAATCATCGGTCCATACAATGTCTTTAGTTTTCATTAGGAAGTCACCTGTGTCCTTCACATAGCTGGGTAACTCCTTCACCATGTCCTGTAGGAAATAATCAATGTACTGTTCTACTTGCTCACCCATGCTATTAATGGCTGAAATGATAGGCCTTCCAGGGATAGGTATTGTGTTTTTGTGCACTTTGGGAATAAGATATAGTACCGGAAGAACCGGAAATTCTTTATACATGAATTTGTATTCATCTGAGGAAATGAGTCCTTCTCGTCTCCATTGTGCCAATTGCTTCTGTAGTATATCTTTTGCTCTGTTATACTCCATTAGCGTAGTTTTCTCATACCATTCAGTGTTATCAATTTGTCTTTTTGCCTCCTGGAAGTAATCTTTTTTAGGCCATATTACCCAGTTTCCTCCTTTATCCGATTTTTTTATTATTATTTCATGGTTTCCTCCCAATTTTTTCATTAGTTTGGCATATTCGCGTTTCTTGTAGTGTGTATTTTTCTTCTTGCTTTTTACTTGGTGATACAATTTTTAATGTCTTTAATAACTCTGTTGTGAAAAGTATCCACAACATCTTTAGGCATGAGTGGGACAAAACAGGATTTAGGTTGAAACGGGCTGCTCCCAGCCCCTTTCTGGACCAAGTTAATTTTAGGTAGTCTTGTTTGCATTGCTTCTTCTATTTCAGGAAGTGGGGGCTGTGATACACTTCCCTCATTTAAGTCATGCAAAGTCAATAGGGTGGGGATATCAGACACCGTAAGGGTCTGGCCTTCGCTATCCTCACCATCCAAGGTCGTTGTTGTTTTATTTTTGCCCGTTTTGATAGCAAAAAACTTTTTACGTTTGAGTTTCCTGATGAAACAAAATACATAAATTCTAGTGCTTGCATAGTCGAAGCTCTGCCCTGGGCAATGATTCAAACCAAGTGCCAACAGTTGTTCTTCGGCTTTTGTCAATACTACAGATGGTACATTTATTATAGTATTGTCATTTTTAACCGTTTCCTCTGCCATTGTGGTTTTTTCTTTTGATTTTTGTTTGCGCCTTTAACTCCTATCGCGCCTTCTTGCATTTTTTTTTTTTCGATTTGCCTCCTGTGTTGCCTCAGCCTCAGGGTCGGTAGTGTATCTTCTACTAAAAAATCCAGCTCTTCTCCAACACTCAATTTAGTTTTCGTTGTTTGTATGTTGTCGAATTCTAGGCTGGAATCACTTGTTAGCGATATTGTATCGGCACTATAGGTCTCATCATTTCGATCTTTATTTGGTATTATTTTTATTGCGCTGCCCTTAGCTTTATCGCTATATTGTTGTCTTCTGGCGTTATCAAATTTGCGCGCGAAAGTAAAAATCTGCCCATTATCATATTCTGCTTGGTCGTGCGCAAATTTATGAGCTTTCTTGAATTTAATCTTTTCTTCATGCTTGCGTAATCTCTCTCGGATAGCTTCTCTGGTTTTCTTAATGTATTCAGTCAATTCTAATTTGTCAAGCTCCTCATTGATCTTGCTAATTTCTTCCAGGATTCCCAAACTATCTATCTCGGCATACTTGATTAGAATATTTACAAGGTTCATTGAGGCAGCGAGGTTACTTTCTCCCCACTCTCTAAGAATATTGGGGTTCGGTTTGTCGAAACTTGGGGCGAGTAAAATTCTCAGTCCTCGCGGAACTCTCCCTACCTCTGCATATTTGGTTAGCGATTTATGCTCCCACCATTTCGTGACCTCTAATTTCATATTTTTCCCCAGACTCTTCAATAACATTTTGGCGTAAGTTTCTTTATTTTATTTTTCGTGTCTTTTTTAATTCTTTTTATTGAACGTGGTAATAGTCATATACATCATACCTTGTCAATACAATTTCTGACCACAATACGTATAGGTAGGGTATAATGAATTACAGTTACAATTGCAGCACATCCCTGAGTTCATTTCTTTGCATTCTTAATTCCACTACTGGTGGTATGCATATATTTCCCCGATAGCTATTCCATGCCTTCCATTTCTTATCCAACTTTTTGGGGGAGCCACGTGCTATGAATACTTACTTTTCCGCCACCATACACCTTTTAAGTTCCCTCACCAATACCAGAACGGATGGTATGTCTGCAGGCCCCCAATTTCGTGCTATCTCACGCTTAACCAGGCTATAGCCTAGTGTTGTCTTCTGTTGCTCAATTTCCGTGAGGTCTGTAGCCGCCCATATATTAAGTAAACCCAGCTGAGGTGTGAGGAGTAACTTTTTCCCCAGTGCAGTCTGAATTCTGGTTGTAGCTCCTTCCCATAGCGGCTTCACAGCAGGGAATTCCCAGATCATGTGGAAAAAGGTGGTTGTTTGTTTGCACCCCCTAAGACAGAGCGCGTCCGCCCTAGCGCCTATTTTGGCCAGGATGACCCCCGTCATATAGGACCTATGTAAGATCCTGAGTTGAATCAGTCGGAAGCGGAGGGTAATAGCCGCCTCTCTAGGGGACATCAATGCCTCCTGCCATTCCTCCTCCTCAATGGGCCCCAAGTCTCTTTGCTACTTCTCTCTAAGTTTCTCGAAAGTGTCCGGCAAGTTATTACATAATTTTTTATATGTTAGGGATATGGCCTTCGAGTGCAGTGGCCCATCTAACAACCGGTACTCTAAGGGTGACGATTCTGGTATGTCTTTGAGGTCTCAGAAAGCCGTCAGGAGGGCGTGTCTGATCTGCAAATAGCAGAACAGTTCCCCTTGTGTTATGTGGTAACGCGCCTTAAGTTCTTCGAAGCTAAGGATGGAACCCTTTTTAATCAAGTCCCCCACTACTGAGATTCCGATGGTGTCCCACTTGTCGAACCCCGGTTGGTGACACAGGGTACCCAGTCTCTGGGCTTGCCACAATGGTGTCGCTTTTGTAAGTGTATTTGCCCAACCCAAACGGGAGTTCGCCTGGTGCCAGATATCTATTGTGTGAGAAGTGGGCCCAATAAACCTCTGCTTCTTGACTTTGGAGTACAGTGCACCCAGGTAGCTGGCGTGTCCAGTTTGGTAGCTGTCCAGCACATATGCTGGGTCGTTGGGAGAGTGGGCTATCCAGTGATTCACCACCACCAGTTGCGAAGCCCAGTAATATAGTTTAAGGTCTGGAAGGGCTATGCCACCATCATACCACCCCCTGGTTAACTTTTTCAGTGACACACGTGAGGTCCTGCCGTCCCACAGCAGTGTACGGACCTCACTCTCCACCGCTGCGAAATATGTATCTGGAACACGGTTCGGGCAGTTCTGAAGAATATATAAAAACCGCGGGAGAGCCAACATCTTAAAGAGAGCTGCACGTCCCACTAGGGACAGTGGCAGGGACCTCCAGTGCTTTACATCCGCTCGCAACCGTGCCAGCGGAGGGGCCAGGTTATGACTATGAAACAGGGCCGGATCCGTCGTGACATAGATCCCTAAGTATCAGAAACCATCTCTGGCCACCTCTATCGTGCAGTTCGCCGGAAGACGGGGAACCTGCCCCTGAAGCATAAACAGTACAGATTTGCTCCAGTTAATGGCATAGCCGGAGTATTTCCCAAAGTTTGCAAATAAGTTCAGGACAGCATGGATGGATGTATAGGGGAGGAAAGATATAGCAGTATATCATCAGCGTATAATGATATTCTGTCTTCATGGTCCATTGTCCATTTAAGCTCTCTTACCATTGCATCCCGCCGTATCCATGCCGCGAGCGGCTCCAGCACAAGGGAAAATATCCGTGGCGACAGCGGACAACCCTGTTGGGTGCCCCTTCGCATCGTAAAGGCATGGGAAGTATAGTTATTAACTCATATTTGACCCTGTATATCAGTATAAAGCAACCGCACCCAGCCTAGAAATTTCGGACCAAATCCCAACCTCTCCATGACCGCGAATAGGTATGGCCATTCAATAGAATCAAATGCCATGGACGCATCCAACGAAAGGACCACAGCATCCTCCTCGAAATAATCTCTACGTGCGAGCACGTTATGGAGACGACGGATGTTAAGTGCCGTATTTCTACCGGGCATAAAGCCCGATTGGTCAGGGTGCACTAAGGAGGAGATGACTGCAACTAACCTAGTGGCAAGCACCTTCGCCAATATCTTAGCCTCCACGTTAATCAATGAGATCGGTCTATATGAACCACATTTATCCCCGGGCTTCCTTGGCTTACGGATAACTACTATGGTAGCAAGACGCTGGTCTTTTGGCAATTCTCCGGCCTCATAACTCTCATTATACATAGCTCGTAAATGCGGGGCTACCTGGGAGGCCATCACCTTCGGGAACTCAATCGGAATGCCATTAGGCCCCATCGCCTTCCCGGACCGAATTTGAGCAATGGCTTTCTGAATTTCATCATCAGAGAATTCACCATCAAGAATGTCTCTCCCTCATTCGGAGAGTATAGGTAGGACACTGTCAGAGAGAAGTTGGCGGGAGTCTTCTGCAGTGTAGGCGGTGGAGGGAGAATACATTTCATCAAAGTGATCGGCGAATGCCTCCGCTATATCTCTGGGATGTGTAATTGCCACGCCATAAGGTAATGTGAGCTTCGGCACTCAACGGTCCTCTTGTTCCCTTTTTTCTAACCATTCCAATGTTTTCCCAGCCCTATCACCCAATTCATATAGTCTATGCTGAGTATGGAGATGCTTGGCCATCATATGTTCCCTAGCTTTGAGCTTATATTCTTCCTGTTTGAGTAGGAGGGGGTGTTGCGTGTCATCCGTTGGCCCATTTGTGTGATCCAATTCAAGTTGCTGGAGCTCATCTTCCAGCTGGAGTAATATGCGTCGTTTGTTCTGTATGTAGCCAGATTTTAGAGACAGAGCCTGCCCCTTCAAAACCACTTTAAATGCTTCCCAGATAGTAAGCGCCAAACTAACCGACCCCAAATTGTCTTCAAAGTAGTTCCCAGTTTGCGTGCATAGTTCCTCCTTGATATCATGGATTTTTAGCAACCATGGGTTTAACACAATAGTGGTACATGGCTGGTGCTCCCAGTGTGTGAATTCGATATGGACCGGGGAGTGATCCGAGATCCCTCTTGGCAGAACCCGGGGGTGCCTAAAATTACCTATCTATGTTGTGTGTGTCAGGAAATAATCAATACGAGATGAACTCTTATGCGCATTGGAGAAATATGTGAATTGCGGCGTGTTTAGGTGAAGTGAGCGTCCTATATCTATCAGGCCCATAGCGTCAGTTTCTTTATTGATCCCACTACTCTGTGGGTACGATTGATTGTGGATGTCGAAGGCAGATTTCCAATATATATATTGAAGCTACTATGAGCACAAGCACTTTCGGCTGCACATGGTGAATAGTGGATTAGGCACCAAGTCAGTGTCTTATATAATGATTTTAGTTTAAATATATTTTTCCTTTATATTTAGACTGAACAACTTTTTCTTTGCCCTGATGATGACCTCCATATAAGTTTATACATGCCCCAACACTTCATGAGGTCAAAACGCGTTAGCATATTTTCTGGGGATTTATAAGGATTACCACCTCAAGCATACAAATATTGGGCATGATTCTTGAACTAATCCATTTGTTCGAAAATAACTAAAACACGTGGTTGGACTAAGCTGAGTGTGGGAACATAACACTGGCCATATAACCCCATGCATACTTAAGGGGCAATACAACGAATAGAGTGAGTTAATTTGGACTCATTGGCAATAACTCACTTTTGTTCAGCAGATAATGCATCTTTAAATAATCTCTCTTTTCTGTGTTGTGTTGTGACTTATATTGACCGATGTCAATTGATGTAGTTTGTATATAGTTGTTTTGTCTGTACCAAATGGATAAGAATACCATAAAAAAGGAAAATACTAAACATAACATTTACAAAATGTGAAATGAGATAAATACTCAAGATTACTAGGTTGATGTGTATGCTGTGGTTCTTTAATTAATGTTTATCATTGGCCTTCTGCAGTACTTGATATTATTTGTGTTTTGACATTGATCCCTCCCCATGCATTAGGCTTTATCGGATCAAACTCCTTTGCGAACCAACCATTTGTGACACAACTCCCCACCTACACTTTCTCATGAAATAGAGACCTAGGTCATGAAATATCTGAATAAACACGAGGAAGGTTATTGAACAGGTGAGCAAAATCATCTATATGCGTGCAACATAAGGAAAACGCCTACAAACTTTTAACCAGATGGTAACTCATGCCTGTTAGACTAAAAGCAATCGGGGTGGATCAGATCTCTGTTGGAAGGGATATTGGGAGAAGATAATACAATAGGTATAGGGGCTCATAAAGGTGAAACTCCCAGTGTATCCCCTTATTCTCTTGATAGTGCCACCAGGGAACACCCCTGTATATCCACTATCAACCCTGTCTGGCAAACTCATAGCTCACTTGTTCTTAGAAGCTCGCTTAACTATGGCTCAATTCTGGAATCAGTCCCTTGACCCCCTCCTTCCAACCCCCTCCATATTTGATGGTCTAAAGTATGGTCCGTCTAAGCAAATCAAAGATTCACTACACTCATAAACACCACTCCATTCAAATTCCAGAAAACATTGGCTTTGTTCCGATCCTATATGAATACAGGAAAGAGATATAAGGGAGGTCATACTAGCAGACCACCCGTTCTTTAACGCTCAGGACTAGACAAAATGCCCTCATGCTCGGAGACAGACAATTCCAAAGTGTAAATATGACACCCGACTCACTCCCAATCCTGATCAGTGGCGGTTTGTCCGTTTGGGCGGTGGGGCGTTGCACCACTAACAATTATTGGCGCATTTCAATAGCGGCGTTAGCGCGCCACCGCCGCAAATATTTAATACAATTTCAACTTTCAATGTTGAAATTGTATTAATTTAAAGCGGCGTGCTCCGTCGCGCGGCAACGTCACTGTCACGTGCACAAGCATCAATACTGACTGACACTACAAACTGCTTGCAAATGCAATATGAGTGCCACGACTGCGCATGTTGGGTTTGGTCGGCTGCCTTTCTGTGGCCAGGAACCCAACATGCGCACTGTGCCCTTTGAAAAGCAAGCACAAGGTGACTGGGGGTTTGCCGCAAACCACAGACCCCAGTGGTTGAAAAATGAGCAGCGAGTTTACCTGCTCACCCCAATCCTGACACTGCTCTCTTACAGAGAGAGCCTCTCTCTGTAAGAGAGCAGCATCAGGATTGGCTGCAGTGCTGCAGCGAGGCGGCGGTTGCCAGTCTAGTCTGCAGTTACAGTAGCAGAGGGGGCATCAACTTGGCACCACGGGGGTTGGAGGGCCCGCCCAGCATCCAACGTAGTAATGCAAAGCCCAATCACTGTAATGGCTTATTGTTAAGCCATGCAGTGATTGGATCATTCTGCCGTTGCTGGGTAAATCGGGCCGGGCCTTCCTCCTCCTCTCAGTCTCACAGTCACAGTGGAGGGAGCACGTGTATACTCTAGTACTCGACTCGTAACTCGGAATCGAATCGACTCATCGAGCACTGCTGTAGTGAGTCCTCCTCCAGTGCAATCATCATCTAATCCAAGTGATCTGTCACTGTCGGAAGAAGAGTCAATCCACTGAAGTTAGCAGGTAGTTTTTGTGACTGTTAACGTACTTAAGTTCAGTTGTTATGGTTCAGGGTCCGGGACAGGTAGTTGCTAAGGTGTGAGGCCATGATTACGCCTTTGCGCACACTGCACGGCAGCAGTGAATTATATAACCAATATATCCTAAACTGGCCAAGTGGCCATATAATAAAAAACAAGCGTCGGGGCCGCGACCGGCTCGCGAGTCGCGACTAAGTCTGTAAATAAATTTAATACGCACATGATCATCGCATCGCATGGAAGGGTGGGCCTTGAAAGTTAATGAATGGCCCCTGCGGCGCCACATTACATAAATAAGTTTGCTGTCTTTCAGCGCAGTGGCAGCGCGTTTACTGTAACTGTTTACATAATCCCGGGCCGCACCTGCACCGATTCGCAATAGCATGCGCATCGCATGGAATGCAGGGTGGGCCTTGAAAGTGAATGGAATGGCCCCGCGGCACCACATTATAAATAGGTTTGTTGTCCCGGCCTCAGCGCAGCGGCAGCGGGTTTTTGTAATCCCGGGCCCAGTCACACCTGGCAACACCGATTCGCAACGCATGGAAGGCGGGGTGGGCCTTGAAAGTTAATCCATCACCTCGGGTGGAGATAGCATGGATGGATGCTATTGTCAACTAAACAAAATAATATATTTCCTGGATTCCAGCCCAGCCCCAGGCCAGCCGTTAGCTTCATAGGCCGGCCAAGCTTAGGTGCATTAATTGACTGTTATAATATATATAACGCCTGAGATTTAATGGGTGCATGTTTTTTTTCTTTCATGTAGCGCTGGCATTAGTGGATTCATAGCGCTTGAGTGTCCTATAATACAGGTTTAGTTCACCAGCCTCAAAGAGCTGGTAAAAGAGAGCCTCAGTTTATCAAGTGAGGAACAATGATGGCTATTGTGACCGGATAGTGATTTCTCCCGTATCAGTCTGGGGGAGGGCGAGGTTCCACATTAACCAACCATTATGCTATTGTCTGCCCAAAAAAACGTGGTCAAATCCAGACTGCTCATGGTTTCATGAGTTCACAATCCACTAGAATTGAGGGTCCATTTATTTATTCTCATTTGGCGCCCAGCTCCTCCTTAGTGTTCTAAAATGTCCCCTAGGCCAGTGCAACCGCGCTAACTGTTTGCCCTGTGTGCTGCTTAACCCCTGCACTGACAACACGTGGGTTAGACGGTGACCATTGTTGTCCCAGAGAAAGGGGCCAACACACACAGTCATTCCCAATTCTCAATAGTGCTGCTCGGTTCCCCTCGATAGCAGTAAGGAAGTGGAACATACTACTGTACATATGTGTGATATGTTTTCATCAGCACAGTCCTCCTTTACAATATTCTATGTGTGCGTGCCCCCCTACTAAGGTGTTACCCTATTTGAAGAATTTGCATATAAATAGTTAAAAACAGCATGCGCCCCAATCATAAACTCATTTGCATGTGCAAGTCCTTCTTTAGTCCTCAACAATGCATTGTATTTCGAAGTCTGTTATGAAGCTCTGTGGTTATACTGAATAAGCAGCTACCTATGTTACATGACATCTCTTTATTGATGTAATAACTGCACTTTCACCATTGCTTTATTAACCTTCCTCCTTTCTCAAATTTGCTTGAAAATTTATCATTTGTCCACTCTTTTCTAAAAAGATTCTTGGGGGGAGAACATCCCCCCCCAAACCCCCCCAAGTAGGTTGTTTCGGCACACTTGCTAAGCTCGCTCGCTGGGGTGCAGTATGACAAGATTTTTACAGCACACCACTTTCAAATGTCACCAGCCACCACTGATCCTGATACACAAAGCCTTCCGCACCCCCCCCCCCCCCAATATTACAGGGCCTGGGGGCCCCTTTCTACATCTTATGCATATTGTATATCACTATTGCTGGCACTGACTATTTGTGATAATAGTGAATTAATTCAATGATATGCTTTTATACAGCCTTAGACTTTTACTGTGCATTGACAATATTGCATACTTTGAGCCCATGGAAATTTACAAAAAAAGGATTGCATAAAAAAAGAATGAAGAAATAAAGGTACTTTGTGATAGGGGGATCTCAGATTGATAATTGAAAAATACAAAATCCTACCTAAAGTTGCCAGCATTTGATTTATCATCTGTAAGAAGTTACACTGTATAGGAATATGTTTAATGAGTTTACTGAGGTCAGCACACAACTGAATCTCTGGGAAAAAAGAGCAATAGAATTTTCTTGTGCGATATCACCACAGCTGATATCCTCTTAGATGAATCAGTGGGTTTGATTAGCCTTTCTCAAATGATTTGCTCAAATTAAGCTCCTCAAACACTCAAAAGCTGTACCTTGTGTTCAACAGGAACTGTCTGCTCCTTCAATTTGATGCAATGCCCAGAACCTTTGTCCAACCCCACCTTATCAGCAAAGACTTAAGGAAACTCATTGAGGACATTCTCAACACCCATATACTTAAAATAAACATTCAAGACAGACACATCACCCGAAGAAATGGGACAAGCAGATCCAGAGGCAGAGCAAGTGTGCAACTTAAAGCCTAACCTGGCCGCAGATCAATCAATCAATCAGTATTTGTTAAGCTCTCAAGCAAGTAAGGGGGATGGAGGGTGCGGGGGAGTAGCTGCAAGTTCGACTGAGCCCTGAAGTTCAGTTGAAGAGCCAGGTCTTGAGATCCTTCCTGAACTGGGTCAGCGGCGGGAATAGCCTGAGTTGGAGAGACAGGGTGTTCCAAGTTTTAGCGGCGAGGTAGGAAAAGGATCTTCCTCCGGTACTGGTCTTGCAGATCCGAGGGACGGGGGCAATGGCCAGTTAAGCAGAGCAGAGGTGATTGGTGGGTACGTTGAATCAGAGGTGGTGGTTCAGTTATGCTAGTCCGGTGTTGTGGAGGGCTTTAAAGGCATGTGTGAGGAGCTTGAAGGTGACTCTTTTGTTGACTGGGAGCCTTTGGTGTGCTTTTAAGAATTTGGAGACGTGGCAGCGTCGGTGGATGTTGAGGACCAGTCTGGCTGTGACGTTTTGAACGTTCTGTCTTTTCCTGAGGAGTTTCTGGGTGAAGCCTGCATAGAGTGCGTTGCCGTAGTCAAGTCTGCTGCTGATGAGTGCGTGGGCGACTGTCTTTCTGGCCTCAGTGGGTATCCATCTGAAGGTCTTTCGAAGCAGGCGAAGAGTGTGGAAGCATGGTGAGGAGATGGAGATGGAGTTGATCTGGAGGTTCAGGTGAGTGGGGAGTCCCATATGAAGCCTAGGTTACGTGCGTGGTCTGTGGGTGTGGTTCCTAAGGCGGCAGGCCATCAGGAGTTGTCCCAAGTGGAGGTGTTGGGCCCCAGGATGAGGACTTCGGTCTTGTCCAAGTTTCGCTTGAGGCAGCTGTCTCTCATTCAGGTGGCGATGGTCTTCATCCTGTCGTGGAAGTTGTTTCTAGCAACTGTGGTATAGTTGGTGAGGAAGAGGATCAGCTGGGGGTAGTCGGCGTAGGAGACAATGTTGAGGCCATGGTTTCTGACTAGCAGGGCCATGTAGACGATGAAGAGGGTGGGAATCAGTAAAGAGCCCTGGGAGACCGATCTCCGTAGGTTCTGAGAGGAATAGAAGTAGTCTGATTCTGCCAGTTCACTAAATTCCTCCCCTTCTGTGGCGCAGAGGAGACGTAGCCAAGGAGACAGGGATGGAGGTTTAAACAAAAGGATTTTATTTGTGTGTTCCCTCTAGGCACAAACCATAAGTCAATATAAAGAAAGGGACTTGGAAAGTCTTTGGGTACAGTCTTTTTACTCTCTTGCCTCAGAGAGTAGGATGCACTCGAGGAGTTCTTCTGATGTGTCTCCGTTTGCCAAGAAGAAGGATGCCCAGAGATGCCCAACAGTCCGGGATTCAAAAAGGGAAAAAGAAAAAGAATTTGTGAGGGTCAAGTGGGTATCTGACATCTAAGCAAACCGGGATGAGGGAGTGGAGGAGTGAGCACCTAACTACCACCAGTGACGCGCTAGCTCTCCTGCTTTTATGTTAGCGTGAAACACGGCCCCCCCAGTTACAGCGGTTTAATGGACGCTCCACCCTTTTCTCCCGCCTTCCCTTTTACCCATACAGGCCCCAATTGGCCCCGTACCTTTGTCAGCCACGACCCTCCAGGGCCGTGGTTGGCTTAAACATGTTGCCGGAGCGGGTCCAGCTCCCTCTTTCCTGGATCCTCGTCGGACTGTCCTTCCGTCTGTTGGGTTACCGCTCCTGGGGCCACGGTCCGATCCACAAGGCTCCACAGTCCTCCCAATCCGGGTGCCACAAGGAAGATCTGCACTTCAGGATCCGCTTTCTCCAACGCCGCCAGACCCATCCACGCCGAATCTGACGAGTCCGTCGCCTCTTACGCTTTGAAGGAGGAATCGTCAGCTGACCAGGTCACGTGAGCGGATGAGACGGCTGGGGGGAGCGAGGCCTTAAAGGGATAGCGTCCCCAGGCGTAGAAAATAAAGGAGGGGACACAGTGATAGGTAAGGTGGTATCCGATCATCGAGAGGGACGAGGGAGGACGGGACATCAGGCAGCGCTTCGTCACACCTTCACAGCCACATACATTTTCATTTCAGTGGTTCTGTCCTTAAATTCATTTATATCTATGAAATAACCCAACATATCACTGTCAAAATCACCAAAGGCTTTGGGTTGATATCTCCCATAAAGAGTTTCAAGCCTTCCCACTTCTCTACAATGATGGAAAATATTGTTGTTGGAGACCCAAGATGTCAAGTGAAATATCATTAATATACATCAAACATAATGAGCCACGGACTAAACAGTCTGTATATCTTGCTTTGATGGAAAGCACCAAGTTCAATTCAATTCAATATTTATTAAAGATTTGGATCTCTAAAGAGGTCCAAACAAAAAATACATACAATTATTACATAGTAAATATAATAAAACATTATTATAATATCGAAACCCTTCATAGCTGGTCTTAGATTTTCCCTTTCATAGCATAAATAGATATTGTCAATTACCCTAATGAGCTAAATGAAAATAAACGTTCTCAACATTAAGGCCAATAAACAGCAACAAAATGTTTAATGAAAAACCACTTCCAAAACAAGTGGCACAAGTTTAGGTCCATACTAAACAATAGTAGCTTTGTGATAGATTCAGTTTAGAATAATATACAACATATCAGTTGCTTGGTAAAAAACAGAAAAGTGTTCTGAAACAATCAGTGTATTTGGATAAACAATACATTTTCCTTTAACCACAGAACCTAAAAACTAAATATAATCTAATTTTGTGCAAAAAGCGCATTAAATAGCAATAACTACATATGCAAATTTCTAAAACATTATACAGCAACGTATAATAACAGCTTTTTCAGAAAATCAAGATTAAAAATAGCAGCAAGAGTGTGAGAGTACAACATATCCCGATTATGCAAATAACAGTTAAATAGCAGCCAATAGGTGTACAAAATACAATCCAAAAGGGAAAAGAGTACTAAGACTCCTCAAAAAGACACCAGGGCCCAGGAATTAACAGCGTAATTAAAGGGAGAGCCAAGTGTCTAAGAGGAGAACCCATTTAAAAGGGTATGTAAAAAGTTAAAATATATTCATAAACTCCTTAAAAAATTGAATAGTTTTACACAGAGTGCTTCGTTCTTCAGGCAAAAGAGAAAGTCACGGGCTGAAGTTACATTTTCAATACAGTTTTGTAAAAATATCGGACGCAGCCAACGACGACTCCAAACCAATGCTGGGCATAAAAACAAGACATGATCCAGGTTCTGAATGCTCAGCTCACAGAAGTTACAGATTTTTTCATTTTTCATGCAATGAGACCAGTTTGCTGTTAGGTCAATCAAAGGTAAAAGGTTTATGCGACATAGGGTAGGCTGTGGAAATCTGAAATAATTTCCGTTAACATACGCTGAAGCCATCTTGGTTGTGGCATTCATTTTTTTAGCTCTGTAATTCTTCAGTCTTCACTGTTGCTTGCTCTTCTATTCTGCTTGTGACATCAGCTTTAGTTAACTCCTTCTGTACTGAGTCAAAGCAATGTATGTGCTGAGAAAAGGCCTGTAGCTGCTAAAATGCTCCTGGTTAAAGATGTAACTGTCAATCATTTGTGCTGTTGTAAACAGTTCTGTTCTCCCTCACCACTTTGATGACTAAGTGATTACCCATCTGCCCATGTCTGGCTGTAACTATTCCTGTGTAGGCTTGTACCTTCTATTTGTAACTACATGCTTACTCTGCAACAAACTCGGTATATAAGCACCATGGTCTGTGTATTCAAT
The DNA here is from genome assembly GCF_964204655.1 of Triturus cristatus. Lineage (NCBI taxonomy): Eukaryota > Metazoa > Chordata > Amphibia > Caudata > Salamandridae > Triturus > Triturus cristatus. Next base: position 251,107,611 of record NC_140585.1, read on the forward strand.
GTACTACCTCAGGCAGCACTTGAGAGTGCTGTGTGGATCTAATCCCACTCATGAGTGATTAATAAACTTGTTATTTGAATTCCAGCTTCAGTGCCAGTCTCTATTTTGTTGTTCTATGGACCCGTGGACAGAGAAGGGTGACCCCTGGACCGGTGTGCTTATTAAAAGGCACATTTCCACAATTGGCGCCCGACAAGTGGGGCCTCATCGAACCGAAGGAGTGGTCTTGACGGAATAGTGGAATATTGCTGAGGAGACGTCCTGCATAAGAAGACCCTTGTCTTTGCAGCCAAAGTGATTTTTCCGGTTTTCTCGATTTGACCCTCCAGGTGTTGGCCGGTCCCGACTGAGGTATCCTTTGGCGTTATTTTTGCAGTGACTATTAGGTCGACCAAGAGATTGGCAGTTGGAGGTTGGGGACTCTTGTTTGGTAAGGTTGCTGAAGCGGCACTCTTGATTTGCTTGGCCAAGATTCTGGTTTTGTTTGTTTGATTTATTTTTTGCAAAAGATAAGGCAGGTAATGTGGAGATTTTTCTCCACTTTTGAATATTTTGGAAAAGTAATATTTTACAAAAACTTGGTAGCATGTCTGTTTCCAGCCGGCTCCCCCAGAGAGGACACCTAATAGACATATGTTTATTAAATACGGTATTTCTTCCATAATTTATAGTACATTGTGGAACTAATATACGAAAAAGGATCTTGATCTACAATGGCCTGTGAATGGGTCATTTGACTATATAAAGATTCAGTATGTAGAGCAGTGTTTGTTTAAAAGGAAAAGTCAACAAGATATGTTTGATTGTGTACGAATGTGGGAGAAAGAAGTGCATGGGAGAGTGAAGAGAGAAGCAGCTATAGCAGAAAAAGAACAGCAAAAAATAATTTATCAAAAAGCGCTAGAATTAAAAAATAAGGAGATGAAGGTAATAAAAGAAACAAAAGACAGGGAGCGTCGTTTAGAGGTAACTGGCCACTACCCTATTAGGCGCCCCATCTATCCCATACTTAATAAACCTCAGGATGATTGCATCTGATTGGATCGACCCCCGCCCCGTATAAGTTTCCCTCTGCCCCATAGAAGGATCTTTCCGATGAAGAACATCTTTCTTCAGGCGATAAAGACAAAGATAAGTCAGATGGGCGACAGACTCGCTCTACTCTAACTGTTGACGAAAAAGCTACTATCAGATCCAATGTTCGTAAAGAAGCATGTGGGATTACCTCTGCTCCAGATCTTGTAGCGATGGTTCAGCAGTGGAAAGATTTAGAGCAGTTATATTTTGCAGAGAAGTTTACATGGGAAGTAATACTTAATTTTAGAAACCTTTCTACAAACTTAGAGCCCGTTGATATAAATTCTGATTATAAACAATTAAGTGGTGGAACTTTTCTTTGCTCAAAAAAACCTGATCTAATTAGGGGGGTGGTTAAATTATGAGATGACACATTTCGCTTAAAAGCAGAGAAAAAAGAAGCTGGTAAAACTAAAACTGTACAAGTAGCCCAACCCTCAGAACAGATAGTAGAAGCTCCAGAAACAGATAATGGATTTAGTAGTACTGAAGTTAATATACGACCAATGTGCGAAGCTGTGCCTCTGTATGTTCCTCCGAAGGGTACGGGAACAGATGAAGATAAAGCTTCAGATGATGCAAAAGGATATTTTATTTATAATTGGGTTTATACTCCTTGGAGTAGAGCGGATGTTATGGCTCGTAAAGCCGCTTTGCCTGATCCGCAGAAAAATCCTGCCTTCTTTCTATGAAGAAGTAGAGGGAGCCATTAGCTCCTGCACTATGACTTTGCCAGATATCGATATGTTTTTGGACTTATTTTGCCCCCTGATATGTGGAGAACGATTCGGAAAATAGATAACAATGTAGCATATGGTGATACTTGCGTGCATTTAGAAGAAATAGATGCGGCCACGGAGCCTGCGCAGAAACCACAGCAGGAGATATTAGATCTTCCCAAAGCTATTGTGACTCAGTTGAAAACTTTTATTCCCCTTAAGAAAATAGATTGGACTACGTTAGTGTCTTGTAAACAGAAAGCGGATGAGTCAGTTTCAGATTTCTTTACACGATTTGAAGAGACATTCCATGATTTTAGTGGGCAGTCATTGACAGATGACACGGGTAAGCATTTGTTCGTTGACAAATTTGTCGTTAACATGTTGCCAGAAATAGCTAGTCGCCTAAAGGCCATCGAGAGTTCTTGGACTACGTCTTCCCCAGTCTCCCTTTTCACTATGGCCCAATATTACAAGCATCAGGAATTGGAAGCAAAAGGCAGGGAGGATAAGAAGGTTAAGGATTTAAAGACGAAAGTTATGTTGGCTCAAGTATATGGTCCACCATTCAGAGGTGGTGGTAGAGGCGGACGTGTAGTATACACCTCTGGCGTACCCCCTTTCTCTCGATCAACTTTGGCTTCTGATCAGTGTGCTTATTGTAAAGAAATTGGACATTGGTGTTCTGAATGCCCTCTTTTGCGAGGTCAACAGTATCAACGGGTTAGGGAACTATGAGAAGATGCCCAGGAAATTTTGGGAACAGAGGCGGCACAGAAACTCGTCCTAGATTTGAGGCAGTTGAGCACGGACCAAATTACTCTAATACCTTTGATAGACGAAACCAATATCAAATGTCTGACTTTCCTGCTGACGATCTTGCAGATTCTGATTACGCATAGGAATGCCTAGGATGGGGTAAGGAACCGGTTGAGGTCCCAGTAGATCAGAAAGGTCCTTATGTTGATGCAAATGTCTTAGGGTCTACTGATTGGTTTCTGGTTGATACAGGAGCTACTCGTGGTGCTCTGTCTAAAAAATTGGTCCCTAGGGCTCCCCTGTCTGGCGCAATGATAACAACAATAGGATTCAATGGGACACCTACATCTAGCCCACTGTCACAGCCACTTGCATTTAGTCTTGATAAATTCACTGCAGCATGTCCATTTTTGCTTACCTTTAACACGCCCGATAACATTTTGGGTATTGATATGCTCAAATATTTTCATACTACAATATGTTGTTCCCCAGAAGGTGTGCGTGTTATCTTGAATGATAACTATCCAAATGGCTGAGAGGTCTTGTCTCATTAAAGAGGATTTCGCTCTGGCATCCTTACCTAGTACTTTGTGGGCTAAATCAGATACCGATGTGGGTCAAATGGTTATTCCACCAGTGCATATTCAAGTGAAGGAAGGTGCTTCGTTGCCTCGATTGCCCCAATACAAAATATCTTGGGAAGGTGGAGAAGCATTAACACACATTGTTCAGGATTTGATCGAGGTGGGGGTTGTGGAAGAAGTTCCTTATAACATTTGTAATAGCCCTATCCTTCCTATTTTGAAAAGAGACACTGATACTAGAATTGACAGTTTCATTATTGATTTACGAGAGGTTAACAAAATTGTGGTGCCCAATACCCGGTAGTCTCTGACATTACGACACTTCTAACTATGGTACCTCCTACTGCCACTACATTTAGTGTAATAGATTTGAAGAATGCATTCTTTTCAATACCTATTCACCCTGACAGCTGTTATTTGTTTGGCTTTACCTTGAACAACAGATCATTCAGGTTCTGTAGAGCTCCACATGGGTATACAGAGAGTCCTAGCATTTATAGCCAGGCATTGAAAAGGCAGCTTGATTCCTTTCCTGTACCAAAAGGGGTGGCTCTTATTCAATATGTTGACGACATCTTGTTGGCGGACGGTACCCCTGAACAGTGTGAAGAAGGAACACTGTTGTTGTTATCATTCCTTGCCTCTCATCATCATAAAGTCTCTTAGAAGAAACTGCAATTTGGTAGACAGCAGGTTACCTATTTAGGTCACCTCCTGTCTAAGGAGGGACGTGCACTCACACCAGATCACATTCAGACCATTTTAGATACTCCTGTGCCCCGTACTTAGAAGGCCGTCCATGCATTGATTGGCCTTACTTCCTTCTGTAGGCAGTGGATCCCTAGCTTTTCGTACATTATTAAACCCTTGTTGGCCCTGTTGACTAAAGACACTCCTATGCCTCTCCCATGGACTACTGAATGCCAGAATGCCTTCCAACAGCTACGTCAAGCTCTTTGTTCTACACCAGTATTAGGAACTCCAGACTACACTAAGACTTTCACACTCTATATACACGAGAGGGAAGGTTGTGCCCTCTCGGTTTTAACACAGACACATGGTGATAAACAACGTCCTTGTGCATATTTTTCAGTTGTCCTTGATCCAGTTGCTCGCGCGCTGCCTGGTTGTTTCCGTGCGGTGGCGGCAGCTGCTGTGTCCAAACGAGTGAGGGAATAGTCTTGTCACATAGATTGTTTGTGCTAGTACATCATTCAGTTGATGCCTTGTGAAATCAAACGAAAACACAGCATCTGACTAGTGCCCACTTGACAGGATATGAATTGACACTTTTGGCCCCTCATATCTCGTTGAAAAGAGGTTTGACTTTGAATCCTGCTACATTATTGCCACTTCCAGCTACTCAGTCTCAGTCACAAGAGTTACATGACTGTATATCCCTTACTGAAGAACAAACAAAGGGTCGTGTTGACCTGCAAGATACGCCTCTCTCTAATGTTGATGGAGAACTATGGGTTGATGGTTCTTGCCTGAAGTTGCATGATGGCACTACATCTGCTGCTTATGCGATTACAACACTTTAGACAGTAGTTGAGACAGCTTGCATTCCATAGATGTCAGCTCAAGCAGCCGAATTGATAGCACTGACAAGAGCATGTGAGATTAGTACAGATTTGCTTGTTAACATTTACACTAATAGCCAATACGCCTTCAGCGTGGCGCATAACTTCGGGAAACTTTGGAAAGAAAGAGGCTTTCTTACTTCACATGGGACACAGATAATGAAAGGGGAATTAGTCCATAATCTCCTTACTGCTTTGGCCTATCCTAATAGCAATTGTTAAGTGTAGCGCACACAAGAAAGCGACTGATAAAATAGGAGCAGGCAATGCCTTTGCGGATTACACAGCTCGTGAGACTGCAATGCTGCAAAGTACCACATCTATGTATGTAGTTAAGTCACAGGCTGAGCGTTGGCATGATGCCAGGCAAGAGGTGCTGGACAAGCAACAATCTGCTTCTGTTGACGAATTAGACCAATGGTCCAAGGAGGGAACATTGGATGATGAGGGTTTTGGAGGAATAAAGAAATGACAAAATGGAAGTTACCCACAGCCTATTTACATCCCATGATTCACATGGCACATGGGCCGGCACATGTTGGAGCATACTTAATAACAAAGCAACTTATGCAAGTTTAGGATCACCCAGAGATTGCCGGCACGGCTAAAAAGATAGTCCACTCCTGTCTGATTTGTCTCCAGTATAATCCTGGAAAGGGAACACGAACTACAACAGGAGGGTTTGCGAAACCAACTGCACCTTTTGAGGTCCTGCAAATGGACTACATCCAGTTTGAGCGTTGTAACAATCTAAAGTATGTCCTGGTAGTGGTTTGTGCCTTCAGTAAATGGGTGGAGGCATATGCTATGAAGGATAATACAGCTCTTACGTCTGCAAAGGTGCTCCTAAAGGAGTTTTTCCCCCGTTTCGGCATTTGTCGAGTTTTATGGAGTGACAATGGACCCCATTTAATTGGGCAAGTTGTCGAATATGTCATGAAAGGATTGGGGATTAAGCAGAAGTTTCATGCTGCTTTTCACCCACAATTAGCAGGGCTAGTGGAGCGATATAACTCTACTCTGAAATTGAAATTGGCTAAGATACAAGCCTCCACATCATAGAAATGGCCTGATGCGCTGCCTCTGGCGTTGTTATCTATCAGATCGATACCACATTCACGATCTGGCCTCACACCGTATGAGGTGGTTTTCGGAAGGCCTATGAATATTTGGGGGATTTCTAAGCCACGCCCTATTCATGATGTACCACATGTGTTGCTGAATGATTATTTGTCACAGTTGCCAGATAGTTTGTCTTCTATTTATCAACAGGTTCGGGAAACCCTTCCAGACAGGTCAAAAGGTGAAGGCCACTGTTTTTTGTCCTGGTTATTTTGTGGTCATAAAGTCATTCCAGAGGACCAACTCCCTAGCACTGAGATGGCGAGGCCCTGAGTAGGTGCTACTGGCTACCAGTACTGCAGTTTGAGTGACCAATCGGAAGAAGTGTTGCAGGACCTAGTGAGCCCAGCTGCGCTGACAGATCACCGCGATATTTTGGTCAGCGAGAAAGGAAGAGCTGCGTCAACTGAAGGACCTGAGGAAGTTTTTCCCGGACCACACGATCCCTGGTACACCCTGATATCAGGTTCGACCCAGGAGATAAGACACTTCGTTGAAAAAGACTGTTTGAGCCACTGTCCTGGGTGGTTAAAGACTGACTTCAAAGGGGGGTAGTCTATAAGCGACTATTCGTCTCAATGTTAGTGAAGAAATCAATGCCAAGCCCAGGACCTTAGGGCACCATCTGCTTTGTTGTTTGTCGACGGAATGAATATGCTTGAGGAGAAGAAACCGGCTGCTGAGAGAATCTGTAATAAACAAACTATGATTGCTACTGGACTCACTTTGACTGTTGTTGTCATCGCTACAATAACTTGGGCTGTATAGGAAGTAGCTCCTGTTCGAAATCTATTAACTGCTACGACTCCTCTCTCCATTGAACATCACTATTTTACTCTACCTTATCATGAGCAAAAGCACAGAATGTCCTACCTCAATAACACTTTCATTCAGATGTTGCATCATACACACAATGCTACGATCATTACCAACTGCTGGGTATGTGGAATGATGCCAGCTCATCAGAAAAAAGGAGGAACACCTTTTATTCCTTTGCCGTTTTCACATAATGGATCCTGCAGAGCCTGGTTTGCACTATTGTGGGCTTCTCATATCGCTAAAATACTAACTTTGATGTAGGTAGACTTAACGCTCAGTTGAATAAAGTCTGTTACCCTGATGAGGAAGGAGATCCACAAGCTAAAGGAACTGTATGGGAAATGGAGGAGTATCGTCGAGGAAATTCCTCCACACACTATATTTTTCCCAACACTCGAACCATCAAGGGTAATGGACCTCCTGTTATCGCTGTCAATAGAGCTCGGGCGGATCTTTGTGTCAGCAGTATTGGCAATATTCCTGTTGGAAAGAGTGACTGTACTTCAGTGTTGAATATTACTGGAATGAACAATAGCAGTTTTTTGTCTTCACACAACACCTATTTCATTTGTGGAAGTAAAGGTTATTACCATCTACCTATTGGGTGGTCAGGAAGTTGCTACGTGTCCTTTTTGCTTCCACCTGTGTTCTTAGCACCTGCATCCTATCATAAAGACTTTAAACTGTTTAATGACATTTCCAAAAATAGATTTAAGAGGACAATAAATATATATGCGGTGGATCAAACTGATACTGCTCTACAACAGTATATTGACTTTAATTTGGGACTATTCTTCATTGTTGGTGCGGCCTTAAACAGTCGAAAGTTCAGTCGCTTGACACGAGTTGTAGAGGCTGTAACCAATCAGACAGCAATGGCGCTTGGTAACATCACAGAGGAACTTCAAATTGCGAGAATTGTGGCCCTCCAAAATAGGATGGTTCTTGATGTCATCCTCACAGACCGTAATACTTGGGCCTCCCACACGAGTGAGGCACCGTTTTTATCGGGAGACCCGGGGGAAGGCTGGGTGGTTGGAAATTTGTGTCAGCCCGGTGATGCCACAACTTTCCCACACAAAAATGTGTGAAAAGGGTGATTTTTTCAGCTAAATTTGAGGTTTGCAGGGCATTCTGGGTAAGGAAACGTTGGGGGATCCACGCAAACCATACCTCCCTGGAATACCCCGGGTGTCTAGTTTCAGAAATGTGTGGGTTTGGTAGGATTCCCTAGGTGGCCGCCAAGCCCGGGGCCAAAAACTCATAGGACCCCCTTTGCAAAACCAGGTTGTTTTGTGATAGGTAATTTTGATGTCTCCTCAATAGGTTTTGGGCCCTTGCCTGATGCGGGCACTATGCATACCCACGCAAGTGAGGTACCATTTTTCACTGAAGACTTTGGGAAACGCAGGGTGGGTGGAATTTTGTGGACCCACGCAGATTCCAGAACTTTCCGACAAAGAAATGTGAGGAAAATGTGTTATTTTGAACACATTTTTAGGTTTGCAATGGATTCTGGGTAACAGAACCTGGTGAGAGCCAGTCAAGTCACCCCATCCAGGATTCCCCTCGGTGTCTAGTTTTAAAGAATGTACAGTTTTGCTAGGTTTGCCTACGTGCCAACTCCGCTAGGGCCCATAATCCACAGGTATGCACATTGCTAAAAACAAAATCGGAGCCCAGTGGGCTTTCTGCCGCCCTGGGGGGGAATCGGGGAAGGGGGTTTCATCCTGATATGCCCCTAAAGGGGCAGAAAGACTGTGGCTATTTTTTGTGGGGGTGGGGGCATTGGTATGACCATTTTGGGCAGCCCCCACCCCCACGCATAAAAAAAGCCTGCATACTCGCTGGCGCCTACTGGGCTTTCTGCCCCCCCCAGGGGGCAGATCAGGGGCCACTGCCACCATCTGCCCTCCCGGGGGGGGGGCAGAAAGACTGGAATTTCTCTGGGGGTGGGGTGGGGTATTGTCATGCCCATTTTGGGGAGCCCCTACCCCTACACTAATAAAACAAAAAAATCCATGGTTTCTAGTAGGCATTCTGCGCCCCCAGGGGGGGCCAGATTGGGGGCTACAGCTCCCATCTGCCTCCTGGGGGGCAGAAAGACTGACATTTTTGTGGGGGGGAGAGTGGGGGCATTGGCGTGCCCGTTTCGGGCAGCCCACACCCTAAAAACAATTGCGCAAAAAAAATCCCTGGTGTTTAGTGGGCTTTCTGCCCCCTCCCGAAGAGGCAGATTAGGGGCCAATGCCCCATCTGCTCCCCGGGGGGGGGGCAGAAAGACTGTAATAATTGTGGGGTGGGGGTATGGGCCTGCCCGTTTTGGGCAGCCCCTATTTTTTTTTTTTTAACAATTCCCTGGTGTCTAGTGGGCTTTTTGCCCCCCCCCCCCCCCGGGGGGGCAGATTGGGGGCCGATGCCCCATATGCCCCCCAGGGGGGCAGAAAGGCTGTAATGGTGGCGGGTGGGTGGGGGCATTGGCGTGCCCGTTGCGGGCAGCCCCCACCCTAAAAATAAAACTAAAAACGAATCCCTGGTGTTTAGTGGGCTTTCTGCCCCCCCGAAGGGGCAGATTAGGGGCCAATGCTCCATCTGCCCCCGGGGGGGGCAGAAAGACTGTAGTAATTTGGGGGGGGTGGGGGCATGGGCCTGCCCGTTTTGGGCAGCCCCCACCCCTATATTTTTTTTTTTACAATTCCCTGGTGTCTAGTGGGCTTTTTGCCCCCCCGGGATGGGGGCAGATAGGGGGCCGATGCCCCATCTGCCCCCCAGGGGCGGCAGAAAGGCTGTAATGGTGGTGGGTGGGGGCATTGGCTTGCCCGTTGTGGGCAGCCCCCACCCTAAAAATAAAACTAAAAACTAATCCCTGGTGTTTAGTGGGCTTTCTGCCCCCCCGGAGGGGCAGATTATCTTATATTATCTTATTTTAGGTGTAATTTGTAAAGCGCACTGTCGCCGAGGCTTCCTGGCGCTGACAGACGGAGTAAATGAGGGGGAAACAAGAGAAGCGGGATTCTAGCTAAGAAGAGGGAAAAGGTAAGTCTTAAGTAGTTTTCTGAAGTTCATGAGAGAGGAGGAGGATTTAATGAAGAGAGGGAAGGGATTCCAAAGTCCAGGGGCTAGGTAGGAAAACCGGCGACCGCCGAGTTTCTTGGTTCTAATTTTGGGGGTGGCTAGCAGGTGGCTTTGGGCAGATCGAAGGTCACGCTGTGGACAGTAGGGACGGATAAGAAATTTTACAAACGCGGGGCCGGAGCAGTGGAGGGTTTTGAAAGTGAGACATGCCACCTTGAAAGCTGCCCTTTGGTCGATTGGAAGCCAATGAAGACTGTGGAGTAGGGGTTTGGCTGACTGCCATCTAGGGATATTAAAAATTAAGCGGGCCGCTTGGTTCTGGACAACTTGGAGACGATGTGTCAGGGATGATGGGAGGCCGTGGTAGATGGAGTTAGAAAAGTCCAAACGGGAAAGCACAAGTGAGATGACAACTTGGGTAAGTGCAGCGGGGGGAAGTAGGTGGCGGACTTTGCGGATCTTCCGAAGCTGGTACATGCAGGAAGATATTACCGAGCCCACCTGTGATCTAAGAGAAAGTTCAGCGTCAATGATCACTCCCAGACTCTTTACTGCTTTCACCGGGATTGGGGGGGAGCCTAGCTCCGGGGGCCAGAACTGCGGGCCCCAGTGAGCGTGGCTGAGTCCCGGAAGGAGGAGCTCAGTTTTCCCGGGATTAAGTTTCAATTGGTTCTGGTTCATCCAACATTGGATGTGGATCATGACTGCATGAAATGTTTTGATGGCGTGAGGTGAGTTGAGCGGAAGAATGATCTGTAGGTCGTCGGCGTAATTATAGACGACGATGTCCCATTTCTGAAGAGATTGGATGAGAGGCCGGAGGTATAGATTGAATAAAAGCGGCGATAAGGAGGAGCCCTGAGGGACTCCACAAAACGTGGGGGTTTTAGTGGCAGTGTAGGGCCCCAGGCGAACCGCCTGTGTTCTTCCGGTAAGGAAGGACTTGACCCAACGGAGAGCGGTACCCTGGATACCAGCCTGCCCGACACGGTGGAGAAGGATGTTATGGTCGGTGCGCGCCGATCGTCATTACAGTGAAAGGGGGGGGGGCCTCGGGTGCTCTTCCCCAGCTCCCGAGGCTATTTGTGCAGAAAGGGAATCCCTCTGGTGCCCGCACCAGAGAGATTCCCTAGGGTATGCCTCATGACGAGCTGGACTCGTCATGGGCACAGCGCGACTGTGCTCCATGACGAGTCCAGCTCATCATGGGCATACAACTGGTTAAAAGGCACATTTCCACAAGGCCATCGTAGAATTCCATGATCTAGGTTCCAAGATTAATATTTCTGAGGTATTCTCAGTGAATTCGACCTGGCTATAAACTTTAACCTCTCTTACAAAATGTAATCTCTCTATTATAGCTGGTCTTACCACTTGTATTTTTTTTTAAAGGATTTAAATTCTGAAAGCAAGAGGGCGATCACTGATTCTTATTGTGCACAGAAGACTTTTAGTGCCAGAGAATAGTCACGAGTGAAGGAATATTTACCTACTATACCACCAAACATTTCTTGGCACATGAAACCTCTTAATGTATATGACTCACTACTTTTTGATATCCCCAACGTAGAATCCTGGATAAACCTTGGATATAGGAGCTTATCAAGCCAAATTCTAATCTGATAGCAGCTAATGGGACTAGAGTGTTAAAATTACCTAATTTACGTAAAATCTGGCCTTCAATCCTATCTAAAACAAACTACAGTCCTTTACAGGAATTGATTCAATAGCATAAAGCAAAGTCGAAGGGATTTAACGTTTTTAGGTATATTCTATAAGGGGCTTTAAGCCCCGCCCCTCTTTTCCATTGGCTGGCGTCACCGTTTATGCTAAACGGTGGCCAGCCATTGGAAAAGAGCTTGTTGTGACGTTTTCCTTCAGCTTTTTGAGCCGTCCCATTTGGACGGCCTCGCCTGCTTTCCTTCTGAAGTAAAAGGTTTCTTATCTTTATGGGGCCGAACACATGGCCCCATAAAGATAAGAAACCTTTTACTTCAGAAGGAAAGCAGGCGAGGCCGTCCAAGTGGGACGGGCGAAAAAGCCAAGTCTACGTCATGGCGAGCGCTTGTTTTAAAGCTGTTGTAGTATGTCCCGTGAGTGACGCGTCAGAGGTCCCTGTGATCAGAGCGCTTGTGATCGGAGGGTTTGGTGTTGACCTATTCTCGTCTCCTTCTCAAATAATCGTACAATGTCACGTGCAACCGAAGGGCTTGCTATTTAAAAACCCCACTGGTAAATCAGCCGCCTCGGTGAATGTTTTATAATGTAAACATGTTTATTGCAAACGTGCGGCAGCCAAGTTTAGACACCTGCATTTGATTTGATTTAATTTTGTGGCATCTGCTTGCATTACACAAAGAGAAGCAATGAAAACCCCGCCTGTTGGGTTTGTCAATGCTTGATACGTTTAAGATTTTAAGGGAGCACAACAGAGTGAGAGCTGTAGGGGCACATGAGCTGTGTGCCCCCCCTCTCTCCCTCACACTGGACAGAGCGCACGTCTATGAGGCTGGCAGGACAAGCGCTGTCTGCTCCTGCTTCTTGGCGCTACATTTGCAGTTTTCTATAGCGCGACCTCGACCCGAGGGTATCGGAGCGCTTTACATGAGCACCAGTTGTGTTACACAAGGACACATTCATCTTTGCTCGGCAGGAGGGGAATAGTTGATTTGGCCAGAATCACCGGATGTTTAGAGTCATTGCCGAGACTCGAACCTTCCCGATCCTCCGCTCCAAAGTCGTCCGCTCTGGGTGTTAGGCCACATCCTCCCCAGGTGGCTGTGTGGCTGAACTCTGCTGCCAAGAGGCGCTCTCTTGCACCAGGATGTAGAAACCACTACAGACCAGGCATTAACCAAGCGATGAGGGCAAGAACGGGGCTGTGGGCATGAGAGCACTGGCCGGCGCCCCTGCCACTGCCCATCCTTGAAGAATAGAGTCAATGCCCCCCACCCCCCTGGTGACGGTCCCTGGTGATGGAGGGCGGAGGTCAGGGCTGCAGAGCGCCTCCTGCTGGGCAAGTTACAAACTGGACAGAGCGCACGTCTATGAGGCTGGCAGGACAAGTGCTGTCTGCTCCTGCTTCTTGGCGCTACATTTGCAGTTTTCTATAGTGCGACCTCCAACCGAGGGTATCGGAGCGCTTTACATGAGCACCAGTTGTGTTACATGAGGACACATTCATCTTTGTTCAGCAGGGGGGTAATAGCTGATTTGCCCAGAATCACAGGATGTTTAGTCATTGCCGAGACTCGAACCTACCCGATCCTCCGCTCCGAAGTCGTCCGCTCTGGGTGTTAGGCCACATCCTCCCTAGGTGCCTGTGCGGCTGAACTCTGCCGCCATGAGGCGCTCTCCTGCACCAGGATGTAGAAACCACTGCAGACCAGGCAGTCTGTTGTTGATAGATGCTGAGAAGGGAGATAGAGATGGTGAGGTGGTCTGGTCCGGAGCATTTGTGGTTTGCGTTAGATTGCTGGTGCTGTTGAGAAGACGAAGGTCATAGTTGTGGCGTTTGAAGCGTGTTGGTTGAGCGATGTGTTGTATTGTGTTGACTGTGTTGATGAGGTAGGTGAGGGTGTCTCTTGTGTTTTTGAGCTTTGGTTTTCTGGGAAGTGAAGTTACCCAAGAGGGTGGTGTGGGTGTGTCTGAAACATGAGGTGGTGAGACCACCCGAGAATTTGTCAAATATGATCTTATACGCCCAAGGAGGCTTTGGCGTTGAGTGTTACTTGCATAAGGTGCAGGACCAGGATGATTTACGGATGATAGCGAAGCCTCATCCCTTCTTTTGAGCACAGTCCACACGACGGCTGCTGTAGCCTGTGTGGAGATGGTTCCTAAGATGTGTGATGATGTGGATGTGCGCCATGTTTTTGTGATGAGGGTGTCAAGCTTGTCATAGCTGATGCGATCTGCGACGTCTGGAGTATGCTGAGTGAGCGTTAATGAGCATGAGTTGGAATGTGTGTTCTGTAGTTAAAGAAGTGTGTGCAGTAGTTAGTGGGGCGTGTACAAGGTTGTGTATGTGTAGCGCCAATGGTATGCGAGAGTCTGGCTTGTCTGTATCTCGGTGTGGGGGTTAGTGGTATGTGGGGCTGGGTGGCACACAGGGGTTTCTGGCACTAACAGTCAGTGCTTTTGTCTGAGTCCGCGCTTTGCTGGGGTGCCCAGGGGAGTTGACTGATGTAAGGAGAAGGCAGGAAGTGATGTCACTTCCTGTGCAGATTAATGATGGGAAGCGAAGTGATCTCCTCTTGTTGGCTTCTCCTTTTCAAGTTGGTTTTGATGGGATGCCAGGAATGGTGCTTGCTGAGGAGATTAGTGATGGGTCATTTCTTATGTGGTGCCTCTGTGCAAGATAAACCTCTCTTTAAAGTTTATAATCGGTACTGTCAATTGTAAGCAAGTGGAGAGCCAATTGCTCCTATAAGCTTCTTAGATGAGGCATTTGGGCATCTGTCAAGAATTCCTGTCATGCGAGAGGAGGAAAACGGTAACCAGCGAAAATGGACTACATCTCCCAGGATGCTTAGCGGTTGAGAGGTTATGTAAACAGGAGAGCTGTTACATAACTCAAGGAAAACACGCCCTTATGTAAAACAGGAGAGCTGTTACATAACTCAAGGAAAACACGCCCTTATGTAAACAGGAGAGCCGTTACATAACTCAAGGAAAACACGCCCTTATGTAAACAGGAGAGCTGTTACATAACACAAGGAAAACACGCCCTTATGTAAACAGGAGAGCTGTTACATAACTCAAGGAAAACAACGCCCTATAAAGGGAGGAACCGGGAGGTACAACGCTGTCGGATATTGTGTTTACACCGACGTACCTGCTTAGGGAAGAGCAGTGTTCAGGAGTGGTGCTCCAGTAAGGCAAGAACGGAGGTAGGTCGAGTCGTTACTCCCTGGGCCGTGTCTTGCCCCATTGTCACCTGTGAAGGACCCGGAAGCTCTACCGGATAACCATTGAGCTTCGCTTTTTGACTCGGCTGAGTCAAAGCGCAGTGGCGCTTTTGCTGGTTGGAGTCGTAACTCCCAGCCCGACCAGAGATACAGGGACTGCCAGCTGTAACGCACACCAGGAGGTGTTTGCCGCGTTACAGACTCGGAAGTCCACAGGATCGATCGAGCGGCTGCTCTCGGTTCAGTCTTCTTTGCTTGTGATTGGGGTATCGGTGACGCATCACCAGGAGGTGACTCCGCGTCCCGGTGCAGTCTGAGGAAGAGGTTGAGCGGCTGCTCCCTTCAGGTAGAGACCCCGGCTGGGTGTTTCCCTGACTCCTCGATTCTCCCCAACACTCTTCGTGCCCCTCACAGCCTACCGATTGGCATTGTCGGCCATTTCATTTCTGCCCTCTGTTGGCATACGCCGGGATCGGCGTATATGCAGAGGACGGTTAGGACCATCCGTGCTGTGGGCTGGTAACGTACTTAGCCTGGAGGATTCCAGTGACTATAACCTTTGTTTATTCCTTGTATTATTTTTGCCTTCATTAAAATAACTAAACCTTCACAAGTGGTTGCGTTCTCATTATCGTGTCTGTTAAACGATCCTGAGACGTTCAGGGCGTTACAAAATATCCGACCGTAATAACACTAACTGTCTCCCGGTCGATAACAGACATGGCAACACTTGATGATGTGCTGGCTGCTTTAGCGACCGTGCAAATTGAATTGGCTGCCTCCAGGCAAGACACAGCCGATGTAAAAGCCAGACTGGATGCTATCCAATTGGACCCGCTCACGCCCAGCACCTCCCTCACGAACCAGACCCCTGCGGTAGTAGTGGAAATGCCGGTAGCCGTCCCCTTGGCAACACCAGAGAGGTACAGTGGGGATCCTAACACAGTGCAGGTATTCCTCACACAAGTGGCGCTACATTTATCATGCAAACCAAGGGCTTTCCCCACGAGTCAGGCTCGTGTGGCTTTCCTTATATCCTATTTGGCTGGAAACGCGGCACAATGGGCCGTACCTCTGGTGAGCAGGGACGACCCCATCTTATGTGATTGGGGTGCTTTTCGCGAGGAATTCCTGAAGGTCTTCGACAGAAGGGCTGACTCGTACACGGCGGACCGTGAAATGCTTGAGTTGAGACAGGGATCCAACGACCTGGTGCAGTATCTCAACGCGTTCCGAAGGCTGGTTGCGGAAACCAAGTGGCCTGTTGCTAAACAGACGGCGCTCTTCCATCACGGGCTGTGCGATGAGCTCAAGGACGCCGTGGCTCATATTGACCCACAACCCAAGACATGTGAGGGCCTTATCAACCTGGTATTACGGCTGGAACATAGGCTAAGTGAAAGAAAGGGGGATCATGGGAGAAAAGGAAAATCCCTTCCATCCTATGTGACAGTGGGAAGTCCTGAAACTTCCACCGCATCCAAGGGAGAACCCATGGACATCGGCGCAATACGAGCGAGCCTCACAGCCACGGAGAAAGAGTCACGCCGTAAACAAGGATTGTGCCTATATTGTGGCAAAAAAGGCCACTACGTACGTGAATGCCCTGCCAAACCAAAGACGTCACGTTATCGGGCCAACCGGTCGGTAACAGCCGTGGTGGACGTACCGGCGGAAAACTAGAGGACTCCCAGACCAAAGAAGGGGCATCTCGGAGTCACTCATCCATCCCTTCACTTTCCAACTCGGTCACTAAGGGGCAACGACACCTGTTTCTCACGGTGCACGTGGGAGTGCATGACCAGTGGATACCCGTTGTGGCCATGGTGGATTCAGGGGCCACTGGCATGTTTATGGACCACAACGAGGCATGCAGGCTAGGGCTAGTGCTTCTTCCCAAAGCTGTACCCGAAGACGTCTATGCTGTAGACGGAAGGCGATTGGTGACGGGGTCCATCGGGCAGCACACGGGGGTCCTTCCGATGAGATGTGGGAGGAACCATTTGGAACAAATCGATTTTAACATCATCCGAGCGCCCCAATATGGCGTCATATTGGGATTGCCGTGGCTACAGAAACACAACCCCTCTGTGGATTGGCCAACACATCGCATCGAACTGACGTCACCGTATTGCATCCTGCATTGTGGAATAGGAACGGAATCCCTTGACGCAGATGAGAGCGGGAGTCAGACGGTGGCTACAGCGGCAGAAAAAGATGTGGCTCTCCCCCAGGCTTATCACAGTTTTGAGGATGTATTTAATGAGGTGAAGGCGGAAGTGCTACCACCGCATAGACAGTTTGACTGCCAGATCGACCTGGTGCCAGGGGCCAGCGTTCCCAGCGGCAGGCTGTATGCCCTGACGGAGCCTGAAAACGTGCATCTCCGGGGGTACCTGGATAAACTCCTCAAGCTAGGATTCATCCGCCCGTCCAAGTCTCCGGCCGCCTCGCCACTCTTCTTCATCCCGAAGGCTAATGGGGAGCTGAGAGCCTGTGTGGACTTTAGGGCATTGAATGCGATAACCGTAAAGAATCGGTACCCCTTGCCTCTCATCAGTGTACTCCTGGAACAGGTCAAGAAAGCTCGTATCTACACCAAGTTGGATTTGAAAGGGGCATACCATCTGGTGCGCATGAGGGACGGAGACGAGTGGAAGACCGCCTTTAAGACCAGGTTCGGCCTTTTTGAGTACCTCGTCATGCCGTTCGGTCTGTGCAACGCCCCGGCAGCCTTTCAGTACTTTTTGAATGAGGTATTCAGAGACGAGTTGGATATCTACGTGGTCGTATATATCGACGACATCCTCATCTATTCGTCCAGTGTGGAGGAGCACGTACACCACGTCAAAGCTGTGCTCCAAAAGCTGAGGGAAAACATGCTGTTTTGTAAACTCAGCAAGTGTGACTTCCACGTCACATCCGTGGAATTCCTCGGAGTGATGCTGAGTCCAGAGGGACAGGAGATGGCAGAACGAAAGATCAAGGCGGTGAAAGAATGGCCGGTGCCCCAAAGCGTGAAGGACGTCCAAAGTTTCATTGGCTTCGCCAACTTTTACAGGCGGTTTATAGATGGATTTTCAGGATTGGTGGCCCCAATCACACAGCTACTGAGGAAGTCCAAGGAGTTTGTCTGGTCCCCTGAAGCGAACAAAGCCTTTGAGGCCCTGAAAAGCGCCTTTGGTAAGGCACAGGTGTTGGCTCACCCCGATCCGGATCTCCCCTACGTGGTGGAAGCGGACGCATCGGATGTGGCGCTGGGGGCTATCTTGTCCCAACGCAACCACGACACAGGGGTGCTTCATCCCGTTGCGTACATGTCCCGCAAACTCAACGACGCCGAACGCAACTACCATATTGCGGAGAAGGAGCTTCTCGCAATCAAGGACGCCTTCACCGAATGGAGGCATTGGTTGATGGGGGCAAGACATGTGGTATCGGTGTACACGGACCATCGGAACCTACAGTTCATGACGGCCACAAGACACCTTTCTCCCAGACAGCTGCGGTGGATGATCTTCTTTGCGGGGTTCAACTTCCGCATCACATATCGGCCGGGGACGGAAAACCGGAAGGCGGACGCCCTGTCCCGTCAAACTGCAGTTAAGGAACCATTGCCTGCGACCGAGCATTCCATCATTTCCCCGAGGATGGTATTGGGGGTTATCCAACCGGATACTTTCCTGAGGGGAATAAAGAGAGGGATCAGGTCATTCGCATGGCGGAGGTGGCTCCTCAGTCACAGAGAATGGCAGCTGAAGGACGGGATACCCCTGAAGGGCAGGTGCCTATTGATACCCACGCCTAGGCTAAGGAAACAAGCATTCATCTGGTGCCATGACTCTCCATGCGCAGGTCATTTGGGCTTTGAAAAAACGGTGGCTAGCATGAGACGGCATTTCTGGTGGCCAACCATGAGAGTGGATGTCAGGAGGTGGGGACAGGAGTGTCCTACGTGTGCTACCATGAAGGCCGACCATGGCCGAACCCAAGGGCTCTTACATCCACTTCCGACCCCGGATAGACCATGGGATAGCATATCACTGGACTTCGTGGTGGGCCTACCGGTAGACCAGGGGATGACGGCAATACTGGTGGTGGTGGATTACTTGACAAAAATGGGGCACTTCATCCCCTGCAAGAGAGTCCCTACGGCCGGGGAATTGGCGTCACTACTCCTAAAGAATGTGGTACGACTGCATGGATTACCTGGGGTGATCGTGTCGGACCGGGGGCCGCAGTTTACTGCGCAATTCTGGAAGACTTGGTGCACTGCGCTGCATGTTAAGACCGCCCTGTCCACCAGCTACCACCCTCAAACGGACGGCCAAACCGAGCGCCTGAACCAAACGCTCAAACAGTATCTGCGATGTTTTGTGGACCAGGGCAGGGAAGAATGGGTCGACTTGCTATGGGTTGCAGAGATCGCCTATAACAACACCACTCACAGCTCCACACAGTCATCTCCGTTCTATAGCAACTATGGCCAACATCCCAGGTTCTTGCCATTTCTACATCCGTTCAGAGAGGACAGGATTCCCGCCACAGCGGACAGGGTGGCACACATAAAAGACACGTTGATGCGCTCAAGGGCTGTCCTAATAGAGGCCAAGAGAAGATACAAGGCTGCGGCAGACAGGAAGAGAAGGCCCGGGCCACTGTACCGCACTGGAGACTACGTCTGGATATCCACAAGAAACATGAGGTTTCGAAAGAACAGTGTGTTCCATCCCAAGTACATGGGCCCCTATCGAATTACCAAGTGTATGGGTCCCGTGAACGTGAAGGTGTGCTTGCCCCAGTCATTGCGGATACACCCTGTCTTTCATGTATCATTGCTCAAACCAGCACCCTCCAAGCCGTCTGGGACACCTAGGCCGGTATGCGTGGAGTCGGAGGTGGAGTATGAAGTGTCGGGCATACGGGCGTCCCAATGGCGCAGGGGGAAGCTGTGGTACCTGGTTGCGTGGAAAGGCTATGGCCCGGAGGAGCAGTCATGGGAACCGGCTGAAGGGGTTCATGCTCCGCGCTTGGTCTCCTTGTTCCATCGGCGTTTTCCTGCCAGCGCTGGACCCGTGGGGAGCCGCTGAGAGGGAGGATGTACTGTCAAGAATTCCTGTCATGCGAGGGGAGGAAAACGATAACCAGCGAAAATGGACTACATCTCCCAGGATGCTTAGCGGTTGAGAGGTTATGTAAACAGGAGAGCTGTTACATAACTCAAGGAAAACACGCCCTTATGTAAAACAGGAGAGCTGTTACATAACTCAAGGAAAACACGCCCTTATGTAAACAGGAGAGCTGTTACATAACTCAAGGAAAACACGCCCTTATGTAAACAGGAGAGCTGTTACATAACACAAGGAAAACACGCCCTTATGTAAACAGGAGAGCTGTTACATAACTCAAGGAAAACAACGCCCTATAAAGGGAGGAACCGGGAGGTACAACGCTGTCGGATATTGTGTTTACACCGACGTACCTGCTTAGGGAAGAGCAGTGTTCAGGAGTGGTGCTCCAGTAAGGCAAGAACGGAGGTAGGTCGAGTCGTTACTCCCTGGGCCGTGTCTTGCCCCATCGTCACCTGTGAAGGACCCGGAAGCTCTACCGGATAACCATTGAGCTTCGCTTTTTGACTCGGCTGAGTCAAAGCGCAGTGGCGCTTTTGCTGGTTGGAGTCGTAACTCCCAGCCCGACCAGAGATACAGGGACTGCCAGCTGTAACGCACACCAGGAGGTGTTTGCCGCGTTACAGACTCGGAAGTCCACAGGATCGATCGAGCGGCTGCTCTCGGTTCAGTCTTCTTTGCTTGTGATTGGGGTATCGGTGACGCATCACCAGGAGGTGACTCCGCGTCCCGGTGCAGTCTGAGGAAGAGGTTGAGCGGCTGCTCCCTTCAGGTAGAGACCCCGGCTGGGTGTTTCCCTGACTCCTCGATTCTCCCCAACACTCTTCGTGCCCCTCACAGCCTACCGATTGGCATTGTCGGCCATTTCATTTCTGCCCTCTGTTGGCATACGCCGGGATCGGCGTATATGCAGAGGACGGTTAGGACCATCCGTGCTGTGGGCTGGTAACGTACTTAGCCTGGAGGATTCCAGTGACTATAACCTTTGTTTATTCCTTGTATTATTTTTGCCTTCATTAAAATAACTAAACCTTCACAAGTGGTTGCGTTCTCATTATCGTGTCTGTTAAACGATCCTGAGACGTTCAGGGCGTTACAGCATCAAATACTGTTTGTAGGTCGAGCCTGGGCAGTACATGCGCTGCTCTGCGAGGCATGCTGTATTCAGGTATGGACTTGAAGCTCCGCCCACTCTCTGCCCATATTTTTCATTGGCTTGTGTCATTGTCCACAAGCTGCCTTTCTTAAGTATGCGTGAAGTGCTAACAAAGTGTGAGCCTTTGATTTCCCTGCAGCATTTGCAACAGGTGTGAGGCTCCTGACTGCTCCCAACCAAGAGACTCGAACAAAAGGAGGCCTACACACTTACCTATATACATGCATACATATATATGCATATATAAAGATATATATGTATACATATGTCAATATATATATATGCATATATCTTTCCACATATATATGCGCATGCATATATATATAGATATATATGTATACATATGTCAATATATATATGCATATATCTTTCTACATATATATGCACATATATACATATATGTATACACTAAATAACAAACATTACAAATGCAGCAGGTCTCGCATTTGTGAACGTTGAAGCAATTTTATTACAGATATCACTATATATACATATATCCATCCCAATATCACTAAAATATGCTTTTATACATGTATAGATATGTATATGTATGCACACTATGCTATTATATACCTATATACATATATAGATCAACATGTATATGCACATATATACACATACAATACATCTGCATATCTAAATAACGAAAACTCTAAATGCATGCATAAATATGCATATTATGTACATTGAAAACTGCTAACACAATAATAAAAACGCTTCTAAAAAGAAACACCATTTGCTAAAACAAATGCCCTAACTTGGACAAAGACAAGACCTGTTGCATTTTTAATGCTTGTTTCCTTCTTCTTCTTCTTCTTCCAAACACGGTTACTTTTGTTCTTGATATCTTTATCCTCAGTAGGAGAACAACCAACTTTTAGTTCCCCCACTATAGGATGCTCAGGAAATTTTGCACCTGTTTCTAGGAAAATGGGGAAAACTTTTTGAATTATACTTGATTGTTCCTTCTTAGCTTGCTGGCAGGATACAGATACAGCTACTGGAGCTGAATTCTCAGGTTCCAAGAGCTGTTGTAGAGAAGAAGGGTGTAATTTGTCTAATAGATCTACATTTTCTTTATCTTTTAATTTATTTTTATTTTTCTTACTAGAAGATGGCTTAACAGCCTGAACGCCAAAGTCCCGTCCTTTAGCATGGGAGAGAGAGCATGTTTGAGTAGATTTTAGTTGATTGGAGTTATCCTCCAAAGATAGAGGGGAAGAGGTTCCCTTACCAGGATTAGGCTTACATGAAAGAAGTAGGCCAGCCTTACCAGGAGAGAGTCTTTGCTCAGAGACGATGAACTGAGTCAGGGCAAAAAGAGAATCCAAGATATAATCAGAGCTACTTACTGATTTCTCCATTAAGGCTAAAATAGAAGACAAGACTCATTCCAGGCAAATTAAGGATTCAGACATTAGCATTTTTGTCTCTGGATTATTATTTAAGGGGTGAAAACTCGAGAACAATTTAGGAGAGGCAGATCCCCTTGAATTTAATATACTTGTTCCGCTGGGTGTACTACTAAATAAACAGCTGCATCTTAACGGGGTGATCCTGAGGGAGATCCCGTGAATTGAAGGAAAGTGAAGTGACGGGATTTTGAATCCTGGACGACTCCAAATTAGGTGCCTGAGATAACTTTGGAGACTGATTTATATTAATATTGAGATCTGGGAGAGTAAAGTCTTCCATCATAGGGTCTCCATCTTTTGGGGCTAGATGGGGTACCCATTCAGGATGGGCAACTCCTTTAGCAAGGGAGTGAATGGTTAGATTTCCCAACAAAGAGTCATCTGCCCTTGTTTCAGAGTGTGGCATATCCCTAGACCAAGTTCCTCCAATTTTGGGAGATAGGTTAGTAGGTTCTACTGGAGATGATTTTCCCAGATCTACTTTAACCTCTCCATGAGCTTCTCGATTGGAATCCAACATCCCTGCTGGGTTTAAGCTTGTCTCTTTTTTAGGAAAAAAGGAAGAGATGGCATTGAAACCTTTCAAAATGTTTATTTTTATTGAGTTGTTTCTTAAAGGATTAGCTCTCGTTTTTTTGCACGCTCTTATATATAACAATCTTCCAGAGTGCAATTTCTGTGCGGTCATATCTTAGTCTTATAGGTTCTACTATGTGCAGGCGCTAGCGTAATCCTTGAGGGGGATGGGGCAATCGAGTGGAGAGAGTACAAATGCGGTCGGGAAAAGGTGGGGTCGAAATATATCGAGTGTTACCCCATGCTAGCTCACCCACTGACTCACCGTGCCTCAACCATGCCTCTATTGTCCCTGCTCCTTGCTCCTTTTGCTCGATCAGCTACTTCGGCCCCTCAGCACTCCTCTGAATCTGTACGTCCATTGGTCCATTGATGGGCAGAATGATAGACTTCCCAGGTGGGTGGAAGTGGGATTACAAGCGGGCACAGCACAACTGCAGACTGGAGATAGGCTGGGGTAGGGGGGTGGGGGTCAGCCTCCACACACAGCCAGTCGCCGACTCCTGGTCCTTCTTCCACTCAGCCTTATTGCTCCCCTGCTGACTCCTCCTGTGGGCAGATGAGTGGGGCACACCAGGTGGACCGCAGGCTGCCCCCGGACCTAGCCGGGTCACCTCTGTGGGCTACCCGGGGCTCGCTCTCAGCGGGAGCCGACTACGGCTCCTGCGCGGGTAACTGCAAGGAGGGGAGGGGCTGACCGGTGGTTGATTGCCAGAGAATGAGAGTGAGTATGGGTGCACACGGTGGACTCAGTGAGCTGGGGGGCAGACAGGGCCAGACCACCCGACCCGGGCCTCAAAACCAATCTGGCCCAGCTTGATACCCACCCCCCGCAGGGGCAGTTAGCCTGATAAATGTGGTATATGCAGCAGTTGCTCTGACTGCTCCGCGTTCTCGCTGGCCCCTCCTCCTGCCGCGTCACTCTTGGTGCATCACTCCGTACTCTGTAATTGACTCGCGAGCGCCCTTGTGCAGTTGATAATGCAACAGAGATGAATAACCCCAGCGGCTCCACAGCACACTAAGTTACTTACTCTTTTAGGCAGGTTTTTATCATATCACAATATTACTATCTTAATGGTACTGTCATTTCTGACGCTTACTAAACACTTTTGGAAAATGACTGTATTTTTTGCATTTATTGCAACGCCTTACAATAGCAGAACATGCTGACCTATTATCTGGGTATGAATGAAACCTGTACTTATAAAAGAAATGTCCATAAAGTTTTGTATTTTAAGCCTTGGAAGCTTGGCTATCATTTGGGGTTGCAGGTGGATTGCTCCTTGCGACTCCTGGCATTGTCTTTGTAACCCCTGGCTTTAGAGGTGGCAAAATCAGTTAGAAGAACACAAGGGTGGCTCCGCAATCCTTATTCTCTGTTCATTTTACATTACACTAACTGTGAATAAGATTTTAATATTGACTATTAGTGTACTAAAAAATGAAGCACAGGTGTGGTTAGTATAAATGGTTTTAAATGTATGTTGTGTGCGTGCTTGTGGGTGAGAATGTGTTAATCTAAGAGAGAGTATGTGTAAACAGGTGTGTTGGTGGGTGAAATGTGAGTGAGTCAGTAAAAGGTAGTTAGAAAGAATTGTGTCAGCTTGATGTCCAGATCTACTACACTTTGATGCAAGGCAAAGCTGCAACCAAGTTGCTGCACTGCCTTGCGTCAAAAGTAGAGAGAAAAAACGTGCCATATCTTAACAAATGGTGCAGTTTTTCTCTCCCTGTGCACAGCATTGGCATCTAACGCACAACCCCTTGTGCCATTGTGCAAAGGTGTGTATGTTCTCTGAGGTATATGTTTTGTACTGGAAGGTGTCCCTTCCAGTACACAAACTATGCTTTAAGGTTTTTACCCACTTTGTAAATGTGCTGTATCATACAACACACATGTAAAGTTGGAAAAACGAGGAGCAATGAAAACATTACTCCTCGTTTAGCCTGCCACGAAGGGTCATATGATTTGGACACAAATTCATGTCTACCAATGTTTGTAGATAGAGATTTGCATCAAAACCCATGAGTGGCTGCATGGGAATGGCCATGCACCAACCATGGAACGCCCCCTTGAGGTAAAATAATGCAAAGTAGTGCATAGCACAATTTTGCGTTACTTTGGGATACAATCCAATGCAAATCAGGATTTCAGTTGGAGAGTAAATCCCACCCTAACACTCTGCACCAGATTTGTGACACAAACACAGTGCAAATCATTAGTAAACATGGGCCTGAGTACCATTAAGTATGAGTGACATTAAGAGCGAATGCAAGTGAGTGAGAATGAATGCAAATAAATGTAAGTGTGTATAAGAGAGTGTGGTGTTAGGGTCATGGGACATGACTTTCTGGAAAAAATCTGGGTCATATGATGTCACTTTCTGTTATGTCATTAGGTGAAAGGATATGAAATCTCACTTCCGCTACCCCTGGCATTTTGGTGAATCAATGCACATGCTTGGAAAACAACATGGACCTTTCTGTACCTTCAGCACATCTTCAAGCATTGTATTATGACAACCAAGCAGCCTCTGGTGGATCTTTTTAGGTTTCGCCTGCACAGTACTTGCACTGTGCTTGATAAATCTATTGTGTGTGTCACTTACCTTTCCTCCATTTCTATTGGCTGTAGCATATTTTCCTGCATTTACCAATGCTTGATCCTCGTCTGCATCTCTGATCAGTTTCCCGCCAACAAACGACTGCCAACATCAGCTTTGGTGTAACTATATTTTCATAAAGTTTTGCCTTTTACTCTTGCAGCATATTTATATATCAATTTATCACCCAGAGAGAATAAGTGATGTAGTGCGGCACCGCTGAGCCTCAAACCGGTATCCCCAGCTCTTGAGTCAGCAGCTCTTGCTGCTGCGCAACATCCTCTCCACTCCCGTGCTGTCAAGGAGCTCTTTCCTTCTCCTGGTGATGATTGATGAAAACAGCTCTTTATTCATTAAATAGGCGAAACCGATGCATTACCAATGCTTGTTTGACAAGTAACTGAACAGAAATGGATCAGTTATGTAGAATATTAACACTGTTTTAAGTTTTTCCTCACATCTGTGTCACCAGTATGTAGTGACAGGAAGATGATGTTGGTATGCACAGGAGCAGTTAAGCAAGAGAGGTTTACTTCACAAGAACAGACCTCACAATTTAATTATGCGCCAATGAGGTCTTGAAACATTCAACTGTAACAGAACAACTTGTGATTCAAAGATAAACACTGGTGTAATATTGACTTTCTGGATATCCTGTGGTTACTGTTGCGATCTTGTACGCAGCTCGGTGTGGGAAACTGTCGGGGCTTTTGGTCTCGGACCTTTGTTTGTTTTGCCGCCTGCCCCGTGTGCATTGTTCACTTGCACTTCTTTAATTTACCTGACATTGGCAGGGTGTTACAGCACTGTTTTTCGGCTGCTCCGTACATCAGTACTTTGTGCACGAGGGATAATTGCGTGTAGAGTTTGGTGTCTCCTATCCCATGCTGTGCATTTTCCTTTCCTAGAACCCATGGATTTCTACAACAGTAAAAGGTCAGTACACTGATGAAATAAGTCCCTGGACCTTTTGGGAGTCGCAAAAGTGAATGTGGTGTCTTTATACTTTACTGTTTGTGTGGCCACATTATACTTGAGGGGAGCATTATATTTAAGTTGTGCCTGCATATCGCTAGCGCTGCGCTTGTGAAATCTCTTGTATTTAATATATCTTAAAAGAGGGCGCTTATCAATTCTCATAGCCAACTTACTGTGTTCACTCACTTTTGTGTGAAACTTTTTTGTTGTTGTTAACTTCTCCTGGCTGCAGCATTTAAGGTATGTCTACTAAAGTTGTTCACACTGTTTAAGCCCCATCCACTGTCAAGATAAGATCTCTTCCCACGGAAAAGGCAGGCAGCTTCTAACAGTATGTTGGAATGCTTGTTTTTACTACTTAGTTGTGTAAAGCCAATGCTTTAGCCTTAGAACGTTTGTGCCATTCTTTTATTCATGCCTCAGTACCTTTCTTTGCACTTTGTAGGCATTATTGGATTGATTTTGTTCAACTTAACCTATTTGGTCATTATGATCTAATTCTAAATGTTGTAATAAACAATGCATGTTAAAAATAAAGTTAATATACAAGAGCAATGCTATAGTTTATTACTAAATAGGCAGCCACAAGTGCAGTCATCTTGCAGTTAAAAGGGACTTGATTTGAATGGTGCATTAGGTGCAGTGGCACTGGGCCCAAAAGCTCTGGGAACTCCACTAAACCCAGATTATTGCTAAAATGTTAAACTAAACAGGCAGTCACAAATGCAGTTACCTTGCAGACAACAGGGTCTTGATTTCAATGGTGCAGCAGGTGTAGTTACACAAGGACCAAAACCTCTAGGCACCCCACGAAACACCTAAATTTGCTATATTTTACTAATAAACAGGCACTCACAAGTGCAGTAACCTTGCAGTTGAAAGGGGCTTGATTTAAACAGTGCAGCGGGTGCAGTGGCACCGGGCCAAGAGTTGTCATAACTCCACGAAACACCAATATTGCTATATTTTACTACCAAACAGGCAGTCACAAGTGCAATTATCTTTAAGGCAACATGGTTATTATTTGAATGGTGCAGCAGGTGCAGTGGCACCGGGCCCAAAAGTTATCAGACCTCCTCTAAACACCTAATATTGCTATATTTTAAACTAAGCAAACACAAGGAGATGATGGACGGTGCACTGAAACTTTTGAGACACTCACCCCCAGTCACAGTCTTTTTCTTTTTGCTCTTTTTATATTTTAAACTAAACAGGCAGTCACAAATGCAGGCATCTTGCAGGCACTAGGGTCATGATTTGAATGGCGCAGCGGCATTGGACTCAAAAGTTGTCATAACTCCTCTAAACACCAAATATTCCAGGCATTGCGAAAAGGTTGTGGATCAGGGACGCAACCCAATTCTGCTTTCAGGAAATTTCTAGGCCATAATGAAAGACCATTGAAAAGAGCTAGGTGCCACTCACAGGGACCATTTACAACTTGGAAGGACGCACATTCCCTGTGCCACTTGGGTTTTACACATATAGCTTTGCCGATATTTTGGCCTAGAATACGTACTGCCCTTGGAGTTCCACACCGGAAAGCTCCTTATTCTAGTTACAATCAATTGTAGCTTGGGTGATTCCAGTCCCTCATTGTCTTGAGGGGGCCATATTTGGAGGCCGAAACGCATCAAACACCATTCATCTTAAAGACAGATAGATTAAAAAACCCATTGGCGTATAGTCCACAAAACTAATGTTGGATTCAATTAATTTTAGAGATGTACAAGTTGGGCTAATATGAATAAGTGTTGGTACCTAAAAACAGTTTTTCTACTGCTGTCCAAAGAAGGGCCCATTATTCGTCACTTGCGTACACCTTATTCACCTAATTGTAGTTATCACTTTGTTTCTTAATTTAGATATGTCTGTATAATGAATTGACAGATAGTAACACTAATTAATGTGTTGTGACTCACCACTTGTTGTTTTGAAATACTATTTCTTTAAGTAAATGCCTTGAATAAGAAAGTTATCTTGAAGTTAGTGCCCGCCTTGATTTTGGTACAGCAATACTTTCACAAATTCTATTGATATAATTCATACGTTTTTTTATAAAAAATGAAGTAATTATATTAGGTGAGTAGTTCCGCCAGAGGTTACAAATAAAAAGCGGGCCTCTTCCCAAGCGGGGAGTATACATGTGTGCCTATGTATAGAAACAAGCGTTGCTTTTTCAAAATGCAGACGATTGTGATAATGTAGGGGGCAAAGGACGACATTTATGTTTTTTCTTCTTGAACAGCATCACTGTTGTTGTGAGACGGCCGTTTAGCTGCTAATTATGCCCTGTTGCTTTTGTGGTCTGTAGTCAGTTACAGATATCCAACTGGCCACCTGAAATAGGTAGGAGTTTAGAATGGCTGTTTTCTGTGCGCACGGATATTTTTGCCTCTCTGGCATGCATGTTTTTTCGTTATCCATATGCTGATTACATTTATTTCATCTTTGTAAATTGCCAATTGGGTGGAACGCTTATCTTTGGAGTGTCTCTCTAAGGCTGGATACATAGTATTGTGTAAAAAGAGGTTTCTCACAGCAAGAAACACTCCAAGCTTGCTGACGCTGGAGCACCCACAGGCTAGGTGTCTATTTTTTCCTATATTCTTCTGTTAGATGCCTCGTGAGGTACCCTTTATGACGAGATTGCATAAAAGAATCCTGTCTCTAGTGCTAAAAAAAGGTTTTAAAAAAGGCTGTGCATTGTGCGAGTTAAAGCACGCATTTCTAATAATTCCAATATTCAGAAGCTGCTGGAGGAGGCAGATTTTCATGTTACAAGAGTTGCTCCATGGCAGTCTTTATTACTTCTCAAAATAGCCCTTTTTTTAGCCACGGTACTGTAATGACAGAGAAAAAAAGTTTTGCACTTATGCTTTCTCGTTTGCCTGTATCTACTAGATGCCAGTTCATAACGCACCGAGGTATATTAGAACGATTATAACTAGTGAACTGCAGATTACATCACCTCTATTGCAAAAGGAGTTACGGTAACTTGGATGAGACATACATACCTGACTAGAACGCACACATACTTCTCCCACAAGCGTATTCACATTCAATAGGTTACTGACCTCCCATTTAAAGAGAAAGCATGGAATTGTCACACGTAGGCAATCTGAAAACTTGTCACGTGTTGAAGTAGCATATCAAGGAAAAGTAAATACGTGTACCAATTTATGGAAGAATGGACAGCAGTTACAGATCCTCTGCTGTTTGGCAATGGACAGAAATGCGTTCTAAAACACGTCGCCGTGATCTAAGTGGCACGGTGGAGACCATATCAAAGAGAATACTTCGAATTTGATCTGACTAGCAATATGACTTTCACGGGTGACAGGTAGTCGTTTATTAGCCCATTTGTTAGAACCTTGATGTTTCACTTCAGCAACTCCGTCATTTACTTGTCTCGACGAAACTCCAGACGCGTACTTCCGGTCTGTCTTTCATTTTTTGTTTGCAAAGCACTGTAGTCTGTCTTCTGTGTCTGGGTGTAATGTAATTAGTCCCTCTTTCGTTTCTCTTTGGCGCTGCATTCTTACCAAGATGGCGACCCCCTTGGCGGTAAATTCAGGTAAGTGCTGATTGTGGGGGTTACCCCCGGCAAGTGTGAAAGGGGCGTGTGAAGCAAGGGGTCTGAATTAATTAAGCCACTCTATGGTCCGGTGTCTCTCTCCATACACACGACTCATGCTCCTAACCCAGTTCCCTACACATCCATACCTTAACTGCACGCACTGCTAAACACCCCTTCCTGACATTGCTAGAGCAGTACGTGCATTTTTGTCTATTTAAGAAACCGGCTAATGAACTTACTACAGCCTGTTTCTGTCTCATACTGCCCCCATCCAGACCATGCCCGCAGGTGTCGCTCTCCATTATGATCCGCTCTTTTACCTCAACGGATGAGTGTTGACATCTGCTTGGCCAACGTTATACACCTTTCTCTTCACCTGCCTGGCAGTGACCTTGTTACGCCGCAACTGCACCCCATAATGGCAGCCAAAAGCACTTGATCTATTAGAAACGAACCCCTTTATAGTGCTTGTTTCACGTCGATAGTGTCTCGGCTAGTGCACTTCCCATGCTGGAAACAGTTTTATAGTGGTCTGCCTATTGCGCGTTTGTGTTGTTTGTAGCCCCCGACCCGTGTCCTATATGAGTTTGCAGTCAGTTTCTCTTTTGCAATCTGATACTTGTAGTTCTGCGTATATAATAGACGGGTCAAAGCTACCCTTACGTAGATTGCAAAACCTAGCTAAGCCCAGGCAACTGCATATGACGTCTCAGCCCATGCCTGCCATGCATAGCCTTCTGGTGAACAACGTGCTCCCAAACTCCCATTTCTCTTGATTTGTGAAGCCCAAATTGTAAAAACTGCAGCATGTCAGATTAACATAAGTGCGAATGGCGTATCATGGCTACCTTAACTCCCCCTTGTATTCTTAGGATATAGTTTGTATAGATATCCTACGACCATCGGATCTACTATGCATGTCACATTAAGGACATTTGATAACTAGCGACAGACTAGGTATATTGTGATTGTGTAATGGAAGGATAGGTTCCTGGTTTGGAGTTCCCGAATTTCAGGAACTGGCATACAGTAAAAGTACAGGGTTGTGCACATGAAGTAAAGACGGCTGTCAACACTTTTAACTGATTTAACACCAAGATTGGGCTAGCATGCTTATGCGGCGCGTTGAAAACATTTTAAACCGAATTGGTTAAGGCGATGGGTCTGGTTTCAGTGTTTCAACCCATTTAAACATACTCTCATAAACGGCCTGTGCACAAATGCTGTTTCATTATATTAAACTATGCCCTACTGGCGTTGGCAGTGCTGGTAAAAGTAGCAGACAATGATTGCCTTTTCTATAGCATGCATATTGGAGATAAAGAATTGAATCTGACAAGCAGCAGGATTATTTTTTTTTTATGGACACTTTGAATACTGGACCACTGTACATACACTTCCATAAAACATGGTACAATATGTTTGCCCTGCGTGGGCAATGCGTTCATTACTATTACTGTTATAATTTTGCGAGGTTAGGTTTATGATGTACGCATTACATTGCTTTACTACCCCCTCAGTATTCATACAACATATCTGACATGCCTATGGGGGCAGGCTAGTCCCTACATTGCCCGTCCTTCCTCCACATTTTAGTGGGTTGGGAACTCGCCTTTATCAATTCAAAACATGGCCCGTGTGCAGTTCTGTGGACACTCGTGTTGTTTTGTCCTTTTGATTTTTGGATTATTCTATTTACATTTTCTTTCTTCTTGTCATTTTTTTCCCCTATGAGTTAACCTAAACAATATAATACAACTGACAGCATCTGGCGGTTACGGCACATCCCAGCATTAGAATCATCTAGCTCTTATTAGGTTTTGAGAGAGGCTTCTGTGCGTCACATTATCCCCCTTACCCAGTCCTGTTCGAAGGTGTGTCAGGAGGGTGGGGGCTTGATTTGTGAATGGGCGGGGAGTGGGGGGTGGTGTCGTAATTAATCAAAATGCAACCAGTAAGATAATCGGTTTGGTTTATGATCTATATTGATGTCTCAGTCGTGAGCCGGCAGAAATTTGTGAAATGGGTGATGGGGCCAGGTGCTGTGGTCTCTGTTTGGCGAGGGGGTAGGCGGGGGTGCCCACCGGTGAATTCTGCTGTGTGAGCAGGTGTCGCTCTCTGGGACAGTTTGTGGTCCCTCCCACCAGGATGGTTTGATGTTTGCGTCCTCCCCAGCTTGATTCCCCAAGTTTCTAGGTCTCTGTCAGCGTTTTTGTCTGTGCGGACGGTACCGTAAGTGGCGTTCTTCCGCAACTCCCCATTCGTGCAGATCTGCCTTCCACTTCTCTGGGAGAGGAGCTGTGGCCTGGTTCCAGTGAATGGCTATGCGGTGTATCGCATGTGTTCAGCATGGTGAATTTTTGCTGCATACAGGTTGTCACCTTGGGGGGTTGGCAGTACGCCCAGTAAGCAGTGCTTTGTCATCTCAACTGGGAGCTTCATCACTTTCTGCAGCATGTCTGAGACTGTGCTCCAATATGTACAAAGCAAGGGACAGACCCAGGTCATATGTACGAAGTGGGCTGGGGAGGTGCCGCATCTGGGAAAGGTTCGGTGGTGGTGACGGGGTAAAATCTTGATAAGCGTAGGAGGGTCAGTTACGGGCGGTAGAGGAAATTGAATTGAATGAGTTTAAATCAAGCATTGCTAGAAACCTCTTGGACCTGTGCAAATGCTCGTTTCCATTCCCTCTCTGTTATCAGCACAGGCAAATCCTCTGATCATCTGTTGCAGGCTTTGCCAAGTCAGCTCTGTGGTCCGTTTTCAGGGCTTTATATAGTTGGGATATTAGTCCCATAAAGGAGCCTGGGTCTATGATCGAGCACAGTGTACTGGATTCTTCCGGCTCACTTGGATTTGAAACCCAGATTTCGCGGACTGTATGTGTTACCTTAGCATATTGCAGGAAGTGGCTTTCAGGAACCCAATCATTTTCTTTCGCGGCCTCAAATGAAAGGAAGGTATCATTTAAATGGAGATCTCCCTTGGAAGTGCAGCCACCGTCATACCACCCAGACAAATCCATTACTGATTGTATTCCGAAGCAACCACAGCACAGAAACTGCCCTACTCGCCACCACAGATGACATCCACACCCCCTGGACCAAGGCCACTCCACAGCCCACATCTTACTCGACCTATCAGCGGCCTTCGACACAGTCTCCCACTGCACACTAGTCGCTAGACTACACGACGCAGGCATACAAGGAACAGCCCTGGACTGGATCCGATCAGTCCTCACCGGAAGAAGCCAAAGGATCAGACTCCCACATTTCCTCTTTGACCCCACGAAAATCACCTGCGGAGTCCCACAGGGTTCATCCCTGAGTCCCACCCTCTTCAACATCTACATGGCCCCTCTCGCAGCCATCGTCCAACAACACGGCCTCGACATCGTATCCTACGCCTACGACACCCAGCTCATCCTCTCCCTCACCAAAGACCCCACCACTGCCAAACTCAACTTCCAGAAAGGATGCAAGAAGTCGCAGTCTGGATGACCAACAGCTGCCTGAAGCTCAACGCCGAGAAGACTGAAGTCCTCGTTCTCGGTACCACCCCTTATGCATGGGACAGCACCTAGTGGCCGACCGCCCTCGGAAGCCCACCTGCTCCCTCAGACCACGCCAAGAACCTCTGCATCGTACTCGACTCATCACTCACCATGAACCGACAGGTCCACACCGTCACCTCCAGCTGCTTCAACACCCTCGGCATCCTCCGCAAGACCTTCAAGTGGACCCCCCCTGAGTCAAGGAAGATAGTCACCCACGTACTCATCACCAACAGACTGGACTATGGAAACGCACTCTACGCCGGCATCAACAAGTCCCTACTCCGCAAACTCCAGACAATACAGAACACTGCCGCCAGACCCGTCCTCGGCATCCCCGACAAGAACACATCAGTCAACACCTACGAAGTCTCCCCTGGCTCCCCGTGGAGAAAAGAGCAATTTCAAAATCCTCACTCATGCCTACACCACAACGGACCCAAATACCTCCACAACAGAATCAATTTCCACGTACCCAAAAGAAACCTCCGATCTTCCAACCTCGCACTGGCCGAAACCCCGCGCATCTACAGAGCCCGAGCAGGCGGAAGATCCTTCTCTCACATTGCAGCCAAGACCTGGAACGAGCTACCGGCAGACATCAGACACGCCCCCTCCCTGAACACCTTCGGGAAGACCCTCAAGACCTGGCTTTTCTGCTAAACAGATCAGCGCACTCCCCCCCCCCCCCCCCCCGCCCCTCTCAGTGCCTTGAGACCCTCACGGGTGAGTAGCGTGCTTACAATTCCCTGATTGATTGATTGATTGATTGATTGATTGATTGATATGTGTTGAAATTCTAATAGCCATTTTAAGGGAAGTGTGTGAGCATATGGGGCTTTCCGTAAAACAAGGGTGACCGCTCGGTCCCAGTCCCATGCAACCTGCCTTATCACAAATGGGCAATGTCGAGGAGTTCTCGAGCCAATCATATGATACTTGGGCAGGTCTGCCTCTGGGCACCAGCCAGCTCGCAATCTTTTTTTCTGTGTTCGGGCCGTCCGCACACCGTTGTGCCACATAGATAGCAGAGGCACGAATCCGGGAGTCCCAGGCCACCCTGATCCATGTCTAGTTTTAGGAGATCTAGATTCATTCTACTTTGTTTACCAGCCCATTCGAGTGAAGCTAGGAGGCGGTTCAGAGTGGTAAAGATGTCATTAGGGATGCAACTGAGTGAATTTAGCAGCAGGATGATTTATTACTTTTCAGATGTCCCTCTTGCAGTCTAGTCAAAGCACTTCCTAGAAGACGGAATGATACACCAAATAGCCAATACCATGAGCATACTTCCATGCATGGAACCACAGCCGTCTCTGTATTTTAAAGAATTGGCAACAATAGGTCTTTCAGACAGATATGCTGTCAAACCAGACTTCATTGGTGTGTGACTGACTTCAACATAATTACTGAGATGGGCGGTTACAAATAATCATTTGTCTACAGCTGTAAATGCAAGACTCTTCAATATGTGGGGAAAATTGTCACAAAGCCCAGCAGTTTTTAAATGACTCAAGGATTTTATTTGTCATTGTTGGAAATGGCCCTTTTTGCAGGGTTATCCCCAAACTTTTTGCTTCTTCCTCCTTTATTTTTCCTGACCCGTGGCTGTTGGCAATAGGACTCTGGGCACTTTACCACTGCTGATCAGTGCTAAAGTGCATATGCTCTCTGTAAAATTGTTGTTATGATTGGTTATCCACGATTGGGTTATTTGATTTACCTGTTAGACCCTAGTACAGTGCACCATGTGTGCCTAGGGCTTGTAAGTCAAATGCTGCTGGCGGGCTTGCAGCACTTGTTGTGCCACCCACAGAAGCAGCCTGTAAAAGTGTGTCTCAGGTCTGCCATTGCAGAGCCTGTGTGCAGTCTCTGACAGCCATGCTGACTGACCAAGTGCACCCACTTGCCAGTCCCTAAATCTTCCCTTTTCTTCATATCAGACACCCCTATGATAGGCCCAAGGGCAGGGTGCATTGTAAGTATAAGGTAGGACATGCCCTGGTGTGTGTGGCATGTTCTAATAGTGAAGTACAGCCATTTTCGTTTTTCACTATTGCAAGGCTACCTGTTCTCCATAGGCTAGAATGGGCAGTTTGATTATTACATCTTATAATCCTAACTGACTCGGGGAACATGGTAGAAATTCGAGGTTAGTATGCCTGAATTCAGAATGATCAAATACATCTTTTAGTGAAGTTGGTTTTAACATTCTGTGTTTGAAAATACCACTTTTAGAAAGTAGGTATTTGCTTGCTTAACTGTCCAGGCCTGCCTCTGCTAGGCTGTGTATTTCTTTTCTGGAGTTTGAGTGACAGGGGCTGGGGAATTCCAGGGGGCTGGGAAATTCCCGGAGACAGGATGAGTCAGTACAGGGCTGAATAGAGAGATCTCCATGTAGATGGGTGAGAGGAGTTGCACCTGGGACCTGAATAGTGCTGTGCTTTCCCTCCACAATGCTGGCTCCACCTCCTGTGGTGCGTCTGATGTCTCTGCCCTGCACTCTGAAAGGAAAGAAGGAGTCCTGTAAACAAAGTGCTCCAGGACTGACCAGAACCGGTTTGGACAAGGCAAAGGCCCCACTGCCTCCAGAGGACAAAGGATTTTGGGGTATAAGTAGTGGGACCCTGATCCCAAGGAATTAGATCATCCTGGAATCAACAAGGAACCTCTGCCAAGGAGAAAGCTGGAAGACTGAAGAGGAAGGACTGTCCTGCTGTGTGTTTGTGGGCTGACCTGCAGTTGCTTTGCTGCCAAGGAGAGGGGAAGGACTTTGCTGTTGCTGTGTCCCCTTGCTTGAAGAGATCTCCAAGGGCCTGAGGAGAGCTGGCCTCCTGTTAAGAAGTCCCAGGAACAAAAGGACTTCACCCCCAGGTTCCCCCCTGAACTCTGCTGAGTGAGTTCTGCCCTTCCTAGAGCTCTTGATCCAATTGTGGGGCCTCTGGAAGTTGTGCCTGCTGTTTGGGGAGCTGGACAAGAAGAAAAGAAGAAATGCAATTTTCACGCATCGTTCGCTTGCGGAGCGCACCGATGACCGCGCAAGAGAATTCCCGTCGCCGCGAAGATCGTCGCAGCGCCTGTTGCCGCTGCAAGAACCAACGCATCGTTCGCTTGCGGAGCGCATCGCCCCGGTGCGGCAAGATTCCTGTTGCTGCGAGTATTGTCGCAGAGCCTGTCGTCGCTGGGTGAGATCGTTGCACCGCCTGCTTGCGGACCGCATCACGTCGCTGCGAACATCGTCACAGAGCCATCGCATCAAGGGGCCGCGAGAGGAGAAGATCGACGCTGCGCCGCGCATCGCTGCCGCACCGGAGATCGTCGCTGCCCCGAAGATCGCATCGTGCCTGTGCGAGACGCTTCCTACCGAACCTGCGCACCGGAATCCATACAAGGTATCACATCCCTCCCCATACAGATCGGATTCGTCGCAACACGCCCGCTGCGTGCAGCGGGGCTGTCGCGTCGCTTCCCCAGGGTTTCAGGAGTGACGCATCGCTTGTTTTTCAACGCTGCAGCTTCCATTTGTAACTTTTGTCGCATCTACAGGTACTTTGGGTTAAACGTGACGCAACTGTGAATTATTTTGACGCAAACCCATAGTACTCTTTAAAAATCATATTCTTTAACTGCGTATGTTGGATTTTTGTCGCGTTAAGTTTAGATTAAATACTTTTATTTTTCTAAACTGGTGTGGAGTCCATTTGTGGTGTTTTCACTGTGTTACTGTGAGTGTTGGTACAAATACTTTACACATTGCCTTTGATAAGCTTGTCTGCTCGTGCCAAGCTACCAAGGGGGTGAGCAGGGGTTATCTAAAGAGGGTATCCCCCTTACCCTGACTAGAAGCAAGGGTCCCTATTTGGACAGTGGTACCTACCTCTGGCAACTAGAGACCCCCAGATCGAACAGTCATTAACCCTATTTTTTTTTTTTTTTTTTACACGTCCCCTGTTGTGTAATTTACAGGATGGGGCTGTCAGTTGCTTGGCTCGTGCTTTAGATCTTGGGTCCAGTCAGAATCCTGTCTCGATTCAATCAGTTTGGTGCTTTTCTACCTTTAGAATGACACAGTGGGCGCCTATAACATTTTTGACCAGAGTTTCATCGTTCCCAAGTAGCTATATGTTTGATGTGACTCCTTCAGCTAGACCTGTCGTTTTTAGCTGAACAGCACCAGAAGGCATAGCACTGTTTACAAAATAACCAGAACTGGCTGAAAATGTCATGACATGGGGCTTAATGGCATATATGGAGGATTATGTTTGGTTTTAGATCTAAAGAAAGTTGTTCATTGTCACCAGAGCGCTGTAAAAATAAAAATAAAACAAGTTTTTAGATTGCAATCATCTATCTCTTTGTATTAGAACAGTTTATTTTTTCCAAGTGTGGGAAAGAGCTGACTATGTTGCCTTTTCAAGTATAGGTGAGGAGTAGCAAAATATTTGAGTTTATACTTGGGTATAAATAGACGTGTGTACTCCCATCTAATTATAATCTCACTTGGAGGGCTGCTGAGTCATGTTTCATTTGAAACCTACAGCTGAAGGCTATTGGTGACTGGCTCAATGGCTGTGCACCTGGGGACAATGGCTATGCACCTGGGGACAATAGCCATGCACCAGAAGGAGAGAACTCTTGCATTAACTTGCTGTTTAATGAATAGTCTACAAGGCACTGGTATTTAAATGTTATGCTTCAAATAAGTTTGACTCTCAGTACCTGCTGTTCTCCATAGAAAATTAGACTGGACTAAATTAATAGTTATTAAATTAAGAAAATGAAACGTTGGAAGCCATGAATACAGTTATTAAGCTTTTCTTTACTGGAAGAACTCCAACTTTTCAAAGGTGGGCCACTTTAACCAGAATGCGCTGGGAGAGCTACTGAGTCAAGTGTAGTTGGAATCCCATAGGCTATAGATGAGCGTCAGTCCTGTCTTGAGTGCTGCCAAATGTAGGCTTTTTAAAAATTATAATTAGTGTGTTTCTTCAGACCTCCTTTCAGCAGTTGTTCCTCTGTGCTTGTGGTTCTGGATCTGGGACGTTTGCAAGTTAAAAAAAATGGATTTATGAGAAAGTGAAGTTGTCATAGGAGGGGTCACAAGTATAAAGGATGCTCCAGCCATTTTTTTTGCTAATGTCTGGGACAAATCCCCTCATAATTGGTATTTCTCAGCTGAGGGATCTTAGTAGAAATCTGCAAGCTTTACAGAGTTGCATATGTTCAG
Organism: Triturus cristatus; assembly: GCF_964204655.1. Taxonomy (NCBI): domain Eukaryota; kingdom Metazoa; phylum Chordata; class Amphibia; order Caudata; family Salamandridae; genus Triturus; species Triturus cristatus. Next base: position 251,146,479 of record NC_140585.1, read on the forward strand.
CTTATTGCGCAGTGAGTTGTGTCCAATTGTTATCTTACTCAGTTGTTGTAAATGTAAATTAATTTCCTGATCCTTAAAAGATTGCCTTGGTCCATATGGATAGCTGTTGTAGAACATGACCCCCAATATTCTTTCGACGTTCAGGAGGTCATTACTGCCCTAAATAAGTGCATTACAGGTAAAACACCAGGACCAGATGGGGTCCCAGTGGATTTAAAAAACTTCCTCTGTGGGCCCCTCTACTTACACATGTGTTTAGTTCATTGGCGCATGGCCTATCCCCAAATCATAGAAGTCTGCTATCGTGGTCCCGATATTTAAAAAACGTGATCGGTCTCAGATGACATGTTATCGTCCAATTTCCCTGATAGACTCAAGCTCCAAGATCTTAGACCGTATCCTACTCGACTGCCTCAAAGTTTGGGCCATCACAAAAAATATTTTGTCAGATGTGCAGTTAGAGTTCAGACAGGGTATTTGTGACAATTGAGTAATGCCTGAACTTGTTCCTAAATGTGGGCGAAAGTATGTGAAAGCCAAGAAGGCCTCTTTGCACCTTGCTTGTATTGATTTATGGCGCGCCTTCGACCTTGTAATCCCTCTAAGCTGTGGGAGATTGTGAGAAAAATGGGGTTTGAACAGGATTTACTGTCTACCGGTCGAACTCGAAGCTGGGGAACTGGGTTCGAGTCTCGGCAAAGACGCTCAACATCCTGTGATTCTGGGCAAATCACTTAATCTCCCTGTGCCTACCAAAAATCAATGTGTCCATTTGTAACGAAACTGGTGCTCATGTAAAGCGCTCCGATACCCGATCGGGTCTAGTTCGTGCTATATAAAACTCCCGGAGAGCAGGACCTCCCAGTAAAGATCTGCTACGGCCCCTCAAGCGAATGTTCTCCGAGCATTCGATCAATTTTGGGCATTAGGCAGGGGGTGCATTAGTGAGTTTTTGTTTAGGAACAGTTAAGATGTCCCCTGTATGGGACATACTTTTATCCCCATTTTATTATATGCAGAGAATGCAGTTTTAATAGCCCAAACTGCAAATTGCCTCCATTGCCTTTTAGACTTGTCTTTAACGTATATGGAGGACCTAGACCTTAAAGTAAAATTCTCAAAGTCTCACATTATGACTTGTGGCAGCCCCGGTACCAAGTCAGATCCTTTTAAGATGGGCGAGTCCGCCTTATTAAAGGTTAAACATTTCTATTATTTTGAGATTTTGTTTTCCAGGCTCTAAGCTGGTCCCTGCTCATAATACTGAGAGGCCAGATTTTTAGGAGAAATATGGAAGCCATGTTTAGATTCACCAATAAGCTTCAAAATAAACCAATTAAAGCAATGCTGACTATTTACAAGTGTAAGTGTATAAGGGTGTGCGTTTATGGTGCTGGCCGTTGGGGGCATAACAATGTGGAAATCTTAAAACACATAGAGAATCAATTTATGTGTAGACTCTTATCAGTCCTGGGAAGCACTTGCTCTTTAATTTTCCACGAAGAGCTTGGCATGTGGTTTTTGAAAGATGTGATAGAGCTAGCACCTCTATTACTCTGGACGAAAACTTGGTCATCACAAGAGGCCGCACTAACAAGATCTTGTATCTCCGGCTGCCTGCTACTAGATGGGGTACAACAAATACCATGTTTTAGTATGTGAAGGTTTCTTTTGAGTGTTTGGGTCTGTCTGATTTTTTGCAATTCCCCTTTTTTAGTTTGCCCAAATTTTAAGCCATCTGTTAAAAAATTGTATCTTGAGCACTGCATAAACAACTGCTTAGGCGCGGCCTAAAAGATGTGAAGCGTTGTAAATTATGTTTAAGTAACAACAACCCCTGGCTCAGAGCCTTACTTGGGATGGTTCATATCCCTTATTCATTGTTAGTAGCTTTACCCTAAGCACTCTGTCCTTTAAATTTGCCTCTCCCGCATCGGGCGCCTGGTCTCAAGACCTACCCTTCTGCAGGTGCGACAGTAGCTCAATTCAAAGCATTAGCCACTTATTCTTATTTTGCCACTTATGCCAGAAGCCGAGATGCTGCTTCCTGGCAGCTCTTTTACGCAAGGCCAATGTGAGACTGTACAATGAAGGGCTATTGTTTATACAGGCACTAGGTTCACTTGAAGTCTGTTTTGCAGTACTCCATTTTTTATAAAATCAGCATTTCACATTAGGAGGGGTTATGAACCTTTAAAAGAGGTTGTTCTACTGAATTTGTTACCGGCAACACTAATTTCATGAAATGTTATGAATTGCACCGAAAATTCTTGAATTTATTTGGCTTAGCAATATGCGTTTTTATATGCCTTATTTTAAAAATCTGTTGTCTGGGTGTTTTTTTTGTGTGCTTTTATCGCCTTCGACTGAATAAATGTATCTTGACTTGATTATCCAATTTTAATGTAAACACCCTCAGTGCTACATTTAATTTCTATCTATATTTGCACTACATGGATAAATCCAAGAACAGACATTCTGAATGCTTCTTGCATAAAACTACGCGCTTAAATATTCATTTGTACATAATACTCTGGGCATCTACATATTTCCAACATAGTACAGAAATTTTGATGAAGTTGGTTTATTCAGTTTCTCCGGGCAACATTTTCCACAAGGATGCATCATATACAAAAATGTACTAGTACAACAGATAAAACTTTTAAACACAGTTACACACTAGCAAAACAAGGCTCATATTCTAGAGCAAGGACATATTAACATCCTAATGTATAGATGTATAGATAAATAATGGGTAAAATGGGCATGTCTATCCAACGGCAAAATCACACATTAGTAGTGCATTGAATATGATGTTTCCATCCAACAGAGATCAACCGGAAATAGGTCAATATCCAGATCATAATTAAAGGGTGACCCAGACTCTAGTTTAGGAAGGGTACCAAGGGATAGTGTGCTGATGACCCCAGACAGCAATAGTAATGGCAGATTATATGCTATGAAAATTACAAAACTTTTCTTTGATGTTGAGTCCGAGGTCTGTGTTATATATCCTCTCCCCTCCCTTCCCAGATTATCATTTTATAAGTAATTGTGACAGTTCCGATGAGTTATATGGAGGTATACATAACAATGAGCTTTTTGTCTTGATCGGGTGGAGTAGGCACATCAACAAGCTCTTCTGGAACGTGTGGTGGTTGTAGCACTAATCTTTTTGGTAGTAAGGCAGTTTAGCTTTTGTTTTTTTTATAGATCCTTAGACATTGGTGAGCATTTATTTTTTTGCCTGAGCCCAGAAGGCAAATTTGGATGTCATAGGTAATAGCTAATTAAATCTATTGATGGTTTGATGTTGACACCGAACAGGGCAGTGGGACTGAGAGAGACTGGGATTGGTTGGAGAAGGTATGAATTCCTTGGATGCAGTTGGACATGAAGGATTTGAAATATTTAGGAGAACAGTTTGAAAATTTGGTCATTGATACCAGACCGTGAAATAGAATACCGTTTTGTACCAACTAAAATTTGTGGAAACGCTGTGATGCGAGAACCTGCGTCATCGTCAAGGCTGCAGTCGATGAGAGATTTGCGATGCAAGGCCCTGCCTGAGGGGCGATTCGCACATAGGCTGTTCTGATGCGGGCTGCGATGTTGATGCGGGGTCCTCGCGCTGGGAGAACACACGCAGCAGAGGCGATACGTCTGTTCTGCTTGGGATTACGCCGCTCAGCAGAGGTGATGCGATGGTTCTGCTGGATCCACAGACGGTCTGGCAGAGCACCTTCAGGCCCACTTCCAAGGACCCATGACTGGGTTGGCAGTGTAGGACTCACAGATGGCAGAGTCCAGGTGCTGGTTTGAAGATGGTTGGAGCCTTCTGTCCCTGAGCCTCTAGTCAGGAGGCCAGCCAACTAGCCCTTGGAGTTATTCTGGTGTCCTTAGTTCAACAGATGCGGGTTCTGTCCTCACCCAGGCTAGAGGGCAGCAGTCAGCACAGCAGCCCAGCAGAGTGGCAGTCCTTTCAGCAGCACAACAGTCCTTCCTTGCTGAGTATCCACCGGTCCAGAAGTGTACTGAAGAAGTGGTGTCTGGGGTCCAATATTTTTACCTTGGCCTTCCTTTGAAGTGGGAGAAGCTTCTAGTGGTTTCCCTTTGAAGTATCCAGGTATCCTGCCTTCCCTGTCCTGGCTCCATACTAACAACAGGGGGTATTCAGGTTTGAACTTATTTACCAACTTGAGTGTGAAGGACCGGCAGGCTTAACCCACGCATCTCCGATCACTTACTTGTAGATAATGTGTTGAGTAATAATCGTGCCAAAGACTGCAGGAATACATTTATTTTAAGGTCCGTTCCTGGAACATCTATCCCCAAAAGATGCACACACCAAAGAAATTCACACTATTATTTTAAAATGCTTTATTAATATGCTACTGCCTGTTTTAGTGGAGAAGTGTGGCTCAATGATTAGAGCGGCAGACCCTGATGCAGAGGTCTAGCCCGGGACCAGGGTTCAATTCCCCGCCTCTGCGGGTCTTGGGCTCAAAATTCCACGGACCTGATAATTCTCGCCTCGGTGCCTATTCCAATCATGGAGTCCCACTCTGCAACTCTGGGCAATAGCTTGCTTAATCTCCACAACGGCTCCCACAACGCTAAGGATGCCTGGCCTCCACCTTGGGGGTGCCCAGGAGTGGACGCCTCACAGGGAAAGCCAGGATGGGTTCCACAGCGGTATTCGTACAAGCGCCTTGAGACCCTTGCGGGTGAGTAGTGCGCTATACAAGTATCAAATTTACATTATATGTATAAATGTAATTGCAGATACTGTTATGGTGAGTAACCTAAAAACAATTCATGTAAAAAAACAATAAAAATGGTCATCATATTTACAAAGTAGATGGCAAGACAATCTTTGTATGAAATATATAGTGGTTCCCCTTCTTTCTAGTCCTAGATTATGTTTACATTGGCACCAACATATTGCCACCATTGGAGCACACCAATCTGCTCGTAATTCAATGTTCTTCCAGTCTACAGCCTGTGTCGGAGAGCAACCATTAAGGTCAATGTGGTCACCCTGTCTCCCTCAGAACCTGGGTGTATAATTAGAAATCTACAATTGCTTCCGTTGGGTAAGCACCAAAGGTTGCTAGTTTAAGGAGAGAGGCAGTTTGAAGGAGAGAGGCGCTTGGCAAATGCGAATTCGAGGTGGTGGGGGAAACCGTATTTGATGGACTTGGACATCCTTAGTTAATATTGGTTGTGAGAGCAGCGATCACAAACGGTTTTCGTTATACCACCTAGAGGTCGGAGCACACGACCAGTGGGATATACAGCTGCGAGTTGGAATACAGCTGATCACATTCACAGACTCGCCTATAAAGGCAAATTTCTGACCCCGTCTGTTAAAGAGGTTTTTTTTAGAAGCTTCAGCTGGGCTTGTGGAGTTTTTTTCCCTTTGGAAATCTAAGTGAACAGGGGCTGTCGTTGGTCCACTTTTGTCCTGAAGAAGACCCTACTTGATGTAACTACAAACACACATACACAGGGTCGAAATGTTGACGTGAAACTATCTCATGCCCAGGCTCATCATAGCTAACAGCTTATGGAAATGGCGAAAGCTAGAGTGAAAGACCAGTAAAGGACAGATAATCTATGTTATTGTTTTGTTTTTTGAATTTGAAACGTCACTCTTTTCATTTGATGTCACCACAGTCACCCATTGAATTGTCTGCGTATTTGATGTTGTGTTTTTTCATAAGACAGCCCTTATCTATTTTCTGTGCAAAGTACTTACAAAATTAAGAAAACAGAAAAATCAGAACAAAATAAGTAATACATGTAGGAAGCTGGCTTTGTATATACTATACCACAGTGAGGTATAGTGTGCACAGAGTCAAGTAGAACCCCAAAGGTAGGCAGAGGTAAAATTTGATAGAACCTTACTCTCTATTTGTGGTAGTGTGGTTGAGCAGAAAGGCAGTATCAGAGGACAGTGTTAAGTATTTGTTGTACACACTAAGTCAGCAAATGAATTCACACACTCAAAGACAACTTTAGACCAATTGTTTTTGTATAAAAATATTCTTTTAGTTATTTTATTTCTAGAACCAAGCAAGCCTGGCACAGGTAAGCAATAAATACTTAACAGTAGTAAATGATGATTGTAAAACAGTTCAATTGCAATTGTAAATGTACTATGCTTTGATTTACAGTATTGTTTCAGAGAAATGCATTCACTTGTAAATACTGTACATAGACTTGAAGGGGATTTTCAGTAAAATGGCAGGTAAGTTACTTTTGGATTACTTTTCTTACTCAGTGCTGTATGCCTGGATGCAGCACTGGGACATTTCCTGTAAACGGGTGAGTAAAAGCATTTTTGTTAAATCATACGATTTTAACAAATTTATTTAGGTCTCAAAACTCCACACTTCTAAACTTTTTCAAGAAAAAGTGTCAATGTTATCCTATGGAGGAAAATATGATTATCGTTTTTTAGGTAAGTATTCGGTAGTGGGAGTTGAGGTTCTGGGGGTAGACTCGGGGGTCCCCCAGGGTCAGCGATGCACTCTTGTTACACCCTCAGCGGGACTAGGGCAGCTGGGTGCAGAGTGTTGAGGCCCAATGTTATCCAATTGGGGTAGGGGGCCTCCGGTTGGTGGCTGCTGGCAAGCAGGCCACTGGGTTTTAGGAGCAAAGCTCCTGTACTTTAGTTCAGGGACAATGGGGAAACAAATTAGCACCAAAGGTGCACCCTCAGCGGCAATAGGACGGCCGGGTGCAGGGTGCTGTTTCGTAGTTGGATGCCCTGTTGTTTCCAAAGGAGAACCTCCGGTTTGCAAAAGCACTGCAGGCAGGGAGACGAAGGACTTCTGGGTGCGACCACCACTTCGAGAGGTAAGTTGGGAAGTTAGGGGTTGGTTAGGCACTGTCGGTTTGAGCACACAAGGCCGTGGGGAGTCTGGTGCAGGGGTGCCTTTTGTGGTCGGATCTTCTTACCAGCTCCTGGTCGGGGTTAGGGGGGGCCTTCTGGATTTAGACTCCTGGCATCGGCTGGAGGCTTGAGGCAGGTCAGGTGTCGCTGGATCTCGGTTCAGGATCGCCGGGGTGACCTCCTCATGGTGTTTGGCCACTCAAGCTCGGGCCGTGGACGGCGGGTGCAGAGTGGGGCGGATTCGTGGTCTCTGGCTGCTGTCAGAGGTTGCAGTTGAACAAATCCGGTGTTCACGGGAGAAGGAGTCTTTGGAAGTGAAGGCAGGCAGGTCCTCCGGGGTTTTTGAGGTTGCTGGCTGCAGGACACACCTGGACTTTGGAGGAGCAGGGTCGAGGGGGAGACAGGCTGGTGGGGCTGGGGCCAAGTCAGTCGGCGTATTCCTCTTAGCTGCTGCACGGCTGTTCTGTCCTTCTTCTTTTCTTCTTGTTTCTTGTCTGGATCTGAGAAAGTAAGGGTCAGGGGTGCCCCTAAATACTAGATTTAGGGGCGTTACAGGTAGGTAAAAGGCAGGGACCAATGCGTCCCTTCCCTGAGGTGGGTACACCCCCTATTATGCCATCCTCCAGTGGGATGTGGGCATGTGCCTGTCCCTGGCTGGCTAAGTCCTCCCATCTTCAAGATGGCATGAACTGAGAGTTGTGCTTCACCTCGCCTCCCCCACCTGAAGGGTTGAGTTGGCAGAGGTGGGCACACCTCTCTTCCTCACTTGGTTTTACCGCTGGTTCTCCCGCCTAAAGTAGGGGTCAGAAGCATGGGGACCAGTTGGTGAAAGCAGCAATTTGATTGGGTAAGCTGGCATCCGTGTGGGTTTAAGGTGCTGAGAAGTTTGATACCAAAGCCTGTTGTGTCCGGCGCACCACCACTTCCATCTCTGGTGGGACAGGAGTCCCAGGGTCCCTGCGTGCTGCCTCATCACAGCCACCGCCATCACCCTGGTAGGAGACTACATCTACCAGGGTGCAACGCTTGCTACACAGGTGCCGCGAGTGAGGGGGAGGCGCTCCAATCTTCAATGCGCACAAAGCGCTGCCCAACCCCGCCGCGTGGGCCACGTCTGGGCGAAGCCCGGGCCAAAGGCGGGCCCGTACTTGCCAGGAAGAGGCAGGGCCACCCCCCCTTCATTTGTTTTTTTATCGTTGTCACGGAGCCATTCCAGTCAACTAAGGTACCGTACGAACCTTTACAATCATACAGGGGGCACTTGCAGGTAGAGGAATTGACGATACTTCTTGTCCGGAACTATAAGAAGGGCTCTAAAACTATCAGCCTACCAGTACTATCTATTTGTCTAACCTTATTCTCTAATTTGATTTCCGAGTCGCACCCAACTGGCCATTTTTTAAAATGTATTTATTTTTGTTATATGTGTTTTCTGCTACCATCAATTGTGTTTATATTTGTATAGCTATGGGCAAAAGGAAATAAATGGAGGGGGCTTGGGGGGTGGGGGGGAGGCAGTGATAACGTTCAGGCTCATAAGGGGAAGAAGGCTAGGAAGTCACTCAAACAGGCAGGTGGCAACTGCGTGTTGGATCATATAGACACCCTCATTAGTGAGTGCGAAGGCATCCTAGAGGCTGAACCAACTATGCAGAACATCCCAGGCCAACCCTCCCCACCGTGCCACCCCAGAACATCAAACACACCATGCCCAAACACTATCCCAGCCATGTTCCAGAAACGCCCGCGCAGGGGAGCCACTACACCCAATAAAGAGGTATCATCACAAACGCCGGCAGACCCAGTAAAGTCTCTCAATTCTCTCCTTTCTCCCACTAGCATTAACGACATGGACTCACAGCTGGAAATTGCAGTTCCCTGTACAAACAGGTTCTCACCACTGGTGGATGTGTTCAATGAGCCATGCGAGGCAGAATCTCAGTTACATTCCACGCATAGCGCTAGATCCAACAAAGACCTTATTAAGGATTCACAGGAAACTCCTCCGCTCATTAACAGGCTGAGACAAGAAATAGGGTCTCTGGAAACTATGATTATGGATCTGACTACATTGGTCAAATTGATATTAAACAAGGATCTGTCCAGCCAGCTGCGTGCAAGTAGCCAAATAGAATATAGTCAACAATCTTATGTGGCACACACGGCACCTACTGGGAAGAGGACTATTCCTGCACATAATGCACCACCACCATCTCTTGCTAACTCCTCTTATAGGGATACCTCACCTTACCCTACAGTTAACCATTTAAGCAACATTAAAAGTAGGGCCTCCAAGGATCTCTACAGTACAGTGACCTCACAATTTTCTGCAACCTGTACCAACCAGCGCCCCTCACCCAAGACACAACACCAGCCTAACCGCATAGAATTCCCCAACCTGCTCCATCCTTCTAAAATCTACATGGTCAATGTCCCCAAGCTTGGCCCCAAGAGTAGCCTTGAAAATGAATTTTCTTTGACCAACAAAGCTATCCATTGGATCCGGCATGTCGGGGGCTGTCGATCAATAATACGGGACAACATCACCAGGGCTCAGAGATGTACGTCCCCGTCGCAACAATTCGACTGTATTGAGCTCACTATGAGCAGGGCTGACTTGGCTTACAATCTTCTTGTTTTAGAATATCGCACTTGCTCTCCTGAAACTTCCTCTATACAGTTTAGGCGATTCCCATTAACAACATAGGGTAACCAACTCATCACACAGTCATTAACGCCATCAGATACAGGAACCTCTCTAGAGGCTATCGATTGACTAAATTCTACATCTCCTAACACTAAGCCCATCCAACAAACCATTACACGCCCATGTATGAATCGTGCACCACCTAAATGCAGATATGAGGGATTATAAGACATTGAGCAATTCTCCAACCACTTCTCGAAGGGTTCGGCAAGCCAAAGTTACACCATCTTCAGACTTCCGGGCATCGCCCAATCTCCTGGCCTTGCACAATCAATGTACCCTAAATAATAGTATTAAATCAGGAGCAGCCCCAAGCCATCAACTGTCAATTAATATCCTGGAATGTTGCAGGCTTGAAAAACAAATTGGCACTTTCCCATTGGAACAAACTTATTGAGGACTTTGATATATGTATTTTCCAGGAGACCTGGAGTTTGGAACCCCTGTATAAATCAGAATACATGTGTTTCCATTCCCCAGCAACTACCATGGGGAAAGGATGACCGTCAAGGGGTCTGATTATTTAATGGGTGAGTCTTTCCCTGGGTTATGAACCACAGAAAGGACCGTCCCTAGTTGTGTCTAAGAGATGCCCAATTTAGTGGGGGCAAATCACAAAAATTGACGGACTGGCATCACACACCACCAGGTGTCATGCTTCATCATCTGCCAGTCCTCGCCCTCTAAAAACCGCGTTTGATAGAGGGCCGGGCATACACCTGGAGACAGGGATGCACTTCTAAACTAAGTGGGGGCCCAAACAAAAAAAGGAGTGAGTGAATTTAAAAACCATCATAGTATACCTGAACAATTTTTATTCTATGGGGTTACTATGTGGGATTAAAATATATAAGTGCGGTGAGTGGGGACCTTATCATCCCGTCGCCGCTGTGAATCAGTGATTGTTAATGGGGGGTCAACATGTTTCTGCCTGTATTGTCCACTTGGGTACGTGGCATTCGTCAGGACCTTAAATATTGGGCTCCAATCTTACCACTGGGGGCGTAGGCCTATAGCCAGCTGCCACCTGTTTAGAGAAACCTGTAAGAGAGAGGGGGTGAGACAAACATATAATACTCAAAATGGTTATCATTCGGAGACCTTGATGTGTCACAGTCACGCTCCATACTTACTGCTCTCTCCTAAAGTGAAAAAGGTGAAAAATGTATATGAGTGTCAGGCATCTGTGTTCACTCTGACATTCATGTGAATAAAATAGAAGTCTTACCCTATTGGAAAAACCTATTTGCCCCATGGGAGGGGTAGGGGGGAAATTCTTGTGGCCACATTCTGGTGGGAGACGGTAAAGGATGAAGACAAAAGGGTTAAAAACCAGACCGGTTAGGAAGGTATATCAAAGGTACTGAATTAGTTAGCAGAAAAAACCGTCAGGGCGTGCTTGATCTACTAGAGTTTCAACCTGTAGGAAGAAGAAATCAGAATAACGACTTACAGTTCAAGGCGTACTCCCCGCTAGAAAACCTAGTGCTGCATGCGTCCAGCCTCCTCCCCGGTGACATTAAGTGTAGTGCGCAGCAAGCTTTTATACTGTAGGGTGGGATCGTGGCATGCGATATGGGTTTCAGGTGAGCGTGGCGCACAGTGACGATGCTGCATTTCCTGTGTCCTGAGCAAAGCATGCAGAAAGGACTGCACGTTGCCTGTTTGTTGCCTGACCCTCGTGGGGGTGTGTCAGCACATGGCGCTGCTCGATGACACGCCGCTTCCTGTGTCCCGTCATTACCTCAGAGGATTGGGGTGGGGCGGGACCAGCTTTGGTCCAATGAAAGTACCTGCCATCGTTTCTGGAGATACAAGGGAGTAATTTAACGTGTGTAGACACGTTGTTATATAGAAATATGGGGAACATGTGCCCCGCTCATGACTATTATTTCATGACTGGAGCAATTTCAAGTATTTACACAAAAGAAAGAAAGAGAAAACAAACCCAGATTGTTGGCAGTCAGGGTGACGGTGTGGTTAAACCCACAATTAGTGCAAAAGTCGATTTTTACAGCTACCGCATGATGGCTGATCAAGATGATTCTAGTTTTAGTGAGTAAGGGAAACTGCGTCTAGCTCTATTCACATGTATTACTGTGTCTAATATTTGTGTTTTTGTCTTTATAATGGGTCCTGTTAAAGTGTATGTTTTAGTGAGCGCTAAGGGAAGTTACTTCATTTGTAGCCATGGGATATCATCGTTCAATCTGTTTTTCCATGTCCCAAGGCGAAACATCCAGCGCTGTTCTCTAACGTGTAAGACATGTGAGAGGCAGCCATTGCGCTTCTGTACTACTTCCAGTACCGTCCATCTTACATCTTTATCAGAGTGTTCTTTCTCTAGGAAGTGTTTTGTTAATTTGGTGTTAACTTTCTTCCTTCTGATAGTGCTCCGGTGCTCACTAATTCTGATCTTTACACGCCTAGTAGTCATGCCAACATACATGAGTTGGCAAGGGCATTTGAGTAGGTACACTACATTCTCTGTGTTACAGTTAGAGAAGTTCTTCTGAGTCCATGGTCGCTCAGTACCTATGTCCACTTCTTTTGTGGTGGCCGTGAATTGGCATTGGCTTTCCCTGGGTTGCCAAACTCTTTGCACCCAAGTTTGTGTCAGGATATCATGAGACTCGCCATCAGGGGACTGAGAGGAGGGGGAACCTTGGACTTGTTTAATGTTTACATAAGGGGGACTAAAGGGGGCAGACCTTCGCCCATAGCCACAGACTTGGAAGAAGCTCTAACCAGCTGCCCGTCTCACTCTAGTATCGTGGTCGCAGGAGACTTCAACTGTACCTTCGAACCTCTGGATACAGAGGACCTTTTGTGGGTCGAGAAGTTTGACAACAAATGTCCCGCTCCCCTGCTCACTTTACCCCCTGTCAAAAGATGGACTCAGCTAGTTCTTAACGCTCTTAGGGTGGAATTCGGTTTGAGGGCGGTAAATGGGAAAACACCATCAGACAGTCAGGGTGCCAACACCTTTAAAAGAGTTAGTTCCCCCTCAAGGATAGACTATATCCTACTTGATGAAAAGCTTTGGACAGTCCTAATAGATATGAAAGTTGGCACCACTACTGAGAGTGACCATAATCCCCTCTGTCTTTACATGAAACCACTTTGGTCAGCCCCTAGCCACGCTGAGAGTGTGCAAAACTTAACAATAACCAAAGAAGTTACCCCTTCCAATTGTAAAAGATTCTTGAAGTGACCCAAGATTGCAATCCAGGAAACCAAAATCGCGGGAATCCGGCAAGTCTTGGCCTCTAGTACGTCAGCACTTCAGGTTGCAGTCTCAGATCCAATGGGGCCGAAAGATGTCTCTCAAGTGTCCGCTCTCGCACAGTGGACTGTGTAGGTGCCTATTTTCTAGCCTTGAGTGCGGGCAATAAGCCCAGAGCACCGATCAACGGGCCCAACCCCTGGTACACGAAAGACTGTATGGAAAAACGGCAGCTTCTAGCTAAAGTAATCAGAGACCAGAACTGCACTTTAATTAGGATGGCCAGGAATGACTATAGAGCAGCCCTCTGCAAAGCAAAGGCCACTTGGGACGAGTCACACTGGCAGGAACTCAAAGAAGCAAGCCTAGCCAAAAACAGCAACTTATTTTGGACCCTAGTCACACAGGGCAGCAGGATGACTGAGCGTCCACTCTCAAATCATATCCCAAGTCAATCCTGGTTTGATCACTTTGAGAAGTTAATTTTTTTCTACGCCGGAGACTGGGATGCCTGAGGTGCTTTATACTCCCCTTGATTCTCCTAGCATTGATGACAACGGCGATTTACTTCTGCCTGTGAGAAATTGAAGTTGCTATAAAGGAAATTATCCCCGCCAAAGCAGCTGGCCCGGACGGCCTCCCAGGAGACCCCTTTCTAGCAGACGTCACTAATGCAATAGCTAGTGGAAGCCCAATTCCGGAATCCTGGAAAGGAGCGGAGGTAATAGCAATCTACAAGAAGGGACCAAGAGAAGACCCCTCAAACTATAGACCAATTAGTTTGATAGATGTAATGCAGAAGATCTTCGGTAGAGTCCTGTTGCAAAGCATCCAAAATTGGGCAGAAGATGAAGATATTCTTTCCTAGTACCAAGCCGGCTTTAGGGCCCACACAGGAACGATTGATCAGGTCTTTAGGTTATTATTAATATACTGGAAAATAGTGACGATTGGCAAGGGCAGTCTTTATCTCGCATTTATCGACCTAAAGACTGCCTTGACCTCATACCTAGGAATGAACTGTGGCTAGTGCTTAGAGATATGGGCCTTCCCCCCTCTCATCCTTAATTTATTGGTTAGACTCCATGAGGGCAATTATGCCTGAGGTGGGAATCACAAGGCCAACTCGGAGCGGATCCCTGTTAATAGGGGGAGTCCCCAAGGAATGTGTTATGACACTTATCCTGTTCTCTCTCTACATGAACGGGGTGGTTAGCGTCCTTAAAGAAGACCCGGCAGATGCTCCTTGTGGGTGCCAAAGCACCGACACTCTTGTTCGCCGACGACACCCTTTTGGTGTCAAAGACTTTAGCAGGCTTACAAAGGTTGCTTAATAGATTCCAAACTTTCTGTGATTCCCGGGGACTGACCATTAACGCCACCAAAACAAAGCTCATGACATTTAACCCTCCCAAATCATTCAGGAGCCATCTTACACTTGACGGGGCAAATTTGGAGAGAGTCAGGACCTTTTGACTATCTTGGTGTCAGACTCTCTGACCAAATGTCTTGGAAGCCCCATTTAGCCAAGATGCTTTTGGGTCATAAACGTGTGACCGGAGCGCTGGGGAAAGAACACCGCCTGTCACAAAGCAGACCAGTTGCCCGGCCCTCACGGTATATGATGCCAAGGCAGTAAGCACAGCTCTCTATGGTGCTGAGCTGTGGGGGTTTGATAATGTCGATGATATCTCTAGATCGGAAGACAAGTTCCTAAGGAACCTGGTTATGCTCGCTTCTAGGACACCCTTAAAACTTGATCTGGGCAGACGGTCATTCAGCGATATTGCCGACACCCTCGGACCACGCACGCAACCTGGGATTCATCCTGGACTCCTCCCTCACGATGACCAAGCAAGTCAACGCCGTCTCGTCCTCCTGCTTCAACACCCTGCGCATGCTCTGGAAAATCTTCAGGTGGATCCCCACCGAAACCAGAAAGACAGTCACCCAGGCCCTCGTCACCAGCCGACTGGACTACGGAAACGCCCTATACGCAGGAACCACCGTCAAACTTCAGAAACGACTACAACGCATACAGAACGCCTCCGCATGTCTCATCCTCGACATCCCTCACCACAGCCACATATCTGCCCACCTGGAAAACCTGCACTGGCTCCCTGTCAGCAAAAGGATCACGTTCAGGCTCCTCACCCACGCACACCAAGCGCTCCACGACATGGGCCCCGAATATCTCAACAACCGCCTCTCGTTCTACACTCCCACTCGCCAACTCCGCTCCGCCTGCCTCGCCACCGTCCCACGGATTCGCAGATCCACCACGGTAGGAAGATCTTTCTCCTACCTGGCAGCCAAAACATGGAACTCCCTCCCCGCACACCTACGAATGACCCAGGACCATCTCGCCTTCAGGAAACACCTCAAGACCTGGCTTTTCGAGCAGTAGCTGCACCCCCCCTCCCCTCAGCGCCTTGAGACCCTCACGGATGAGTAGCGCGCTCTATAAATGTTTTGATTGATTGATTGATATATATTGCAAAATTACGACCATTACTGTTGTGGGCTCGCATTAGACGGACCCCAGAACTCTCTACATACGCTGAAGCTCTTACTTGGGTCATTAACTTAGATGTCAACTGTAAAATCAAATGGTTCTCTGATATTAGGAAATCGTTGACAGCACTGGGGTTCCAGGGTCATTTGGACAGGCATGACCCACTAAGTAAAGAGGAAATTAAACGGTCACACTGGGACAGGGTTGCCAGCCAGGAAGCTAACTTGTCTAAAGCGGGCAGACTAACGGAAGAATTCTTAGAGCACAAGCAGACTAGAGGCCTTGAGCCTTACGTAGATTTGATCCAGGTACCCAGAGATAGGATGCTGTATATGCATTTTAGGTTTGGCACACTCCCTGTTCGAGCAGTAACTACAAAGTGGCACCCCTTGAAACAGACACCAGCAGACTGTCCCTGCTGTGGAGCCCCACTAGAATGTGTCTCCCACATTTTATTTGTTTGCCCAGCATATAAAGCACCAAGGTCCAAATGGTTAAAACCTATTTGCTCCCAACTGGGCACACTGGATTATCGGGTAGCTTTGCGTATTCTTAGATTGGATCCAAGAACATTATTTGTGTGTGGTGTGGCCAAATTTCTTGCCCAAGCCTGGATGATTAGGCAAAAAGCATTGAAAAAGGAGGTTCATCTTCAGTGATGCAGTAAAGCAACCCCGCACCACACAATGATTGTCCAACTTATTTACAAGACTGTATCTTAAGCACTGGAACTTTACAATAGACTACCCAACAATAAGCAATACGGTTTTAATAGTTATCAACATCTCTGTCCCTTGGGGCATTATGTCATGCTCCTCAAAACAATTGTATAAGGCAGGATGTTGAGTTCATATCTTTTTTTTAAATGTCTTTTAAAATGTTTACTATGTAACTTCACATTTTTTTTATTCATGATCTTTTTATAAAACATTGAATTGTAATTCAATCATGGTTCATGTGAGCACTTTTTTAAAATAATTGCTTACATGTCTGTTTCCCCATGTATCTCTAAGTTAAATTTGTCATATTGTATATCCATGGTTAAAACATTTCTTCAAGCTTTTATGATACATGTTGTCAAAATAAAGCAATAAATTAATGATACCAAACTTCTCAGTTTTAAGTGTAGTCCTTATGGTGCTGTCGAGTTCGTAATGACAAACTCCCAGAACCATATACTCTTAATGGCAGCACTGCACTTACAATGTCTAAGAATGGACTTAGACACTGTAGGGGTACAGGGCTAATGCACCTGTACCCTCACCACTGGCATAGTGCACCCAGCTAGAAGGGTGATTGACCTATGCCAGGGCAGGGGTTTGTAGGCATGGCACAGTGTGTCATGTCGACTCTTCACTTTTGTTCTGCACCAAGACACGCAGCATGCAAAGGCAGTGTGTGAGTGTCAGGGTACAGGACCTCTAAGGGTGGCACAATTAGAGGCCTTCTCTGGTCACAGTGCCCTGGGTACCTGTGGTACCATTTACCAGGGGCTGACCTGTGGCCAGAGATGCCAATTGGGTTTAGACTTCAGTGCAGTTTTAGGGAAAGAACATAGGCCCTGGGTGTCGGGTTCCGCCTCTCGGGTTTACTCGGAGTTGCGCTGATGCTCAATGGGGTCCACCTCTTGACTGCCCCAAGTCCGGAATAGATATAAACACGGACTGGTGAAGTAGTCAAGCGAGGGAAGGAAAGGGTAGGGACTGCAGGGAGGGAGACCTGGAAGAAGAGACAAGAAACACACTATTAATTCTTGTTGCTCACCCCACCTATCACCTAAGACAACGGAGAACAGTGGAATTCCTATACAGTCAAACCCTGCAAATGCTGCCAGAATAGAGAAGGGGGTGATTACACTGATTCAGCCTGCAAGGGACCAGAATGGAGAACACATCAAACATGCACGCTATCATCAGACACTTTGTTATCTACACCCTCGCCCTCCCTCTACCCTGAGTAAGGGTGGAGAGTTCTCCTCTACCCAAGGAAAGCAATAAACCAGGTCGTAGGGCAACGCAGTGTTCTTAGGTTCACTCTCCTTGTACCTTTTCTCTCTCCTGGAGCCAATTAACGTGCAGGTGTACGTGATGAGCTATTTCGTATCATCAACGTTAGAGCAGTGCCTTTATAAACCCACGTCTATACGGGCTGAGCCCATCAGCCGTCACTGTACAAGAAACGTATGGTCTTTGTTTCCTGGGACACGTAAAGTTCCCTGCGTGGAAATAACTGTCTTTCCACTCGTAGATCTGCCCAACCACCACGATCTGGTGTGGTAGGGCTTCTTACGTTCCTCTGCAATGGGACAAGGTAACTGTCCCTTCCAACAGAGGAGCGTACGATAAAGTTGATGGCCTTAGGCGTTCCCCCTGCATGAGACCTGGGCAAATGGTCTCGCCAGCAGAGAGACGAGCGCGGTGCTCCTCTTACCTTAGAGGACACACTGCGGCTGAGCAGACCAACGAAGAAACGGAAAGAGGAGTGCCAAAACGCTCCTTTGCAAGCGACGTGATTCGAGGGCCCCTCAGGGAGGAACAGGATGGACGGGGCTGCCAGGCGCTCCTCTGCATGAGACGCGGAAAGCAGTCTCACCAACGGAGGAGCGCGTTCGGGAATAACCACACCCGCTCAACCACAATCTCTCCTGGAGTACTCACGGTACTGGGACTGGATGAAGAGGCTCCGCGATCGGATCAGGAGACGCCAAGAATAAGTCGGGACTGAGATCCTGGAAAGAATATCCAGCACAGCTTGTTCTTCTGGCAGGGTAAAGTAGCGGACCTGCGCACGGCGTCCAAGTCACGTGGGGCGTGACTCGCGCCATGCCTGTCTGGAGATGTAGTTCCCGAACGGAAATAGGTGACGCGGTTGTCTCTGTGTGGGCAGTCAGTGTTTACCGGGCGCGCTGCCTGACACTGGGTACCTGAGTAGCAGGAGCCCAGGGCACACTCAGTCAAAGTACATCAGCAATTCAACAAAAAGTGGGGGCAACCATGCAGAAAGAGGGCACCTTTTCACAATACATTTATATATTTTTGATAAATTATTGTAGGTGTGATACATTCAGGATTGTTCAGTACTATTCAATAGTGATTTTGAAGGAATGTTTTGGTTCTAAACCAACGGAACCATTTGTAGATTTGTGTCGGAGAGCAAGGCCAGTCTTTGTTTATGTCGCCTTTATTTTCAGAGGCAGATCGCTGGTGCCCTGTGTGTGACCTTGATGCTGGGAATTGTCATGGGGTAGATTCTCCATTTGGAATGTCTGAAGTCTCCCTCCTGCTGAAAGGCTCCTGAACTTATATACTATTTATCAGCATTATTATGCAAAAATATAGCCTCTTGATTTGTGATGGTAAGGAAATGCCTCTTTTTGCATGATCACCCCCAAAGTTTTAGACTGAAGCTGTTGGTTTTTCAACTCAGAGTGCACTGAGGCCTGCTAACCAGACCTCAGTGCCCTTATAAAATATGGGAGGAGGGCGGACCTATCTCGAATATGGTCAATGAAGGTTCTAGGGATTCTCCTATGGTTTTTCAGTACTCTGGGCCAGTGACGGGTCTTGAAATAGTTGGAGAGCGCAGAGCCGAGTGGGGGTGAAGCAGGAATGCAGCAGTTTAGAGAACTGATCAATCAAGGGCTGCCAAATACATCTTAATTTGGGTTCTGTGTGTGTTATCTGGCACAAGAGAAGATCCATCGCCATAACATGCCAGAGGCGGGTAACCATAGGGCGATGGTGGGTGCAGGGGGCTTCTTCCTATGGAGGGCTAGTAATTGTTAAGCGGCGCCAAGCATATGTGAGCTGAGATGCCAATCCGAGTGAGTAATGGCGGTAAGCGTCAGGGGCCGTATTCCAGTATGACCACAGAAAAAGTGTTCGGTATGGCAATAGTGTTTTAAATGTGACTTAGGACTTCTTTCCAGTAAAGGGTCAGCGAGGGGCAGGACCACCAGATACAAAGGACGTCCCCAGCCGCCAACCGGCAGGGTCAACAAGAGGGCGAGGAGGCAGGTAACATCTGTTGCAGGCTCTGAGGAGTGTAGCACCATCTTGTCATGAGCTTATAGGCAGTTTCCCGCTGGGGTATGCTTCAGGGATGTCGTGCCTTAGCTGCTTCCACTGTTTGGGTATATCTCCTCTGTATTGTCTGCATGCCATTGTGTCTGGGATGAGTGGAGTCTGGTTGGGTTAGAGTGCTGTAGTACCTGGTAGGTGTGAGAGATCATGCCTGCGAGCCATCATAGGAGCGTATTAGTGATTCGAAAGGGGTAAGTGGCCGAGTTGCCCCTTGGGTGTTTAGAGGTGTCAGCAACCAATGTCTAATTTGGTAATACTGCAGTCCGGCTTCATCAGGTAAGTGAAAACCATGTTTGGACTGGTTGAAAGTTTTGAAATTTTCTCCCTCAAAGAGATCTTGAATTGTACGGCATTCGCCTTCTCTCCAAGCCGCGAAAGAATGTGGATGTAGCGAAGTTGGAAAGTCTGGGTTACGTGCCAGCGGCGTGTTAAGAAAGGCCCTTTTTTTACTTCGACTTGGGCCCCTTTTTACTGCGACTTATGACTTATTTATAAGTCCCTTGTATATGTTCCCAAGGGTACTCTGGGCATGTAAGACAGTGCCCCTTCCTGGGCTGCAGCACAGGTATTGCCACCCTGTGTGTTTAACAAAGTACAAAACTTTCCTAAGCCTTTCACTGCAGCTTGGAAGAGCAGTTTTAAACTACTCTTTCGACTTTGTCATTAAACCAATGACAAAGCCCCCACTTAACATTATAAATAAGTCTACCCTAAGGCAAGCCTATGGAGCCCAAAGGCAGGGAGCTCTATATTGTTAAGTAGGACATACAATTTTAATATGTCCTGACAGCAAAACTTCCAAATGGTTGTTTTTGCTGCCAAAAGTACTAGAAGCCGCCTTTGAGGGGCTAAGGGTGATCACACTCTTGAATGGTTTTCCCTTTATTCAGGTAGACAGGCTGACGGCGGGAACAGAGAGGGGAGACCAGTGCCGAAACTAGTTTTCATGAGGGCGTGTAGCCCAAGAGGTAGCCACGCCTCTAGGCTGGGCTACCAAGGTCCTAACATCCCAAGGAATGATTCAGACGTTTTGAGAGTGAGCAAAATAGTGCACTCTGGGATTGCTAGATGCAACACATAGCCTGAGATCTTTACAGGGCGGTAGGGATCCTGGTAGCCCATTGGCTAGTGACCGCATTTACCCCCCCCCCCCCCCCCCCCCCCCAAGTACTTTCTGTGCATAAGTATGGCACCCTGAACCTCAGATCACGACAGAACTGAAGAAAGGACCGAAGAAGGACTTCATGCTGACTGCTGGACTGCACATTAGGCTAGCAAAGAGAGGACTGTGCTAGTTGTTCAAGCCTTGTGGAAAAGTCGCTCCCAAGCCCCAGACAAAAAAAGTTTCTCCTTGGGTCAGTCGGCTGAAGAAGCCCATTTCGGCAAGTCAGTAACCACTTTCTGCGAATTGCGACTGACCGTTGTTGGGCAACCCTAGAGACTGATCCTCAACAGCCAAACGTTGCACCAGAGTCTACTTGACCCGGGATTGTAATTCGAGTCAAGATTGGTCACCAAATATACAGCTAAGCCCATTGTGTACAGAGATCGGTAGCCCAGCTGCAGCTAGCCTTCTGGCTCAAAGAGAACTTTGTGGGACACCAACCCCTGTGACCAAAGTTGCAGCAAATTGCCCGTGGACAGAGGAATAAATGCAAGAACACCCCTGTCTACCCACAGCATCTTTCAGCATCCTGCATCCCCATCATCAGGACCACTCCGTTGAAGTCTTTGACTGTCTTGATACAAAGTGTGGTTGGAACTGGACTTGAGACTGCTTTGGTGACCAGGTAATTGTCCAGATACTCCTTAGTGGCCCCCGGATCTTCTCACTGTCGGATTTGGTCACCCTACTCGGGCTGTAGCCGAACACAACTCTTTCAAACTTTTCATAAGTTTCTAAGCTTCACGGTTACCAATGCTTGTTTGCGCTTTGGACTAAATAGCTGAGATTTACCTTTTACTTAAAAATCTATATCTCCGGATCCAGCAGGTGGATTTTGCTTATCTTGGTGTCTAAAAATTCATAAATATATCATCTATTTAAATAAAGTTTTCATGTTCTGTGACAGTCTTATTTCATTGTTTGGTTCTTCTAAATGCTTTACACTAGTTCCTTTGTTTATGCCTTGCTTCTCAAAGCCACAGCCACCCAGGGTTGAGCTAACGGTTTAACAAACGGGTCTCACTGGACCCAAGACAGTTTTGTGAGTGTATTACACTTGCACAACCATACCATATAATAATTCCAATCCTCACGGTGATGTAATGTGTGACTTTTCATGCATATTTGTCTAGAACTATAGTTTTTCCTAAATATCATACTGCATAATGATTTCTGCTATTGATGCTCTATGTTCCTATTCTGAAGCATCATTATACTGTGAATACAACTGACTAAAAAAAAATTAATTGAACATGAATTTTAACTTGTATGTAATAATGAATACACATAAATGAATGCTATAAAAAGAGTTTAACAAGCAGGCATAGAACAAGGCACACAACTGTTGTGTTAGATCAGATTTTCCAGAAGAGGGTCCAAGATGAGTTAGATGAGCAGTGGTGGTGTAGGTAATCGTTTTTTAGTAGGAGCCAATGAAGGAACCTGGGAGCTCCTTCCACCTGTCAAACCCTTTATATCTATGGCTGTCCCATATGCCTGTCCATTTTCAGATATAAGGAACATCAGCTTTTTGTCTCCAGCTGTTTATTCCACATTTCTTGAGATCAGCTCAGTACAAGAATTTGCACGTGACTAATGAACACAGCAGTTGATAAAAGTGAAATGCAGATGATGGATTGAGTTGTGTGGAAGGCGAGAGGAAAGCATGGAGGGGATGTTGGAGTGATGGCAATCAGAAGAGCACAGCAGTGGGTGGAAGGATGTAGCATCTGGTGGGACACTGTTTAATAATTTCTTAATTTTGGCAGAGTTTATATAGAGCCTACTAGACACAGATGGGTGTTGGACCGCTTTACATAAGAACAGTTACAATACTTACACACTTTGTTGCTATACATTTGCTGAGAAAAGGATCCAGGGTTGCAAGTTATAATCATTATAGACTGGCTGCTGAAGATCAAATATCTTCTCCAAAATTTTGGCCCACAAATTGTGGACATCCAGGCATGTAGTCTGCCCCTTCGGTAGTCAGCAATTGCTCATCGTCTTGTAGCTGCGAGTAGTTCTGCCAGGCTCACCCAGTGCCTGAGTATTCTGGGACTGAGGTGTTTCAGACCAGTCAGCAGAGTTGCATCCCCCATCTCTGCAAATCCTGGTGGACTCTTTGCTATTTATTTCTAGCATGCCTAGTGTGATGTGAATTGGTGCATGATGTTTGATGTGAATGTATGGGGTGTGGTGAAAAAAGTGGTATGCCTTGGTAGACCATAGAAGGGGAGGAGAAATGTGTGATGTATAGCTTGGTGGGAGAGTGAGTGGATTGTAGAAGAATGAGGTGTGGGCGGAGAGAATAGGATATGGAGATAAAGCATGGTGTGCTGAGGAAAAGAGCATGGTGAGTATAAGGGTAGGAGAAGTGTGCGACTAGTTGGATCTTTATAAGTAGACAAAGAAAACTGGAGGCAGAGAGTAATGTGTATGGAGTTTTTGTTGGGATGAGATGGGCACATGAACTTCATGCCAGGATAAAAACTATATTGTGAAGAGAATTGTACTTGGTGATAGCCCTTTATGACCAATTTTCTTTCCAAGAATTTGTGAAAGAGATAGTGTAAATTGAATTGCAAATTGATTCCTCTTGCTACAGACTAGTGCGTGTATATGCTAAATATTAGAAGTACAATGAAAATACTTGTGTAAGTAACCTTTCCAGCTCCATATGCATGGCTTTGAAATGCCCAAAGGCATTCTGTCCAATAGTGTATATTAATAGAACACTGAGGAATTGGTGATCATCTTTGAGATGATTTTCTTTATGTATTATATTTCATTTTTTTAAATCTTTAACATTAAACACTCACCTGTATGTGAAACTTACCGGCCTTCATCCCATAGTTCATCCCTATTTTGATTTTCCCAAACACATTCGTTTTGCTGTGTGGGTTGTCCTCAAGCTTTGAAGATGGGAAGGACAAATAGATGGAAGGCAGCGAACAGGTAAGAGTGAATGATGGAGGAGTATTTGTGATTACAAAGAGCTTGCCTCCAGCCTCATCCCTCAATGGCTGTTGGAGCGGTATCCTACTTTAAGTCTCTTTCAAAAAATTAGGACAGTGGGAAGAGAAAAGGCACAGTGAAGCAGTGGTGGGTAAGGAAGAACTCGGAGAGAAACTGTGCAGCCGGATATAGAAAAATTGGACTTGTAGGGGAAGGCACAAAACCAGACATTGCAAGTGGCAAAGCTAACATGATAGGCTTCTTTTATGTCAGCGAAGATGGTGCCAGTAGTAACAAATGGGGCTCGTAGGGTGACTCCGGTGTTCGTAGTTGTATGATAGGCAGATCCATACCGAAGATGTCAAGTCATGATTTAGATCTTTTTGTGCAAAGGAGTTAATGAAAGTAAGCCATTGTTTACAGCTTCTGTGATGTCCTAGAGTATCAGGAAGAAAACAGTCTTGGGTTTCTTGTGTTTCGGTTCAGGTAGGACCTGAATTGGCAGTTTGGACTGGGCTATTCCTGTTGTACCCTATGGTCAACACTAATTTGATATGGCTGGGTACAAACTGAGGTGGTGTAGTGGGCAAAAGTACCATGGATTGACATACAACTCAGAGTGATTGCTAGTGGTTGTACACATTGCGGCGATTCCTCTCATCACCTTATGTGTTTGATTGGATTTAGTCTTGAATTGTACCAAAAGTGAGGTGATGAGGGTTGCCATCCATGATTCCATTTCTGAAGGCATGGATCAAGATTTTTTTATTCTGCTCTCCAATATTAACCTATCACTGAGCAATGCTCGGGTGCAAGCACCTTCACCCCAACACATCGGCCCAAAAGAAACTTTCAATAAAAATAAATAGGTGCTTCATACCATTAAATCCATTTATTCTAAATTCATACCTTCATGTTTGATAATCATTTTTGCAGCCTTTATTATTCATAGTTTAAATTCTACAATACACCATAAATGTCTACACGTTTTGGGACTTGTTCCATCATTCTACAAAAAAACAAAAAACTTAAACATCACTTCAGGCTTGAAATTCCAAGCACCTCTGGAGATGAAAACCTTCTACTGTAAATTTAGAGACCAGGTATACATTTTTAACCCTCTGACCCAACTTTTAAATACACCTCTGAACCTGTGGAAGTCAGAAGAGTTGCTGTGCTGCTCTGCAAGGACTGGTACTCTGTTGCCCTGTTGCTTGAGTAAAAGCACTGGACCTGCAACTTCAACCCAGTACCACCAGAGGGACTCCAACTGCTAGTTGGCTGGCCTCCTGATCAGAGCCCCAGGGACAGAAAAGCCTCCAACCACCTTGTACCCACCACCTGTCAATACTGAATAATCCCAACTAGTTGAAAGGCCGATCCCAAAAAAAGGCTAACCTGGCTCCATCCAATCTCAACAACTATCGTCCAATCTTGTTCCTTCTTCTATTGGGTAAGCTTCTGGAAGGACTAATAAATAAGCAGCTCACGGAGTAACTAGAGGTTAATAAGATCTTGGACCCATCCTAATTTGGTTGTAGACCTTCACACAGTACTGAGACTGCATTGGTAGCAGTCACTGACCATATTTAGATGCTCTTTAGGTGTTAATACACCATCTATGCTAGTGCTGCTAGACTTGTCCCCAGTGTTCGATTCTGTATCTCATTCTGCAGGCGATTGGAATTCATGTGACAACAAAACTGGCTGACGTTTTTCTTTCCAGCAGAACCCAAACTGTCATTTTGTACCATGAAGCTGGACAAGGGAGTACCCCAGGGCTCTTGTCTTAGCTCCTTGCTGTTCAACATATATGTTGCTCCCTTCACCAAGATTGTAAAAGTCTTTGGCTTTCAAATATTATCGTATTCGGACGATACACGGTTTATAATCTGCTTTGACAAAGACTAGTCCTAACCAAAAGAAAGGTTTTCTTCTGGGATGACAGAAATTGCTGCTTGGATGATGAACTGTGAACAGCCGAATACCGGAAAACAGAGATTATGCTGTTTGGCAAGGCCCAACAACTGTGGGCACTTGACTGGTGGCCTGCTGAACTTGGCACTGCTCCCACACTCAAGCGGGTGGTTAAGAATTTGGGAGCCCGTCTTGACCAATCTCTTGCTATGAAAGAGCAGGGGATGTCCATCTTAGGCTCTTGTTTTCAAATCCTACTCTTGCTGAAGAGAGCCTTTCCATTTCTCCCACCTATAGCGAGGAAAATGGAGGTTAAGGTCCATGTGATTTGTCGACTGGACTACGCTAATGCTTTATTGGCCTTAGCAAATGTGACGCTGCTATCAAAACTACAAGTTGTTAAGAACACCGCTGCTCGCCTCATTTGCAACCTTCCATCAGGGGCAGCATTTGCTCCCATATTGTACTCCTTACATTGGCTACCAGTCCCTTAAAAGAATCATTTTAAAAATGCGCTGCCTTAGACACAAAGGCCTGACAGGAAAAGGACCAATCTATCTAGCTTCAAACCTTAGTCACTATTGTCCACCCAGACTCCTTAGATCTAGGAATTAAGCTCTGCTAACTGTTCCTCGTGTTAAAAAGTCTTGATCTGGTGGGCAGGACCTTTTCCTACCTAGCCCCTCTCTATTGGAACAAACTGTTGCATCGTATTTGGAACTTGTTCAGATTACTTTCTTTTAAGCAAAGTACTTAAGACAACTCTGATCAAATTCAGTAGCCTCGTTGCCTTTGTCCTGTGATTGCCCTGAAATAACCCTCCTGGGGTGATTCGTGTGCGTTATAAATTAAAATAACATAACCCCTGGACTCTGCTGTGAAGCAGAACTGACGCATCTCCTCGCAGCTGCTTTGTAACTGCACAACGAATCCCAGAGACCGATCCTCGCACTGCAGCCATCAGTCTCCTCGGAACTTCTGCTGCGCGACCCAGCCTCAATGCAGGAATGCAGGACTTAGCATCACAAGCCCCTCCTTGGCGACAGGACTTCGCATTGCAGCCTCGCCGCTGTGTGATGCAACCTTGACGCACGATCTTGCAACGCTCTGCAAATCAGTATTTAATATACTTTGTTCATCAAGCCTAATTTAACTGGATCCCTGTATCTGGCTCACACTCCATCACAATTGGCTTACACTTGTGATTTTGTCCTGATCTGGTGCAACCAGATAACCACAGTTGGCGCTGTGGACTTCTAGTCACTAGTTTTTTTTTTTTTGGTCCTCATTTGCCAATTTTTATATTAGGTGTCAAAAGTATACGTGCGGCTGCAACGATCCGAAAGATCTCGGCTTCTCCCCCAGAAAAGGGATGTATAAACATCCCGAGTCCTTTTATGTGCTGCCAACCTGGAAACGACCCCTTAAAACAGATGCTGAGCTTTTGGACTATGGAACCGATGAACAGGAGACGCCTCCCTCCCATTCAAGCTACCTCTATATCGTGTTGTTAATCATTGGACCAGTGAAATAAATAAAATGGAAAAGTATTTAGACACCACAAAAACAGAGAAGTAAAAATAAGGAGACAGGGAGGGGTTGTGGGTCTGATGTTCCGCAGACCAGGGGGGGGGGGGGCGAACAGGGATACCAATTCTCACTCTTCCTATATCCGTCTTTGTACCATGTATGGGGATGATTTCTCCGGTGTCCTTAAAATGCCAATAAAGTTTGTTGTCAAAAAAAAATAAGTTGACAAAACAAAACCAATCACATGCATGTTGTTTTTACCTAATTTTACCAAAGGTCCCAAAACCTCGTTCTCTTGGCATTCACTATAGTTCGATCAAATTTCGTTATTTTTTTAATTGACCTCATTCACTCCACTTCTAAAGGGTGATTAGGCAGTATCCGTTAATGCACTGCTCCCTACGTGCAAGGAGAATTAACATGAATACAAGAGCTTTATATGATTTCGTAAAGGCCGTGTTTCCCTCATTCTCTAGTAACACCCAAAAAATAACCACAGCTAAGCTCACCTGAACCTCTTGGCCCAAGATTCCGGATAGTGACTCACCCACCTTGTGCCAAAAAAACTGGATAGAGCGACACTGCCAGAACATGTGGGCTTCGTCTGCGTTGATCTCATCACATTTAGGACACCTCTTCACTGCCTGGGTTCCCATTTTCGTAAGTTTCCGAGGCGTCCATTAGGCTTTGTGGACTGTAAAAAGATGATTCTTCCTAAGTGGAGCAGACTTCACATATAGCCGTAGATGAGACATAAATACTTGCCATTACTGATCGAGGTCAAGAGCTGACAGTTCCCTCCTCCAGATTGCAAACGGTGGGACTTGCACTTCCTCAGAAACCTGAATCATCATCCAATACCACTCCGCTACCTCCTTCTGTAATAAAGGACGGGAACAAATCTTTAAATCCCATAATTGGTTCCCAGTTCCATCTTTACCCAGTGTTTTTGCCCAGCTCATTAACTGATAGTATTTAAATTTGGATACTGTCCCTTTCGATATTTCCTGCATACGCTGCCAAGTGATTAATTCAGTGTCGTCAAGGAGTTGGCCCCATCTCAGAATACCGCATTACTTTAGGGGAATAGCTAGAGAGTCTTAAAGACAGGCTGGTGTACCGGGTGAGTCCCAAATAGGTGCCTTATGACTGAAGTAAGGTATGTGTAAAGATGTCCTTATTTGATACCATACCTTACATGCACTCAAAAACCTTTAGCCTGACTTTTTTTGAAAAATTTCGGGTGACCAAATTTAAACAGAAAAGAGCCATTCAGGTTTGAGGGGCCAGCTATTAGTGCCCGGAAAAATGGTGACATCTCTGATGTATCTCTCAACAGCTGCCTAAAAATCTTCAGATGGGAAGCCCGATAATACCGAAGGAGATCCCGACTGGCTATTTTCTTAAAACATTGAAATTGCATATCTCCGATTCTTCTAATTTTGTTAAATTTGTGTGGGATTTTTCTTGTGTTGTGTTTTCACTTTATTCCTGTTTGAAGTGCTGCATAAATACTTTACTCATTGCCTCTAAGTTAAGCCTGACTGCTTTGTGCCAAGCAGCCAAATGGATAAGCACAGGTTAATTTGGGGTTTGATTATATGTCACCCTAACAGATTGTGGTTGCTCCTTTAGAAAGGTTTCACCACCCTCCGCCAGCAACCCAGTTTCAACAATTAGTACAATTTGAACACTCTAAACACAGTTTTGTGCCGCCTCAGAGCTGCTCTTAAAGAAGTTTGAGATGGTGATTTTTATATTTGAACGTATCAATATTCTTCTCAAATTCATTTTTCTGGTATACACAATTAAAGGTTTGTGTCCCATGACCTGCTCTAAAGCCATATCTTAACATTAATATTCGAGTTTACACAGATCTGTCTAATTTTTCCACTCTGCCTACTGTGTGAAATAATTCACTTAACCATCTCCTCCAATGATGTTCTAAAATGTTCCTCATAATAATTGATCAGGTGTCAAGCACTTCCTCCAAAATGTACTAAACCGTACCCTAGTTTCTTAACATTTTCAATCTCCCTTTCCATTTCTTTATAATTCACAGTATCGGATAAAATCAGACAAACATCTCTGTACTTGGCACATAGAGTACATTTTGACTTCAATGTGGAGGATGAAAACTACTGCCCATCAATAAACTATTTCTGTAACTTTTTGTTGATTTTTATATCCATCAGTTTCAGAATTGTTTAACTGTATTTAATAGCAACAGTCAATAGATAAATTCCTAGTATCTATTTAAACTTTGTTGAGTAGTGTAGTGACCATTTTGTAAATAATTTAAAAATCCATCTAGTTATGCCCCCAGACCAATCCATATTCCAACAACATTATCAGTACTATTACTAAAACGGAACCATATTTTTATAAATGACTTCTGTTGTACATTTTGCAGAATAAATGTTCCTAACCATACATGAATGTCACTATTTACTTACATAGGGGCAATGTTACTCTCCATAGCCCTTCAATGTGTTTGCTAGAAGGAAACATTTTCTTCAAATCTGAAAACTTGAAAGAGTAACTAATTCAATAATTTTATAATAATTCCTGATCCGATAGTCCATGCTTTCAGTGCTCCTTTCGTGTGTGGTATTGTGCCATATAAAATAATCACATGACATGTAAGCAATGAATCTCCTTTCAAATTGTATAGACTCCAGATACTATAACTAAACCGTGCTTTGCAGTGTTCTAATTGTAGCAACATCCCTTGAAATACAGCCCCGAGGTGGCTTCCTCACCGAGATATTCACTCAGCAGCCAAAGTGGTCATTGATATGTGGAGCCAATCCTGTAAACTGATTTGCTAGGCAGGGAAGATAAGATGTGAAACCCTGCTCTGGTTAGGCACTAAATTTCCATAGGCAACCACTTATGGAATTTCAATGCAGAGACCACCTAGCTTTCTCAAATGTGAGACCTTTAATTGTGTCAAACAGTATTACATCTTTTGAGGAATTAAATCAAGACTTGGGTCTTTAGTATACTCAGTCCTTCTGCTACTTAACAGTTGCACAATGCAATGTTTCCATATCTAGCATTCAATATATGCATTCCTGAATATAGCCCATTGGAGGCCAAGTTCACAATAACTTATATGCAGCTCTGCGTAGAATATCGCCGTTATAATAATCTTTTAGAATAAACACCCCGGCACATTTCCCAAGCTAAGAGAGGATTGGGAAAAGGACCTCTGCCCCTTGTACCAGGAGGAGTGGACTTTATAATATGCTCTATCTACCCAATATCTCTTAATAAAATTGAATTATATGGACAGAATTTACTTGACTCCATAACGTTTATGGGGGTTGCAGCGAGCCCTCAACCCGTCCTGTCTCTGATGCAGTACTGAAATGAGCGATTTCTTGCATACTGCCTGATCCTGCAGAACTATTCTGCCCTTCTAGAAACAGTAGAGGGTACGACACAAGCAGTTGGGTGCCGCCCAATACACCTAACCCCAAAAATGCCTGTATTAAATCTGGTTGAGGATGATGAATTGACACTGTGAGAAAGGATTATGTTTAGTAATCGGAAAGCAAGATATTTTGCAAAATTAGATGGCCTAAGCTCCCCCTAGTGTTTCCAAATAGAAGGCCGCTATGGAAATGTGTTAAACACTAGAACAAGCATTTGCAATGCAACAGGTCTCGCATTTACGCTAGTTTAAGCTAAAAACCAAAACCTAAATAAAAGGCATTGTCATTTACAATGCCAATAGCTCAAACTTGAGTAAATGCAAGATCTATTGTATTGCAAATGCTTGTTTTACCTAGCCAAGTTGCAGGGTGCAGAAAGAATGTGGCATGGAGCTCTTTTGGCCACATATGGTACTGCACCCTGCAGTAGATATGGTAAATCCACCCTACCCATAATGCATTGCATGAAAGACAGTACCACAAGTACATTCAAATAACTATGTCCATATATAAAATGAGTAGCTTTGAAATGTGATAAAATAATTATTATATTAATTCTGGATTAGATTCTAATCTGTGTGGAGCTGAGGAAGGGAAATGAATAGAAGGTCTCGTATAAATGTGAGCTGTACTAGTAATAAAGTAACGACCGCCAGCCATACAGAGGACATGGCTTGTGTTCTTAAAAGTCACGGTTTACGAAGGATAGGCGGCAATTAAAAACAAGCATTGGCATAGCCAATAGGTCTCGCCTTTGGGATCTTATAAGTGTTTAGCCATGCAACAGTGATGTTGCTGCACCAAGGATATTGTGCTGCATAGCTAAATACTTATACGGTCCCAAAAGTCGAGACCTATTGGCTATGCCAATGCTTGTTTCTTTTACACAGGTGTGCCCTGAGGCAGCAACAAGATTTAACAACTATGTTAAATATAGATTCAGGACATGCACAATCCACCTCAAGACTTGTCTTCGATCAAGCCTAAAACAAAAGTAGGAGGCATTAGAGTTGGTCCACGAGATGAAACAAAACCTCTGCATTAAGTGTTCTCCAATGTGACTTACTTCATTTTATAAGTGTGTGTGTGTGAGAGAAATTGTGTGTGAGAGAAATTGTGTGCGTGTGTGAGAAATTGTGTGTGTGAGAAATTGTGTGTGTGTGTGAGAAATTGTGTGTGTGTGTGAGAAATTGTGTGTGTGAGAAATTGTGTGTGTGAGAAATTGTGTGTGTGTGAGAAATTGTGTGTGTGTGAGAAATTGTGTGTGTGTGTGTGAAAAAGTGAGTGTGAAAAAGTGTGTGTGTGAAAAAGTGTGTGTGTGAGAGTGTGAAAAGGTATGTGTGCGAGAGAGCGTGTGTGAGAGCGAGCGAGTGTGAGAGAGCGAGTGTGAGAGCGAGTGTGTGTGTGTGCGCGCCTCCAATATCATGTTTCAATATAGGGCAATGCAGCCATTGGTCCAATAATATACATTCTAGATTAACCAGGAAGAAAAGAACGTTTTAGGTCTACAATGGATAAAAAGTGAAAGCATGCGAGCTTCAATGGCAGAAGATACATTCAGTTCCTGGGAAACCACAGAAGGCTGCTTTCCAATGGAAGCAGACCTGTCCCAGCGCAAAGAATAGCGCTCCAAGCCTATCCCTTACAGTGTTGAGTAACAGGGTGCAGTTAAGGAAACGTTCAAGGCTAGCTGGTGTTCGTACGTAACTGGAGGCGCATGCTTTAAAAATACAAAAATACAGATTTCTCTTGAGTTTCTGTATGCTAAAACGTTTTCTAATCTTTATTTAATGTAATATTGGGTAGAGGAGAGAAGCCGGGGTAAAGTTCTCTAGGTTTATAGTCTGGAAACTTACCTACACTCAGCAGTCTTTTCTGCCTGACTCCAGAATGAAGCTGTCGCTCTGTCCTTACAAAATGGCAACCCCTGGCTTGCTATCTCCATCTGATGCCCATGTGTACAGCGGTTGAAATCCACAGAAGTAGTCAGTACTACACCCTGCACCGCCATGTGTGTGCTGGAGCAGACGGCTCTTATCACAGCAGGACACCCTGCACAGTACAAGCAGGGCATGCAGGGAAACTCTGGCGTAGGGATCACACGCCCTTCTTCAGCACATAGCAGAAAACATTTATAGGGCTTTTCCGTAACCACCTCTTATATTAATAACCCAGGTGGTTTGGGAAGTGTAACAGCAACCAAAATAATTGTAGTCGTGCTGGTGACTTCCTGTGCATAAACAATTATTTTGCACAAAGAAAAACATTTGCCAATAGCTTTGAAATGATTTTTGCCCAATCCAAGATGGCTGCCAGATGTCGACATTGTGACGTTACAGGTCACGTGACCAGTGTG
The DNA here is from genome assembly GCF_964204655.1 of Triturus cristatus. Lineage (NCBI taxonomy): Eukaryota > Metazoa > Chordata > Amphibia > Caudata > Salamandridae > Triturus > Triturus cristatus. The sequence goes on from NC_140585.1 coordinate 251,179,276, forward strand.
TGAGGCCTCAAGGTGTAAGCAAGAGGAGGTTACAGACAATGGAATGCAGTATGTATAACCGTTAAATGACACTGGTGGGGGCGTGGCGCGATACTCACAGCAAGCACCTGAGCATGTCCATACTATGTGCGCGCGGTCCCCACTACCTCAAATCCGCCGCTATGTGCTCCAAGTGGTATCTTGAAAGGGCATGCAGTCTGCACATGCACGGTGCTACACGGCTCCAATGAATCCTGCTATTTCTGCGCCCTGGAGGTGGTCCAGGCTCTTGTGATCCAAACTACAGAAAGTCAGTATTGTCAGTGAGCTCCTGCAGCACCTCAAGATCGTTGCCAACTGTGAAGAGGTCGATAATAAGGATCACAAGCACAGAGAGTTCCTTGAAGACATTTATTAGCAGAGGCAGGAGCCCATGGGTTTGCCTCCAAGTCCTGTGATTTCCAGCCGCAGCCTGCTAGGCAGTAGCATGGGAACACACAGGGCGAGAGAGCAGCCAGAGCCATAGTCCAGTCATAACAATTCCAATAACAGCATTGCTTGTGCGGGTGTATAAGCATGAGCGTAAAGTTAAATGTAAACAATACTGTTACACCTACAAAGAATAGTTCATGAACTTTGAGTCATCCATTTGCAATTGCACCATTTATTCACCCCCCTCAAGTGTGATCTCCTTAAGTAACATCCCACTACTGCATGGTCCCACTCCCAAGAGCAATGCTTAATATTTGTATGTAGTATTTGAAGTTTTACTTAGTTGTTTTCATCTACACGTTTATGCTGTCCTGTTCATTCTTTCTAACTCTTCAAAATAGTTATAGACCGTTTTTAATGTTGTTTCATCTGTGGTTTATCTAGATTCATATCAGGAAGAATCAGTAATGTTTTGTAGTAATGGACTAAATGTGTTTTATGGCCGCTGAGTCAAGTGTAAAATAATGGGCATTTCAGTTCATCTATCACCGAAATTTATGTGTGCGCTAGCGCTATGTGCCCGATTGCCGTAATCAGGACCCTTGGTAATGGTGTCCTGGGTGATTGATTGTATGGAACTTGGGCAGTTCCCTGCACGCACTGGTGTTGCACGGCAACACTGTAAGCGCGAAGTCGGGGAGAGGGGGCAGAGGCAGTGAGCAAGCAAGAGGAAAGACAGATGGCGCTGAAGGCTGGCGGTTCGCGCTCGCGTGAACAAAACCTTGTCGCCAGCCAGCAGCACTTTGAAAACTCACCTACTAAAGTCTCTCCGTGCAGCGCATGTGCGATGACTCAGCGAGACCTAAAAATGGGGCAGAACATTTAGTTTTGTTGTTACATGCAGTGGACTTAATATAATTGCTTTGCACTATTGCCAATGGTATAAAACGGCAAAAGTAGAAAACCTTGGAATTTTCAACCCCAATAGCTCTAACGTAAACACATTGGAAACCTTTTGCATTGAAAATGCAATTGGTCTTACATTTGTTGGAGTTACTGGCATTATAAATGCCATTTTTAGGTCTTGCGTGGCGTCGCAGCGCAAAGCGCTGCTCGCCTCGGTGAGATTTATTGTTAACGAGGAGTTTCAGAAAAGGGCTTGAAGCCCCGCCCCTAATTTCCATTGGCTGGCATCACTGTTTATGCTAAACGGTGGCCTGCCATTGGAAATTAGGGTTTTTGGTTGATGCCCTTTGGCCACCGGTCCGGTCTGGGATGCCTGCTTTGTTGCTGTTGCAAAGCACTTTCTTATCTTAATGGGGCCATGTGTTTCTAATTAGAAACACATGGCCCCATAAAGCTAAGAGATCGATGCTTGTTTTGAAGACAGCAGTCGTGCGTTGCATTCTGTGAAGCTGCACAGCTGGTGCCTTCGGGTTGGAGTGTGTGTCATGTTTTTGAGAGATGATGGTTCACGCTTGCACAACAAGGTAAGGCTAGTTTTTTATTTTTATTTACTAGTACTATATGTGCGTTCTACTCTTGTCATCCTTCCTCTGTTTCCTTCCTTCCGCCTTTCCTTTCTCTCAGCCTCCTCCTCTCTTTGCGTTCTTTCCTCTGCCGACCCACATCCCTTCCGCCCACTTCCCCTTTCCTCTCCCTCTTCCCCCCTTTCTCTCTCTCTCTCGCTCTCTCTCCCCCCCCCCCTCCCTCCCTCCCCGCTCGACTGGTGATGGGCCCCCTCAGCCTGTCTGGCTCTGACTGCTCTGTCCCTCCTCCAGCTCAGTATGTTCGGCTTGGTGTTTGGGCCTCTCCCTGCTCTGTCCGGATCTCTACTCCGAGCATGCCTACTCCCCAGAGCTTGGAGAGATGCGGCGCTGAAAGCCCTGTGCAGCAGGCGGAAGCAGTCCGAGCCTTGCCCCCTCCTCGCCCTAGAGAGCCGGGCTGCGGCTGCAGGGGATGCCCTTTTAACAGATGTGTTGTTAATGCGTCCGGTGGTACCTTTCTGACACAATGGTAAAATCGCAACAGATGAATCGTATAATGAAACATGGACAGGGCAAGTAATCAGAGACCGAGACATAAAAGTGACTTCATTTAGATTTGCCTTCTCTGCCCTTTATGCATAGTACATACATACATACATGATTACATGTTCATGGCAGTGGAGGAGGGGGACCAGGGACTTGGGTGTGTCCCAAGTTGTGCAGCTAAGGTCCCACCTGAGGGGCGGTGGCTGCCGATTTACGAGGTCTATCTAACAGAGCCCTGAGATATCTGCTGATTTATACGAGTGCTATATAACGGCGTCTTGCTATATCTGCTGCTATATTGGAGCGCTATATAACGACGCCTTCAGATATCTGCTGATTTATAAGAGCGCTATATAACAACGCCTTCAGTCTAGCGGCAAACCATACTGGCAGGTTCCTGGAACGAGGGGTGGAGGGGGCGGAGATTAATTTATTTACTTGTGGCCATAAGGCCTGAGCTGCCTCTTTGGAACCGAGAACCAGGTTTGAGTCCAGGCATCAACTCCACATCCTGTGATTCTAGACAAATCATTCAATCGCCCATAATCCTAAAAAAACTCTGACCTTATGTGATGTGATCTGGTGTTCATGTAAAGCGCTCTGATGCCTTTTGGCCAAGTTCGTGCTATATAAAACTGAAGAAAAAAAAAATCTGGGTGATGAGGGGGTAGGAGCTGCTGAGAAGACATGAGTAAACACAGAGACACCCTGTGAGCCATGCCTTTAGGCAGATCGAGGGTTTGGTTTGCAGGGGGATCCCTGGGAAGGAGGAACAAAATATGATTGTCAACAGCACAGGAATAAATTGAGATGCCGCACAGAGGAGATAATGTCCCTGAGGGAGGCGGTGTATGAGGGGCCATAGCAGGAGTCTGAGGACAAGTCCTGTGGTAACCCACCTGTAGGGAGGGCGGTAGTGCGATGACTGCAACGGGGGCCACACAGGACTCTGGAGACGTAGCTGATTCACTCAATTTGTAAATATCAGCTTTCGGGGAATGTAATAAATGAAGGAGTGTTAGTGAGTGAGCTGAGAGAACAACTGGCATATATGGGGATGGAGGGGCCATTGCCACAGTAGGGGAAAGGCCGCGAAGGATTCTGGGTAGATGAATGACTGAAGAGAGAGATGAGGCAGGGCCCGGGGTGGCGGCAGCTCCGGGGATTAATAATTAGAGAGAAGGGGTCCCGGAGGGTACCAGAGTCGGGTAAGGGGATCACGGCATTCATTCTTTTCTCATTTATGTCTGTGAGGTTGTGATGCATAAGGACCTGCAGCAATCTATGCTTTACCACAGCTCTAAGCCAGACAGTATTTATTGAAGAACAGCGCCCAGCTATTCAATGTGCAAGCACAATACTGACGTTATTTCATGTTTAAGGGGTTCTGTCTGCATTGTGTGCTTTAGTACAGCGCTAAGAGCGCTCCATTTCTGAGTACAGCTCAAGCCACAGACAGGGCAAGTGATGTGTCCAGAACCCCCACGGCCTTTCAACAAGAGCCCGAGCCGGGACTCGAACTCTGGGTCAGGAAGGACGCCTCGAGGCCCATCTCCTGCACTCTGATGTCATATCAGGGCCCGGGGAGTCCGCCCTTGACCTGCAGCACCGCGTGTCTCCACATTACCAGGCACTGTCCTTGCTCAGCGTCTGCCACTTTACACCGCAATGGTCGTGCCCCCGCCCCAGCTCTGCAGGCGGTTCATGCATCTACCACCCCCCTGTGAAGAAGGGGCGTGAGCCTCCTCTGTGACCCCTACCTTGGGCCCTCCTGCCAGGCCTGGGCCAGGATACTCTGCACAGAGCAGCTGCACGTGCCACTGCTCAGCCTTGGCATCTCCCATCACAAGACTGTCAGGGCCCGCGCTACCGCGTGCGGGTGTGCCATGTATTTATATAAGTGTCAATGCCTGATGTGCAACCGAGCACCCGAGGAAGGGAGCAGCGACGGAGGAGGCAGCTGTGGAAGAAGAGCAGTCCCCGGTCTGGGAGGGATGGAGGGAAGGGGGAGGGCCAAGTAAAGCCAGTGCTTAATTTGCAACAACAAAATCAAGCATTAAAAATGCAACAGATCTCGCCTTTTATTAAGTTAAAGCCATTTGCTTTGCTATACAATACCATTAGCAAAGCAAATGGCTTTAACTTGATCAAAGGCGCGACCTATTGCATTTTCAATGCTTGTTTTTATCTAGACCTGTTGCAGGGCGCAGTACCATATGTGGCCAAAAGAGGTCCCAGGGACAACACCCTGCAGAAGATAAGGTAAATCTACCCTACCCATAATGCATTGCATGCAAGACAGTTCCACAAATACATACAACTAGCTATGTCCTTATATAAAATTAGTACTTTTGAAATGTGACAAATAATTATTATATTCCGTATTAGGTTCTACTCTGTGTGACGCTGATGAAGGGAAATTAATAGGTCTCATATAAATGTGAGATGTACTAGTGGATAAAGTAACCACCGCCAGCTTTATAGAGGACAAAGCTTGTGTCCTGTCTGTAAACCCTGTAAGAAAGCAGTGCTTTGAGGCTGTAAGTAAAAGTTAGGAAGCAACAACACATGTACCAGGAAGTGTTTTCATGGGAGGTTACAAGAAGAGACAAAGTGGTACTAAGGAGGGACCACTAAGCCTATTGATCAATGAAAAACCACTATTAACAAAGGACAGGAGCCAATTAAAAAGATGGTGCAGAAAGTTTAGTTTTGTTTTTATTTGCAGTGGAATTATTATATTTGCATAGCACTATTGTCAATGGTGTAAAAAAAGCATAAGTAAAACCACTGTCATTTTCAATGCCAACAGCTCAAATGCGAAACCGATTGCATTGAAAATGCAATCTGTCTCGCATTTTTTGGAGGAGGTAATGGCATTATAAATGCCAATTTCTTTTTCTTACTTAGCCATGTTGCAGGGTACTGCACCATATGTGGCCAAAAAAGGTCCCATAGGGCCTCTTTTGGCCACATATAGTTCTGCACCCTGCAAAGTTGAAGATATTGGCATTATAAACACCATTTGTTTTGCCTAGCCATGTTACAGGTTGCAGTACTATGTGGCCAAAAGAGGTCCCAGGGAACCTCTTTTGGCTATGTATGGTACTGCACCCTGCAGAAGATATGGTAAATCCACCCTGCCCATAATGCATTGCATGCTAAACAGTACCACGAGTACATTCAACTAGCTATGTCCATATATAAAATTAGTGGCTTTGAAACGTGACAAAAGAATTATTATATTAATTCCGGATCAGGTTCTACTCTATGTGGAGCTGATGAAGGGAAATTAATAGGCGGTCTCATATAAATGCGAGATGTTCTTGTGCGTGAAGTAAGCACTGCCAGCCTAGCGTATGACCAAGTGTGTGTCCTGCCTGAAGCCTTTTAAGAAAATAGACCCTTGAGGCTGTAATTAAGACCTAGGGAGTCACGACGCATGTAACAGGGGGTGTCCTTATGGTAGGTTACAAGAAGGGACAAGGCGGTTACTAAGGAGGGACTACTAAGCCTATTAACTAATGAATAGCCACCATTTACAAAGGACAAGGACAGGAGCCATTTAAAAAGATGGGAGGGAAGTCGGCGGAGCTTTATTCACATATCCTGAATACAGCATGTCTCGAAGAGACGGTGCAAGCGCTGCCTAGGCGAGACCTAAAAACCAATATACGAGGCGTGTGTTTGTCCATGAAAAGTTGGGTGGGTATGGGACAAATGGCAGGTATATAGAGAATACTGTATACTGTAACAGGATGGTGTGCACAAACTTCTAGCCTTCAACCATGCATTTTCTTCTAATAAATATATTACTCTTCAGAAATAAGTAAATAATATTGATGTTCAGTGGGGCACTGGCAATGTATGTGTGATAGATGTCATGATGTTTGCCGATTCAGAATTTATTTTATGATGCAAAAACCTAGAAATAAACTGCTTAAAAGAAACGTACCCCCTAATGTAATTTTTATGCTGTAATTGCTTTGTTATTTGCTGATCCTTTAGATCAATTAGAATGTCAGTTAAAGCTTTTTTCAGTGATATATTTTAGGTCTTTAATAGAACACTTTAACAAATGCTTGGAAGTTATGCTGGCACTACTCGCAATAAGGGCTATATACTAATACAGAGATGTTGGCTTAGAAGAGTAAGAATTACTCTGTCAATGTCACATTTAACATTTGTTCTCTTGTTTTTAGCTGCTAGTCTTTGGGGGCCATACAAGGATGTCCTGCAGACGGTGGTTAATGCTGTGTGGAAGAGGCAACTAGAATCCATTCATGTGCTGGATATAGTTTTGAAGAAACACAAACCAGACTTCATCTCCCTCTTCAAAAATCCGGTAGGGAGCCCATGCTACTCCTTGTTTGTGACACTGGCGCTACTCCAAAATAAATTTTGTAAGTTGCACTTTTTGTGTTGAAAATGTTGCTGAGGGAGCTTTTAAATCTTTAGCTCTTAAAGTAGCCACCTAATTCTAATGAGAAACCTTTTCCTTCGGAGCAATGTTTTTGTTTTTTTGTGCAGTTTGTTCTGGAGTCAATTTCTCTTTTGCTCTACCCCACTTTGTAAAAATGCCAATAAGTGTAAAATCTGCTTTCAGTGATTGAATTAACTGCTTGAATTGACATATGAATCCAGTGAATGTCAAACAGGCTTCCAGGTGCTACGGTGATGTAATCTTCACTGACTTGCGTCATATTTGAGGCATAACCCTTTGATTCTGAAGCCACAATTTTAACATGTTTTTTAAAGTTATAACTTGCTGACTGATTTCAAATGATGTATCGTTTGTCTAACTTGGCAGTGCAGTTGTCTCCAAGGCTCATTGTTATCAATCCTTTAAAAATATACATAGTGGGCTTTGGCTGCTCCCAAATCGGATATTTCTATTTCACCTAATGTTGGAATAGTTATGCCTCATATGGAGTGCTTTCATTGTAATGCACAGGTGTTGGACGCTGGCTCTGTATATACTATACCAAAGTAAGGTACAGTGTGCACAGTCCAGGGAGTCGCCAGAGGTATAGCAGAGGCTAAATGAAGTAAGTACTAACAGCTCTTTTTGTGGTAGTGTGGGCGAGCAGTTAGGCTTATGCAGAGGGTATGTTTAGCATTTATTGTATTCACACAATCAAGACTGATGCATACTCTCAGAGACTGAATCCAGGCCAGTTGGGTAAGCATAAAAAAGGTATTCTTGTATTTTATTTCTAGAACCAAGCAGGACGTGGTACAGGTAGGTAAGATATACGTTCAGTTGTAAATCTTTACACAGAAATGCAATTGGGAATGGATTTGCAGTTGTTACTGGTCACTTTTATAATGTAGTTTTATTTACACAGTAATTGCTTTCAGAATACTTTTTAGTATCTTTTGGATTACTTTGAGTACTGGGGTGGTATGCCTAGATACCACATCTGAGGATCTCACAATACAAGGCAAGTAAGACTTTTTTATACTTTGCAGTTCAGTTCTCTTTTCTCCATACAAACATAATTTCAACACTTATAACATTTTAGGCCTAAAATCTCATAACATGGGTTCCTATGGGAGAAGAAGTGTTAGCGGTTTCTCAGGTAAGTATGCAACTTACGAGTGGGAGTTTTGGGGGTTAGGACCATGGTTTCCCTGGGTCTACAGAGTCACTCGAGTTGCACCACCAGAAGCACTGGGGCGGCCGGGTGCAGAGTGCAGGGGCCCAATGTTAGCCAATGGGGCTAAGGCGGCCTTCGGTTAGGGACTGCTGACAAACAGGCCACTCGAGTGTGGGAGCAAAGCTCCTGGGGTTAAGGCCAGCACTGCAGGGGCCAACGACCAGCACAGGAGCTGCACCACCAGCGGCACTGGGGCGGTCTGGTGCAGGGTGCAAAAAAGATGTCGGGGACCCTCTGCTTTTTAATGGAGATCTTCGGTTCAACAAAGTTGCTGTTGGCTCGGGCAGGGAGACTTCCTGAAGGTGACCACTGGCTGGAGCGGTACGTTGGGTTCTTGGGTGATGCCTGGACACTGTCGGGTGGGCCACCCAAGGCTGTGGGGCGTCATGTGCAGGGGTGTCTTCTGGCGTCTGGTTTTCTTTCCAGCTCCGTTCGCGGTCTGGGGTACCCTTCAGGTTGAGGTTGCAGGTGTCTCCTTGAAGCTTGTAGGAGGTCGGGGGTCACCAGATCCCAGGTCAGGATCGCCAGGTAGACATCCTTGTGGTGTTGTGCCACTCGAACTTGGGCTGTGGGCGTCTGGTGCAGAGTGGTGCAGAATCGTGGAGTTGCCTGAATCCGGATCCTGGTTTTGGAATTTTGGCTGAGCAAATCTGGTGCTCATGGGAGACAGTCTCTAAGGTGGTGCAGAGCAGTTCCTCCGGGCTCTGGGGGGCTGCTGGACACGCTGGTTTCTTTGCTGTAGGCAGGTTGGATTTGGGATAGGCCTGTAGGGCTGCGTCCAATGCAGGAGAGGTCCTCTTTTCCTGGGTCAGCACAGCTCTACAGTCCTTCTTCTTTCGTCCTCGAATCTTTGGAGGCAAGGTTCAGTTTTGCCCCTAAATATTAGATTTGGGGGCATTTAAATTGATGCGCAGGTCGGGACCAATGGGTCCCTTCCTTAGGTTGGGTACACCCCCTATTATGCCACCCTCCAGTGGGAGGGGGCATAAGCCTCTTCCTGATTGGTTGGGTCCCCTCATCTCCAAGATGGAGGGACTGAGATGTGTGCTTCACCTCGCCTCCCCCACCTGAGGGGTGGGGTTGGCAGAGGTGGGCACACCCCTCCTTCTCGCTTGGTATTCCCACCAATTCTCCCCCCCAAAAGTGGGGCCATAACCGGTTGGAGCCAGTTGCTGTGGGCAGCAAAAGGCAGGGACAGCTCACAAAGGCGGCAGGCCTTTGAAGCTTCCGCTTCCTGGACCCAGCCAATCCTGGAGGAGAAGGCATGACGCCTCAGCCCAGGATGGGCTTTGTTTCTGGACCCAGAGGGCGGAGGCTCTCTACCCAGGGGTCCAGAAAACTGTCTGGTGGTGGCAAATGGTGGGTAGTGATTCAGGAACCACACCTGGGCTAAGTGATTTTCAGGGGGCATCTCTAAGATGACCTTTGAGTGCATTTTACATTATATCCCATACTGCCATCAGTGTGGGCTTAATGTGCTGAGAAGTTTGCTGCCAAACTTCCCAGGTTTTAGTAAAGCCATTATGGAGCTGTGGAGTTCGTAATGACCAACTCCCAGACCATATACTCTTTATGGCTTTACTACACTTACATTGTCTAAGAATTGACTTCGTCACTGTAGGAGCACAGGGCTCATGCCACTGTGCCCTCATCAGGGGGCTAGTGCAACCTGCTAGAGGGGTGACTTATCTAGGCCTCAGGCAGTGGGTTGCATACATGGCACACAGGGAGGCGTGCCACATCTATTCTTCACTTTTCTCTGCACCAAAACATGCAACCTGCGATGGCAGTGTGTGGGTGTTAAGGTACTGAGCCACTAAGGGCTTTTCGTGGTCACAGTGCCCTTGGTACCCATGGTCCCTTTTACAAGGGGTTTACCTGTGGCCAGGGATGTGCCAATTGTGGGTACAAAGGTACAGTTTTGGGAAAGTACACAGGCCCTGGGAACCTGATTACCAGGGACTCTGGGCACATCGAGTCTGGTTGCATTCGGGGTCACGCAAGAAATGAGTGGTAACCATGCAAAAAGGGGCCCTTTCCTACAACAGGGAACTATTTTACCTCTCAAAAGTACACTAAATCATCGCACATGAAGTTGTTTATCTCATAGATGCGTTTTATACAGAAAACTGCGGGTTGATTTTAGGTTTAGTGTATAAGCCGCTTTTAGAGAAAGACCACTTGTGGACCATACAAAAAAATTATAGTGGGCTTAGATCCAGACCACTGTTTACCATTGGTAGATTTTCTTGTCACTCTCATTTTCTCGCTTCTGATTTAATAGCGTTCCTTTCTCCACTTGCAGTTGTCCCTCCCCTGAAGCATATGCTGTTTACCATCCTTTTGATTGAATACCGTGTATTCGTCCACTGCTCGCATTCAAAGAATACTTTTTCATTTTCTTTCAGCACTCTACATGAGTCAACATGTTCTCTAGCTCACACCGTGTAGTAATCAAGTGGGGGAAAAAGAAGCTTAGGTCCATTCGGCTTCCTAAAGTTATTTATAAATCACAAGGGGGGAGAATGGACCACTTGTCCTGTGTTACCATGGTCTTGTTGGTTGTATCCTTCATAAAAAGACCCTCATAACATCTACACAGGTCGAGGGCGGTATATTTTCATTCTCCGCCATTTGTGTACTGTTTCAGCAACATCATTGGGTCATTTTGTCGTAAAAATGCTGACCTCCACCCGGAGGAAGACCTACTGGTACTGACAGTAGTGGTCAGAGATATCGTGAATTAGTGCTCGAGGTGAAGTGAAGAAATTTAAAGTTAAAATCCCTATGTCACTTGTAACCTCAATAATTTATTCCGGAGGCAGTGAATGGGAGTTTAAAAAAAGTAATGTGCGTATTGAATGAGTTACTGTTCATTCGCACTTCTTAGTGGTCAACATGTTTCAGCCCTCTTTGCATTCTCGGGGCTTTCGTCAGGACCGAACTTAATTGTGTAGGACCAATGAGGTTCTACATGAAGTGGTGTAATTCACCACTGGAATTAGTAGGTCAGATCAATTGTATCTGTACCTTATGAGCGTTTACTTGCCACGCTTCATGGAGTCACCGGCGGGCTTTATGGTCAATTCAGTTGTAATCACCGTGATGCGCTTGTGCTGCCTCTCGCTACGGTGCTCCGAGTGACGCGGGGGCCGTTCTCGGTACGTTTTCATTCCCGGTCACGGTCAGTCCTTTCTCCCTTTCTGACCGTGACTCCATGAAGCGTGGCAAGTAAACGCTCATAAGGTACAGATACAATTGATCTGACCTACTAATTCCAGTGGTGAATTACACCACTTCATGTAGAACCTCATTGGTCCTACACAATTAAGTTCGGTCCTGACGAAAGCCCCGAGAATGCACAGAGGGCTGAAACATGTTGACCACTAAGAAGTGCGAATGAACAGTAACTCATTCAATACGCACATTACTTTTTTTAAACTCCCATTCACTGCCTCCGGAATAAATTATTGAGGTTACAAGTGACATAGGGATTTTAACTTTAAATTTCTTCACTTCACCACGAGCACTAATTCACGATATCTCTGACCACTACTGTCAGTACCAGTAGGTCTTCCTCCGGGTGGAGGTCAGCATTTTTACGACAAAATGACCCAATGATGTTGCTGAAACAGTACACAAATGGCGGAGAATGAAAATATACCGCCCTCGACCTGTGTAGATGTTATGAGGGTCTTTTTATGAAGGATACAACCAACAAGACCATGGTAACACAGGACAAGTGGTCCATTCTCCGCACTCTAGCTCACACCCTCATGTGCTGCTTCCCCCAAAACACCATTCCTCATGTGTTGCTTCCTAATCCTCCACAACCTTAACCATTCATTTTTTTAAATTCTTTTTTTGCCGAGCCTTAAGCTCCACCTGTTGCTCCCTCACCTGGTCCCTGTCGCTTCATCCCACCTGCTCCTCCTTTGCTTCCTGACATTTGCCGTCCTTTAAAATATATTTTATTTACATTTTTTATAGGGCCTGACAGCTACCAATTACAGCCATGCCACACTGCATTGCAGATTTCACTTAGGCGCAAGTAGAATTTTTGTTTATGTACCAATTCAAGTGGAATTAGCCAACTTGTATTGGTAGATTAAAATTAAAAAAACATAAAGACACCTGCTTAATTCCAAACGGCGCAAATATATGGTGACACAGCATCCAAAAGATGCACATACATGGTGACACTGCATTTGTAAAGCCCTTAGGTTTAAAAGGTGAGACTTCTTTCCTTTGCCAATGCTTGTTTTACTGCTGCTGTCTTAAAAAAATTAGTTTAATCCTGACTGACTGCAAGCCAAACTTATTGGCTTTGCCAGTGTTTGTTATTATTGTTTAATCTTATTTAACTGCCGCTATTAACTTCATCATTTTTCCCCTTTACTCGTGCTTTTCCCTTTACAGCCAAAAAACGCCCAGCAGCATGAAAAGGTACAGAAAGCCAGCACTGAGGGGATCGCCATCCAAGGACAGCAGGGCACCCGCCTGCTCCCAGAGCAGCTCATTAAAGAGGCCTTCATCCTAAGCGACCTTTTTGACATGGGAGAGTTAGCAGCCGTGGAGTTACTCCTCACAGGTATGCAAAACCTGGGCTCCAGGTGTGAGACATGCGAGGTGGGACCGGTGAAGGGTGGCGCAGTTTGGGAGATCTCGGCTGAATTAGATCAGGGAAGCAGTAGAACTAGTCTTGTTACTTAAATAAGTTCTGTGTGTGTGTGTTTTTTAATGGTTGCCGATTGATTTTATTTATTAAGGTCTTTATTTTGTAGTTGAGTTTAAGTTCCACAGTCTAGGGCCAGGCACCAGAATGCCTGTTTGTTGTTTTGGTTATAGTGATTTGAGATTCCTAGAATTAGACTGTCCTTGCATCTCGCATTTCAATGTTTACCTGTGACTTTGAATTAATTGATGAAATAGGGAGGTAGCGCAGTGTTTGCTTCATGTGTGATGCATACAATCTTGAAGTCAACTTTAGCTGTGAGCAGTAGCCTTTGTGCTTACCAAGTATGAAGAGGTGCCGGGCCTCAAGAGTTGAAGCATCGCATGGTTTGTGAAGCTGCCTCAGTTTGATTCCGCAACCTCCATCTACTAGGGACACCATCTGCTTTCAACTGTTGTATCATAAGTCTAGATATTTGTTATCTTTGAATTACTCCTTTCTCCTGTACCTTCTCGACCTCTTGTTCGATTTGTATTAACTAATCTGGAGCCTTCTATGGGGACATTTTTGACACTCCTCTCCAAGGCAGTCAAGTTGTGGCTAGCACAGAAGTTCAGGGCTGTTGTTAAAGACCTTCTGGTCTAGAGCTGTAACTTACTATCAGATTATTTTGTGATATTAGCAGGCTGAAAGACGTTTACTTTCTTGTTTTCTTCTCCTGCCTTCCCTCTTGACAAAGAAAGAAGCCCTATGGATGCTTTCATGGTGGCAGAGTTGTAGCGCTGTGTTGAAAATGTACGACTGGTCACAGTGAGAGTCTTTGGATCATCTTTCGGAGTAATAAGCCCATGGGCAAAGTTCTTCTTGGTCACATTGTCTAATTTGCTAGAGAACAACTATCACCACACTTGGCGTCTAGTACTTTTACGTTAGTGAATTCATAAGTAATGTTTACTTTAGCTACTGGCATGCAACCAGAAGTCATTTAGGTGTCAAGTTCTTTTTGACCATTTGGAGTGCGGTTTGGAGACCACTCCTATTCTTTACTAGACTAGGAGAAGTTTTCATCACCGGTTTGCACTTTTCGTAATTGGTGTTTTGGGTAGTGCAGATCTTTATTGGTCATCTTACAAAAAGCTGAAGATGATGGGGTAAGTGATTTAAACAAAGCTCTTCATTCAAGTTGGAAGCAGTGTTACTTTTGAAGCACTTGTGAACTAGGATCTCGGACATGGGCTCCCAGTTATCTGCTGGAGTGTCGTATTTTCATGCCTTTGGTGACCTGCCAAATGTTGTATGGAATAACAAGTTGGAGATCATTGCAGCTACAAGGTAATTCTAAAGAAGACAGAAAAGCTCACTGTCTACAGGGGTTAAGCTGCAATTCTTCTCAGTATCCTCCTGGGTAGTGATATCATGGTCAACGGTGCGAACCACCGCAGATGTATATAATAAAATCAGGTTGTTGACTATTTTTATATATACACTGCCTGTTGCAAATTGTCTGGTACTACAAAAAAGATGGTCCAAATGACCCATCTGGACTAAATATAACCATTACCAAATTTGTTTTTTACCCAGTGAATAGCTGCCTCTAGGTATTAACTGTTCTTTACATTAACCTTCTCAAGCAGGACAGATGTGAAACTAGGCAAATACTGGCAGAGTGGGTTTGGGTGTTTTTCTTGAGGACCAGGGTGTAAAAACCACTTCTATAGTTGTTTTAGGATTACGATTGTGGAATCAGTAACTTATTAAAAAGAAGACGCAGCTTACTATTTGGTGTACAGGTACTGGTTTCTCTGATTCTAGTTGAATTCAGTGCAGGAACTAAACCATATCAACATTAATACCAGCGACGTTTTTGTGTTTAATTCTCTGAACATTTGATCAAGCGCTTTCTACAGTGGTGAAAGATTGCTTTGTCCTCCCCGTTGCAATAGGTTTACATCTAGACACCAAGGTTGAGGGTGGGTGCTCTGAATGGTTCTCTACTAGGAGCTCCCTTCACCTACAAATAAGAGGGCATTAACACATGCCTCCACAGATTTCATGACCCACGTGGTTTTAAAACGGAATACTGTTTGTCGAAGGGGACCCCCAAAGAATGGTGTAATAATAATCCACATTTGTAAAGCGCGAACAATCACCAGTTAGGGTCTCTAGGCGCTAGGTGCCGTCGGGAAGATTAAGCAAGCTATTGCCCAGAGTCACATGGTGCTGGGCTAATCTGCCGCCGGCTCCGGGGTTCGAACCGTGATCCCCAGATTCTGGAGTCAGTCTTCCCTTATGAGTTTGCTTTACAGGATGGGTAGACTAGTAACTGGATGAAATTAATGTGAGGCTTAAGGGTTTCTGGGTAGGGGTTAATCCTTTAGTTGTCGTCTGTAGTTTAATTAGTTAATTGGTATAGTTAGGGATTCAGTGTCTCGAGTCAGTATTATTCAGCATTTGTGTGCTAACTGGCCAAAATATGTGCATTCTAAAACGTCATCAAGTGTATGTGCTCAGTTCTTACATTTTTTGCAATTGACTGTCTAGTACCACCCTCATATTTTCCAATTTACCCAGTGACTCTCCCTTGTGAGTTCCGTGGTCTTAGGACCCGCCATCCTCGTTCAGTTTACAATTACTTGTATTTCCTTTTGTCTTCCTTGCGCTCCCAACACTGGCCTGCCTCTTCTTGCTCGTGTTTGTTTAGCATTGGGCATTCTTAAGGGCCTGTCCCAGTGACAGTCACTCACCTACTTGACTTCTCATTCCTTTCACATGCAGCTCTGATTCCTTTCAAGCATTTGTGTATTTTGTGTATATTCGTGTTGTATCTTGTGATGTTGTAGGCGGCCACCTCTTAGCAGACCCTGAACAAATTCAGAAGCTCCATATCGGTGTAGGGTTTTTAGTAAAGACAGGAAGATTGGCACTCCGACTAGTTCGCGTGGTGTCTACTATGCTCGGAGTGTGCACGGTGCTGCCAGGTCGTGGAAAATACCCTGTGACCCCCGTAAATGTGTGAGTCGAAAACACACACGAATAATGAAAACACAGTCCTGGGCACACGTAATAAGGTTATAACAATGGTTCAAATGTCTCGTATTGTACGAATATCTGTGGTTGACACCAGTATAATATGCAAATGTATTTAATAATGCAACAAAGAAAAACAACCAGCCAACACGTGTTTCGTCACATAAGGGTAGTAACCCGCGACTTTCTTCAGGGCTGTGTGGCGGTGCAGAATATCATTGCCGTGTCGCGAGGCCGGTGATAATTCGAACCCGGCAAAGGGGGTCAAATAGGGACCAAAGGTCCGCGTTAAGTTCCTGGTGGGAGGGGAAGGAGCCAAAAGTGGCAATCCCCTGCGAGTCAGGTGTAAAAAGGTTGGGTTGGCCTATTATTACGTGAAGTCCTCAATGAGTGTGTTACATGGCCTGATGTGACGTGTAGAAGATTCGGGGATGTATGAACATGGAATGGGACTGGGAATGTGTCCTGATTAGTCCAGTGTCTATAGGAAGTTAGTGGGCGGGTACGCCGTTATAACGAGGTTGTCTCAATTTGATCTAGTGGCATAGGAGGAAACACTGGTTCCGTATCAGAAGCTGACAGGAGTTTCTGAGTTGGAACACTGCTCCATTTGTAAGCGTTCATCTTGTTTTTGCTTCAGCTACACCTACCCATGAAGCAGATCAATTTTCCATGGTTTATTTTGTACAATAAGTACAACTCTTATGAAGCATCCTTCTGGTATTGTACAATTGTGTACTAGTTCTCAATCATTTCAGCTGACCCTATTCGAGCAAGAGGAAATAACGTAAAGGATTGCAGACAATAAAACCTGATTGTTTCTTGAAGAAAGATTTCATATAAAAAGTAAACGACTTACTGCATCAAAGGACAGGACTGGAGTGATATTAACAGGATACTGTTCGATTAACTTTTTGGTCAAAAGACTAATGTGAAAAACGTTTAAGTGGAGGGGCTTTGAAGGGTCTGTAGAGAGGTGGTCTTGCCAAACCGTAATAATGCATTTCCTTTCTGCTGCCATTTAAGTAAGTAAGAATTTCAAAAGATGAAGATCTGGATAAAAAAGTCTGAATTTTTCAACTGTATTCATAGGTGGTAAATGTTTTACTGTCCTATTTAAAGTTGTATTCTATTGTGGTTCACAGTGGTAAAATGACGACACTCTTTTTAATTTTTTTTTTTATTTTTTTTAGGCGAACACCAGCTGCCACACTTTCCTGGCTTAACACGGGGCTTGGTTGCCGTCCTACTCTACTGGGATGGGAAAAGATGCATCGCCAGCGCCCTCCACACCCTTATCCAGTCACGTCGAGGGAAAACATGGACACTGGAGCTCAGGTACATTGATAGAGGCATTGTTTGTGAGCTGTGAGCACATGAAGAACAGCCGTTGTTGGTGTTTAGTTTTGCGTTGGGTTGTCGCACGTCTTTGGTACCTTCTCTTTTTCTTTGGATTTGCAGTGCTGAGTTGGTGTCCATGACTACACGTTTCACGGATGAGCTGATGGAGCAGGGCCTAACTGGGAAGATCCTAACTCTGGTTTCACAGATTGACTTGAACTGTGAGTTTGAGAGACTCCAACGAGGGCGTGGCCTTGGCAATGAAAAACATCGCAAAGAGGTAAGAGAATCAGTGTCCTTATATTAGAGGGACAGTCTTCTGGAAAAAAAAAAACACTGGGACCGTACACCGCTTATTGCTTCAACTCTGATAGACCTTTACTGTGGCATTGCTGTGCTGGGTGAGCAGGGTCGACCATTCTTAAATACAGTGTAACCTGCTGTAGAGGAGGGTGGTACTGCAATGCTTACATATTTATCCCTCTATACAGCCATGTGCAATTGTATTCTGTTGTTCAAATGAGAAAGTTTGGAATGTTGCTGTTGTGCAGAAGTTTACAATTTCTACCTCTGTTTTCTGTCTCTGCAAAATGTTTTTGACAGTTCATGGGCATTGTGCTGAGCAAAGCAATCCAGCTAGTTTTTAGCGCAAACATGGAAAACTGACCAGTTAAGTCTGGAGATTTACTTTTCAGCGCCTCTCTGGTATTTCGAACCAGTTGCAGCATATTTCTGGCCCTCAGGATTATGTCCAGTAGGGTTTGTCACTTCACTAGTTGACCAGTACGATGCAAAAATGGAGTGAGTGTCATGAATAAAAAATGCAATTTCGAACTGCTTGTTGCAGGAAAAAGTCTGGGACATACCTATCGGGTAACTGCAATTTAACTGGAGATTAGCTGATTCAGCTGTAGATTAGAGGCTAGTGCCTTTTACGGGGTGAACCATCAACTTTTTCTTTTAAGAATAATCACCCACTGAGGAACTGCTACTTCATAAACACAAAGTTCTAAAAATGCTGTTTAGTGAAAGTGAATTACTGCTGTGCGATATGCAATATATGAGTTTGGTGAATATCCTCTTCCATGTGAAACTAAGACGAGTCAATACTCAAACTTGATCTAAAGATGCCCTTGGAAAAAGAAGCTGGTGTATCTGTGTCCTGAAGTCTGTAAAATTAGACTTAAAATCTGGCATCTGCGTTGTTAAGTTTTGATTTGGTAACTGAATGGACAGTCAAAGTGTATAGTTAACTTCGTGTAATGCGTGAGTTCACTTTATGTAATGAATACATGTGTAAAATGATGTCCCAAATATTTTGGTTTATGCATTGGTGGTGGAGGAGCAGTATGGTTGTCTTTTCAGCTTTCTCACAGCTTTTAGGCCATCATTACTCCATGTACTCTAATGTTCAGTCGTCTTTTATTACGATCTGTTTGGTAAAGTTCTTTAGATTTATGAGCTGTAACCACTACTTTGAGTGATGCAGCTAACCCCGATGTTTGCATTGTCAAAATGAGGGACTTATGGCTATCTAATCATTGCAACATACTCTCCACGTTTTTTCATATGACATACCCCTGTAGTTATATATTGACCATAGCAGGATGCAGCCAGCTGGGTCACTTTTTAAGAAACTTATTTGTAAACGCAGTTAGTAACGCTTTGCATTGGTTGTCTGTTTTGATCACTGTTACAGTCATGTTTTTTTGATTAACATAGTCTTGAGGAAGTACAAACAGTTGGCATAAAGACTTAAATCCCTAAGTTGTCTTGTTACTTACCCGCTAAGCTCCAATCTTTTTTTTTAATGCTATGCCAGTGTGTCTATGTGACCGTGTGTGGAGAATGAATGCTTGTTTTTCCAACCATGTAATTTGTGCATTGTTTCATTTAATTTATTAACCTTTTCTGATAAACGTATATTTCAGTTAATCTTTGTGTCTTCAATAGCAGAAGTAATAAATGTAATGACTGGAAAGTTATTTTAGTAATGAAACACAAGTCTGCTGAAGCCTTATTCGTAACTTAACTTGTATATTACATTTTACATGTCTGTCCTCTTAAAGCATCCTTGTTTGTTTGCTAAGCATACTACCTCTTAAAGCATCTGATTTCATTTTGTTGGACGATGTCAATATAGTAACATTGACGTTTATCAGGCAGTCAAAGAAGCGAAGCGGAAAGTGTCTAGCTGTGAGTTTTTCAGTTACTTGCCTTCGCTACATATTTCTGCTTGGCGTTCCGACTGATCGTTGGAAGTGGGAGGGTCTCAGTGTGACTATGCCTCCTGTAGAAACCATAAGAGAACCAAGCGCACATCTTTAAAATTTGGGCCTAGTGGTACAGAACCTGAAGGATAGCACGAGGCGCAGAATTATAGTCTGAGTCAGTGTAACCATGTACATGTGCCAAGCCCTAACACCCGTAGAAAATAGAATAGATCCAAGTGGCTATCTTGAAACTCCAGGCATATTCGGGTTAAATATGAAAGAAAGTACGATGTGCAGCATGCAAGTCTGTGCGTACATTGTGAAAGCGGTGACTCTGTAATTCAACTTTGGAAGAGGCCATTTTGAAGAATTGGAAAGCTGTACTATTCACTATGCGGTTGCCATTTTTGAACATTAAAGACTTTTGTCTGTGGCAAGCGATGGTGCTTATTTAGGTCTATTGGTGAATACTTGAACGTCGGAGGAACAGCACACCTAAAAAATGAATTCCAAAGAGGGCATATCAGTAAAAAAAACCTGCAAAAACGATATATATATATATATATATTTTTAAATCACCGTGCAAGTGCAAGATTCCAGCAGCCCACTTGGGATTCACTTGAAGGACTTCCAGACCCAGAATGCTATTTTACTCACCTGAGTTGATGTTCACATGATTAAAAGGGGAGATACTGGAAATCCATTCTTGTTGGTGGTCTTTGTGCAGCACTCATTTGATGAAGGGCGTTGGCCGGAAACGCGTCTGAGCAGCGGCAACTGAAAATCTGTCCCCGTGCTCTCTGATCTACTGGGGGTCCGCTTCAATCGAGGGGTAATTCATTTCTTCAAATATATATATTGATGGTTCATAAGTAGGATATCGTTCAGGCTGCTGTTAATAGGTTTCTAATATCAAGCGAGGAGCTACATGATGACCAGCACACACTGCTTGTATCGTAATTTTGTTTCCACTTAAGAATGTACTTGTCTACAGAAAATCTACACCATGACAAGCACACCTCGTTTGTTATATCATTATTTGGTGAGCACTCGAATTATTGCTTGTCTGCGAAGATTCTCATAGTGACAAGCACACCATCCCAGAATTATGTGCAGTATATAATACCTCTGGGAGCTAGTGCTGTTCGCAAGCGTCGTACAGAGCGCTGTTCTCAAAAGACCTACATAGGTTACATATCTAGCGTGTTTTTCAGTCTTCAAAGTCTTTATTGTGGAACAGTTTGATATACAATGCAGTCAGTGAGTTCACCTCCCCCATTCTTGGAAACACCAGGGGAGCCATCCATACCTCGGAGGCAGTCATATGATGCCTTTGAAACCTATTTAGGTGCAATAGGAGCGTCAATGTTTAGGCCAGAACAAATTCTTTTTTTTTTTTTTTTTTTACTGTTTCATTCCCATGGACTTGAAGGAAGGTCTACACAAGTGCCTTCCTGAGATTCAAATGGTTGAGGGTGAATAACTCAATGAATTTCAGGAAGCTGTTAAAAAACTTGTTAACAGAGGGGTGGGGCGTGGTCTGCAGCCCAAGATGGCGGTCGCTTAAGCGACGAGCTCCCGGCCAGGGCATACAATCTGGCAGGATATCCGACTCTCCCTACCTGATCAGGCGGCAGGCGGAGTGCGGCTGGCGTGCTCTATCGGTGGGGCAGCTCTGTTGGAGTTTTGCGGCGATTTGGACCTCCGGGGGATGTCCCCTGGGCCGGAGTTGTTTCCTGGCCTGCTCGGGGCCTGAGCGGCGGACCTTCCTAAGGCCCGACGGGCCTGGAGAAGCTGATTCCCTCGGGCGGCGCCCACGCGAGACCCCCGGCGCTGGGCCTGGTCGCGTATATTGTCGCGGTCTCCTCCTGCGTGGTGCCCTGCCCGGGGGTGGTAGAGACGTGAGGGCTCCGGCTGCGACCTGCTGGGGTCTAGGATCGCCGGCCTTTCAGGTGATCTGGTGGAGCTGTGGAGGCTGCTTCGTCCGGACGGCGCCCACGCGGGACCACAGATCTGGACCTGAACGCCGCCGCTGACGCAGAGTGGCGCTCTCCCCGGGGGACTTGGTGTGAGGAGAATTCCGGCTGCGATTTGCCCAGCGGGGGCGCAGCAGGTATGACTTGGCGCTGTGGTGGTTAATGCGGGGCGGAGTTCCTCAGGAGGCCCCCTGCACGAGGGACTGGACTGCACGGCGGAGCGGCAGTGATCCCGGGGGTGCTCCTTGACTGTGCCGGATCGGGAGCGTGTAGTGGAAAGCTGCATTGGTGGGCCTCCCTCCCCCCCCCCTTTCCCCCCGCGTGGAGTGGTGCCTGTCCAGAGGGCAGGGTTCGACAGTACTCGATGGGCGGCGGGCTGCTGCCAGTCGGACCCATACTGGTCTTCGTTGCTGCGGGGGTGCCCAGCCTGTCCTGGTGGAGTCTGCATAGGAGAGGCCCTTGGAGGTAAATTGCGGCTGGTGTGCACCGGTGACTGGGGCATAAGTTGCGGAACGCTGGCTGTGTGGGGACTGTATTGAACTGCGCACCCTGGATGATGTGGGAGTGGCCTGAGTCCCTATGGAGGCCTTTGACGCTGTTTCGGGACTGGGGTGTTAATGGTGGCTCACTGATCTGCTGGAACGCGGCTACCATAGTCGGGACGCTGGGGTGGCCCCTGGGCTCGATCCGGGGGCTTCCGTGCCTTTGCCTTGGATAGTGGCTCCGAGAGGGCCACATACACGCTTGGAGCACCACATCGCAGGCCGTGCAGTGGCCACTGCTCTACCACTGCCACGGGATATCTGGCACTGGGCCCCAATTCACTGCAGACTATGGGGAAGGGAAGACCTAGGATACCGCCGCAATCCGGGGGGGCGGGGTCCCTCTCACCAGCATCGGGGCAGTCATCTGCCCTGTCCCATCAGGCGGAGGGGGCAGCAGAGACCGGCACGCCAGGGGACAAGCTGGACATGATACTGTGGGAGATTCGTGATTCCCGTTCTGTGTTGGAGGCTCAGCTGGACATCGTCTCGGTGGAACTCAACCCGTTAAAGGATGATCATAAGAAACTGGCGGAGAGGGCCCGTACGACTGACCAGAAGGTGGATACCATGGTACCCCAGGTGCAGGCCCACGATGAGCAGATCCAACATATGCGCCGCAGATTGACTCCCTTCAGGCACGGGCCGATGATGCGGAAGTGCGGGCGCGCCGGAACAACCTCCGCATAGTGGGGATGCCGGAGGGGACGGAAGGATCTACGCCCACGGAATACATAGAGGATTGGTTAAAGTCGACTGTGGCCCCTACCGGACTATCTGCACATTTCACAGTTGAAAGGGCTCATCGGGTCCCTGCACGTCGCCCAGTACCAGGAGCAATCCCTCGCTCCTATCATGACCAGGATTTTAAATTATAGGGATCGTGACCATCTACTGCAGGCAGCACGGAATCAGGGCCCTCTGCTGATTGCTAATACCAGGGTATCAATATTTCCGGATTACACTTTGGCAGTACAACGCAAAAGGTTTTCCTTCATGGAAGTGAAGGCACGAGCTCGAGAGGCGGGCCTATCATTTGTTTTATTGTTTCCTGCAAAACTGAAAATCCTTTATGAACAGCGGTCCCTGTTTTTTTATACCCCTGACAGTGCGTGGGAGTGGCTAGACAAGATATTCCCTGAAGTGCACCCCTTGAGACGCATGGACTCCTCATTGCCCAAATCACAAGGTCCCTGTCGCAGGCGTAAGAAAGGCCTTCTCACACAAAGTTCGATCTCAGACATTCTAGATCGCCAGCAGGTTATGGAGGGCAGGCGAGGGGCCCTCCGCGCTGCCTCCACATTGCGCGCCTCCCGCCCAGACATCAGCACTAGCCAATCTGAAGGTGTGCATACAGACACTGACTCTGAGGGTAGCATTGCATTGTTTCCTTCGGCAGCCTCGCGGCTTAGCAATGATCCTCTAGCCTCAGCAGACTCATAATTGCAAGTCCTCGAGCTCATGGAATATGCTTCGCCTATTGTCATTATCCTGTCTGGACTGAAGAGTCATAGTGCGTTACACGCGCCTAGCCTGTTTTACAACACATCATAGACCATGAACACAGTTATGGCAGGAGGGAATTGATGACTAAGTCCCTGGCCCGGGCTCCGTAATGGGCTCTCACGTGTGTGCCTTATTGCTTATACGCGACTGTTAATGGAGTTAGCGACCTTCCCCCAAAGGCGGTAGCATTGGTTGGATGAGTGGAATGCTTACTTTGTTTGCATGGTTTGGTCGAACGGTGTTTGTGCGTTGGACCCAGTATTGGGAGTTAGTTAAATGTGTTGTATTTATGCTGCATAGTCTGAAGTTCCCGGGGATGAGGGTGAGGTTTGGTGGATTGGGCTGGGATCCGGGGTGGACCTCCCCTTTTGTCTTTATCCGATGATGTCTACTGTTAATTCTTATAACATGGTTTCGTGGAATGTGAGGGGCATGGGTTCCATATCTAAGCATCATAGAATAGCTGCGCAACTGCATCGCTGTAAAGCCCAAATCATTTGCTTTCAAGAGACACATTTGCTTCCCACTGAAACAGCGAAGCTGCAAAGGAGATGGCGTGGTCAATTGTACGCGACGGCGTACTCCGCCTTTTCCCGAGGGGCAGCCATTTGGATTAGGGCGGGTATCCCCTTTTCTCTTACTGAATGTAGAGTTGATGACCAGGGCCGGTTTGTCCTTATATTGGGTACATTGGACGGGAGACAGGTTGTGCTGGGGTCCCTCTACGCCCCAAACACAGACCAAGAACTGTTTTTAGCGCGGGTGTCGCGGGCGCTTGAGGGCTGGTCCCATGTCCCGTGGCTTCTGGGCGGTGATTTCAATGCAGTATTTGACACTAGCTTGGATCGCTCCCATCCTCCCTTACTCAATACAGCAGCGAGGGCGCAGGCGGCAGCCTTAACCCGCTGGGCGCAGGGTTGGGGTCTAATAGATATCTGGAGGGCACTACATGTGAATATGAGGGAATATTCCTTTTATTCTCACCCCCATAAACTACACACGTGGTTGGATCATTTTCTTTGCTCTCCAGAGCTCTCCACTGCAGTAACGCATTGTGAGTTTCGGGGCAAGACAATATCTGATCACAATCCTATCGAGATGCGATTGTCCTGGGGCCCTTCCCTGACTCCAATTCCAGTATGGAGGATGCAGCCGCTACAACTCGAGGACCAGGTATATCGGGCGGCATTGTCTACAGCTGTGGACACATTTTTGGTGGAAAATGACGGCTCAGCCTCGTCTAGAGCTCTTGAATGGGAGGCCTTCAAGGTGACGATCCGTGGGGTTGCCATGGGGACACTGGCGGGGTCACGGAGGGAGGCGATCAGGGACCTTACTGACTTGGAAGGGAAGCTGCAGGCTCTAGAGGTTGAGGCCCAGGGAGGCATAGCCGGTGCAGAGCCATTGCAGTCTGCTAGGATTAAATATGCCGAGTTGTTAGAGCGCCTATGTCTGTTGGACTTTGCTGCTTATACACAGCGTACGCACTCTAAGGCAGACAGGGCGGGCACCCTATTAGCACGGTTGATCCAGCCAACGTTGAGTCCTACTCCGGTTCCGGCAGTGAGCACGGTTAACAATATTTTGGTTACATCCCAGGGGGAGATTAATATAGCATTTCAGGAACATTATGCTCGCTTATATACGGCCCCTAGTGTAGATGGCCTAGCGCCCACGCATGCCTTTCTGGCTGAGTTTCCGCTTCCTAAGGTCTCTGATACAGTGGCCGAAGAGATGGCGGCACTGATTACAGCAACGGAAATCCGGATGGCAATAAAAGCACTGGCTCGCAACAAGACGCCGGGTTCAGATGGCCTTCCAGTGGAGTTTTACTCCACTTTTGCGGATAAATTGGTCCTGAGATTGTTACAAATCTATACTACTTCTCTGGAAAATGGAATTCTGCCACCTACTCCCAAGGAGGCGATCGTCACGTCCTTACTGAAACCGGACAAGGTACCGACTGATCTTCTGTCTTACAGACCCCTTTCTATTCTGAATACCGACTATAAGATACTCAGTAAGGTCTTGGCATCGCGACTACTGCCCTGTCTGCCCCACTTAATCCACACTGACCAATGTGGATTCATACCCCACCGCAGCACCTCATTGAATATTCGCCGGCTGCATGCTCTGATACATGCGGTGTCTGCCTCCTTCCCGCTTGCTGGCTGCTTGTCCTTAGACGTGCGCCAAGCTTTTGATACCCTAAGCTGGGCATATATGTTGGCGATGTTATATAAATTTGGCCTGCCCCAGTCCTATTGTGCATGGATTAAACTGTTATATATTGGGCCCACGGCGCGTGCTAAGACAGGTAAGGCTATCTCCCCCTTGTACTCGATATCCCGGGGCACTCGCCAGGGTTGCCCCTTATCCCCCATGTTATTTGTGCTGGCCCACGAGCCTTTAGCACAACAGATTATGGGCCCTTATGGCAATCCGCTCCGTGGAGAGGTGCATTCGGTATCTTTATACGCGGATGACATGTATATTTTCGCGACTTGGGGGCCGATAAACACCTAATAGCTGCTACTTTTTCCAGGTTTGGGGGCATATCGGGCCTGGGTCTTAATGCTACAAAATCAGTGGCCTTCGCCTTTTATAATACTCCGGCGGCCCCTACCCTACAATTTGGTGACCTGCATTTTAGAAGTGAGCCTATTACTTTTAAATACCTGGGGATCCATATTTATAGATCGGACGCTGATACAATAGATGGTAATGTAGTTCGCGCCGTTCACTCGTTGCGCTCCCAGATTGCCTTCTGGACATCATTGCCATTGACGGTGGCGGGCCGCGTGGCAGTGTCGAAAATGGTCATGCTACACCACCTCCTACTCCTACTATTACTTTGTGAATATACCAGTAGTACTGCCGGCCTGGATTTTTTAATTGCTTTTTAGTTGCGAACATTTTTCAAACGAGAACAGCAAGTGAACGAAGATGTCGACTCATATTTATGTTCTACAAAAACTTTATGGCAAAATGCCATTTTGAAAATTTCACAGAACAATTCTTGATCAATGTACAGATAAGGAAATTAAACAGAAATCACTCTCTATGGGCAATCTCTTGCTGAAGTCATCCGCGTAGCAAAAAGTATAGAAACT
This sequence comes from Triturus cristatus, assembly GCF_964204655.1. Taxonomy (NCBI): domain Eukaryota; kingdom Metazoa; phylum Chordata; class Amphibia; order Caudata; family Salamandridae; genus Triturus; species Triturus cristatus. Next base: position 251,205,773 of record NC_140585.1, read on the forward strand.
TCGATTAAAGCTTCAAAAGAACTGGATGACAAAGTACAAGATCAAATCAACAGTATTGAGTCAAAAGAGAGTAATAAAAACAAATTAAATTCATCAAAGTTTCCTATGAAACAGTTTAGTCAAAATAATTCATTCTTCAAAAAATCTGATATTTGTTTTAGGTGTGGAAATGCTCTCCATGTAAAAGTGGGAAAGACATGTCCTGCGGAAAATGTTCAATGTCTAATATGTATGAAAATTGGCAGTTTTGCCAAGATATGCCAGAGCTTTAAACGCAAGTCGACTAGTGTCGCAGTAGTATCAGTCGAGTGATACCAGTGTGGTTTATCTGATTGACGAAGTACAAGATATGATTCTTGTTGTAAGTGAAGATGATGTGATTCAAGTTGACCCCAAGCCGTGTGTTGATCCATATGTTGAAGTTCAAGTAGGAGACAAAGTAGTAAGATAATTTGTGGATTCCGTTGCCAGAATCACTTTGGTAACAGAAGAGTTGTTTTTCAGAAGTGGGGTGAACGTTATCTGATGCCTTCAGATACATTTCCTGATAGAAAAATTGAGCTCCAAGGATATTTTGAGAAGATCATGACTTTCAAAGGGAGGCAAATCTCTGGAAAAGTATGTGTGGTAGTTAAGGGTCTTAACATACTGGGGGGTTTACACCAAGGGCTCTAAGGTATGATTTTATGATCAAGGACCAGTGAACAGGTGGCTGTTGTACGTGATTGCAGGGATATTGAGAATTTGTTAAATCAATTTCCAAAGCTATTTTCTGTTGAACTTAGTGCTATGCAAGGTTCAAGCACTAGATTACAACTAAAGAGATGCCATATCAATTAAGCATAAGTTAAGAGGATTGCTATTCACTGTAAGAGATGATCTTGAAAGAGAATTGGAAGAATTATGCAAAAAGAGCATAATTGAGCGAATAGAGTCTTCATTACGGTTGTCCCCTTAAGTGTTGGCTCGAAAAAACAAAAAAGATAAACTAAGAGTGGGTGTAGATTTCAGAGCACTCAATAGAGAGATTTGCTTTTATGTCCATCCCCTTTCTAAAATCAATGAGATGTAGTAGACTATTTCAGGTTCAAGAATTTTTTTCAAAACTCCACCTGGCATCAGCTTATCACCAGGTGGAGTTGGAACCTGAATCTCTTCATTTGACTGCTTTCATATCACTATGGGGTACTTACCAGTACTGCCTTATGCCGTTTGGCCTAACGTCAGTGGCTTCGTTGTTTCAGAGTATTATGACTACCATACTGAAAGGTATATCTAGTGTATCAATTTTTCACATGCTGAGGAATGTAAAGGCCATGATATGGTTCTTCACAAAGTGTTTTCTTATTTTGACAAGGCTGGAGTGGAACAAATGTGAATTTCTGAAAGTCAGTGGAATATTTGGGACATGTAATCACATGACTGATTACTTCCTAAACCAGGTTTAATTGCTGCTATTGTAAAAGTAACTCCCTGCCGAAATAGCTGATGTAAAATGATTCCTTGGTCTTTCTGAATTCCATTCACAATTCATTCCTGACTAGGTTCAGGCCAATTTCTAATCTTCCCAAGAGCATAGTGGATTTTCTTTGGGATACCGAATGTGTTGCTGCCTTTAAGGATATCAAGCAACAGTTGTCTAGTGTTGAGGTGGTTAAGCCTTATGATCCCAATCTTAAATACTTGTTAACTGTTGGTGCTAGCAACTTAGGTTTAGGAGCTATACTTTCACAGAAATCTGGTGTACAAGTGTTTACGATTGGTTTTGCATCTAAGGTTCTTCGAGATAATGAAATCCACCACTCTGTAATAAAATACCAAGTGTTAGCTTGCTCGTGTGCCATAGAAAAGTAAAAAAGTTACTGTTAGACCTGGCACATTGGCGGGAGTCTCTCTTCCATTTTTCTCTGTGCCTCATGTATTTTTTTGCTGGTGTTAGCTGCTCAGGGCTCAGGGCACTGTGCCACTGCTGTCCAGTGCCACAGTGCAAGTGCTCCCTATTGTAAATTGATGTATAATTTGTGATTCCATGATTGGTTGGTTTGGTTTACTTGTCAGACCCTAGTACAGTGCACCAGGAGTGCCCAGGGCTTGTAATCCAGATACTGCTGGTGGGCTTGCAGCACTGGTTGTGCCACCCACAGAAGCAGCCTGTAAACATGTGTCTAAGGTCTTGCATTGCAGGGCCTGCGTGCAGTCTGGTACTGTCATGCTGACTGGGCAAGTGCACCCACTTGCCAGTCCCTAACCCTTCCCTTTTCTTCATATCAGACACCCCTATGGTAGGCCCAAGGGCAGGGTGCATTGTAAGGATAAGGTAGGACATGCCCTGGTGTGTGTGGCATGTTCTAATAGTGAATTACAGCCATTTTCGTTTTTCACTATTGCAAGGCTACCTGTTCTCCATAGGCCAGAATGGGCAGTTTGGTTATTGCATCTTATAATCTTAACTGACTCAGAGAACATGGTAGAAATTCGAATTTAGTATGCCTGAACTCAGGATGATAAAATACATCTTTTAGTAAAGTTGGTTTTAACATTGTGTTTCAAAATGCCACTTTTAGAAAGTAGGCATTTTCTTGTCTAACCATTCAAACCTGCCTCTGCTAGGCTGTGTGTATTCCTTTGTCTGGAGTTTCAGTGACAGGGATGGGGAGTTCCAGGAGACAGGGTGAGGTGTCCCAGTGGTGAATAGAGAGATCTGCATCCAGATGGGTGGGAGGAGTTGCTCCTGGGACCTGAATAGGGCTGTGCCTGCCTTCCACAATGCTGGCTCCACCTCCTGGGGAGCGACTGATGTCTCTGCCCTGCACAGTGAAAGGAAAGGAGAAGTCTGGTAAACATAGTGCTCAGGAACTGGTTTGGACTGGGAAAAGGCCCCTCTGCCTTCAGAGGACAAAGGATTTCTGGGTATAAATATTGGGACCCTGATCCCAAGAATTTAAATCACTTTGGGAAAACAAGAAGAACCTCTGCTGAGGGAGGAACCAGAAGAAGCTGAGGAGGAAACTATCCCTGAACCTGGGAGATTGGCCTGCAGTGGTTGCCTTACTTCCAAAGAAAGGAACTTTGTGTGTACTTTTGCTCAACTTGTGAAGGATCTCCAAGGGCTTGGAAAAGAGCTTGCCTCCTGCTGAAGTCTCAGGAACAACAGACTGTCCCCCCCCCCCCCCCCACCCCCCCCTTCAGCTCCCCAGAGTTCTTTGGAAGTGCCTGCTGCTGTTGTTGGGCCTTCTGAGGGACTGCGTGTCGCAAGGAGCTGGAATCGCGACTCAAGAAGGAGAAGCGTCTCGCCGTCGGAGCTGTTGTCGTCGCATCTCGTAAAGTGTGTCGCCGCTGCAGCATCGCATCGAGCAGAAGCGTCTCGCATCATCCAGGAAGTGTCTCGCAACGCGGAAGAAGCGTGTCGCCATCGCAGCCATCGTAGTTGTCGCATTGCACCGCATCATGAAAAGCGCCTGGCATCCACGGAGAAGCGTGCCGCTGTCGTCGCATCGCGTAAAGGGGTGTCGCCGCTGCAACAATACATCGAGCGTAAGCGTCTCGCAAACGTCAGAGAAGAGTGTCGCTGCCAAGGCCGCTGTCGTCGCATCGCGTAAAGTGTGTCGCCGCTGAAGCGTCGAGTCTTCTCGCAACATCGGAGAAGCGTAACGCATCGGGAAGATCTTCACGTCTTTATTTCTTTTGCACCAGAACTTTGCCGCATTTCCATCGCTGCGACATTGCTTGTCGTGGAAGCGCAACACATCTAAAAGGTACATTGACTTAAAGTGTCGCATTTAAGAACTTAAGAGAACTAAGCCAAATTCTACCATTTTAAAGTAACAGTATTGTGTATTTTTGTCGTTTAATGGTCTTGTGGTAAATCTATATAAAGAATACTTATTTTTGTTATAAAGCCTTTGTGGTGTCCATTTGTAGTGTTGTCACTTCGTTACTGTATGTGTTCACAAATGTTTTACACACTGCCTCTGAGATAAGCCTGTCTGCTCGTGCCAAGCTAACAAGGGGGTGAGCAGGGGTTATTTTAGGAGTGTACCCCCTTACCCTGACTAGAGGAAAGGGTCCCTATTTGTCACAAGTGCATACCTGTGCCAACTAGAGACCCCCAAGTCTAACATATTCTTATGGGGTAGGCATTTCATTCTTGAAATGGACCATAAGCCACTTGCCTCCATCTTCAGTGGTACCAATGCTGAAAATAGTACTATCTGGTTAGCTAGGTTTGCAGCCAGATTATGTCAGTTTGATTTTGAAGTTACTCCTATTTATCTGGTTGAAAAAAAATACAAAAGCAGATTATCTGTCAAGGTTTCCTATCAAGGAAGAAGACATAGTGATCAAAGAAGAGGAATGTTGTTTGATTGCAGCTGTTGAAGTTAAGAATGTTAGTTAATTATCAGAAGAGGCCTGGAAAAAAGCCTGTGACTGTGTATTTGATACTGTAGCTGCATATGCAGTAAATGGTTGGCCTAGGGGAGAAACAGTGAGTGTATGCATTGAACCTTATTCCAAGATTGCTGAAGAGTTAACCAGAAGATGCTTTTATTATGCAAGCATTCAAATTGGTACCACCTGAGAGTGTTTGGAAGCAGATTTTAGAAAAAGAACACGAAGAGCATTTAGGGGCCACCCTAACCAAACGTAGAGTACGCTCTGCATATTGGTGGCCAAAAATGGATACTGATCTAGACTGTTTGCTAAAAAGATGTATTACATGTGCTGCTTGTGAAAAATCCTTTAAAACTGTTAATCCACCATTGATGTCTATAGATTGTCCTTCTGGTCCATGGGGAAAAAACTGGGAATTGATCTTGTGAGACCATTCAATGCTCTTCCACAATATTCGAGGTATGCTCATGTGCTCCTAGCTTATTACTCCAGATGGCCACATGTCAAATTTGTAAGTGAACCAAATTCGAAGTCTGTTTTTAACATTTTTAAAACATGTATTCATGAGTGAATGGAGTCCAAATTGTCTCAGCAGAGGTGGAGGATTTTTCGAGAACTAGTTCCGTTGAACATTTAGGGCCTCATTCGCAAGAAAGTGTCGCAGCGCGGCACCGCAAGCCCTTTGGCTGCGACACACTGCTGCACTATCAAAGCACAGGGATGCAACATATTTACAATATGTTGCATTCCTGTGCTCTCCCCTTTGCTGGCGCACAATGGGCTGCCATGCGCCGATGCAGGACCCCTTGCATCATGGTGCAAGGATGCCTGTGTCATTGGGTTGATTGTTTATGTGCAGGAAGGCTTCCTGCACATAAACAATCTGAAATGATGTTTTTCGACTTCTATGTGTGCTGCATTAGCACACATAGAACTTGCAAAACGTAATTTTTCTTAATAATTGTTTATGTGCAGGAAGGGACACCTTCCGGTACATAAACAATCGCCAGAGGTGATTTCCTCGTTCTAATTGTGCTGCAGAATGCAGCATGCATAGAAAAAGGAAACAAATTAGGAGAAATTAATGCATTTCTCCTCATTACGCTTCCCCTGGGGAGGGGTAGCATTGAGACACTTTTCCAGGTTCACGATTTCTTGTAAATCTGGAAATATGTCAGGTTCCATAAAGTTCTGCATGTAAAGGGGCCATATTTTCAAGAACAGGAAAGGCCATGCAGGGTGGCTTTTCCTGTCCTTGTGAATATGGGGCAGTAAAATGCACTGCTGGTGCATCACAAAGTGACGCACCGGTGGCGCAGGGGGCTTGTAAATAGGCTCCTCTAAGAATTAATTATATCTAGGGCTCCCAGTTTTATGGTATTTATATTTTTGTCATTTCCGTCTGTATTCATCCATATTTATTTTTTGCTAATTTTATCTGTGTATATCCATATTTCTTTTAGGTTTTGTGAAAAAATTAGGCTAAAATGTGTATATTTCTGCATTTATTTAACCAGTTAATGTACACTCGTTGCTGAACACCTGACGGGTTTCAATGAAATACACACACTCAGATGATAAACTACGCACTTATTTAAAAAAATCTTGCACATTTTAGTATCCAGATTGTGCACATCTACTGCTGTTTAAGGCTCTTTACTAAAGTTCCTTTATTTGTTTAATCCCTTGCCTGTCAATCCGCACAGCTTTTGGCCTGGCAGTCATGATTGACATCATTCAGAATCATTAAATTGGAACCCAATTTCCGTTTTTATACACATTTAAAAATAAATACAGACAGAAAAATAAATGGTTTTCTGTCTGTATTTATCAGTAAAAACGGAAAACAGGGAGCCTTAATTATATCACCCACAAACCAATCGCTTCAACAGTGTTAGTGGAGTGTGTGAGATGGGCATTATCTAACAAGTGTGTTGTTATTACAGCTGTACAAACCATGTTATGGTTTTATAGGACCACACCGCATCCATCTACAGGGGTATCTCCTTTTTAATTACTTAAGAATAGGAAACCTGCAACTTAGTTCAGACCTTCTGGATGTCTAGGTTGTTGAAGAGTCAACCAGTTGACAAACGTTTAGATTCTTTTGTAAGAGCTAATGTAAATAATGCTCAGCGCAAAAAAAACATGTATTAGGATCATAGGTACAATGTAGAAGATAAACCCATTGTAGTTGGTGACCTAGTTTGTATAAAGAAACCAGTGTTTGTATTTTAAAAAAAAATCCAAAATTCATTGATCCTGTTGCAGTAGATAATGTGTTTTATAACTCTATAAGAGTAAAGGGTTGCCTGTGGTGGAATAAAGCAAAAGTAACCAAGGTTGCAAACAATGTAAGTGATGAATCTCCTGGTACTAGGTCCAATGAAAAAAGAAGCACCTGAACGGTAGCAGTTCTGATCCTGTGTTCAGAAGTGCAAGGTGTCACAGGATACCGATAACATACAGGTAAATTTGCTGGAGAGTTGGTCATTTAGTTTTTGATAGAAGAAAGCTGTTACTTCTTTCCTGTGTTTTTTTTTAAACTTCTTTTTTATTGATTTTTAAACAATGTTGAAAAATTACGGTTACAAGGCATATCATAATACTCATTTCACATCTTACATTGCATGAATTTTCCCATGAGAACTTTGCATTCAGAACTTTGATTTTGGCAGAACTTGACAGTTAACATTCCTTACTCATCCAGATTAGTCAGAGTTCGTGTCTGACTCAGTCAGAGTCGGATCACAAATGTTCCCTCTATAGGCCTTCTATGCCCCCCACACTCGTTCCCACTTTTTAGTGCACCCTCAATGTATTCATGAAATTGAAATGAAATTTTGTACTTGTATAGCGCACTGCTGCCCCAGCGACGGGGCGTCCTGGCGCTGTACTCATACCGCTGTGGAACCCTTCCTGGCTTTCCCTGTGAAATGTCCACTCCTGGGCACCCCCAAGGTGAAGCCAGGCATCCCCAGCGCTGTTGGGGCCGTTGTGGAGATTAAGCAAGCTATTGCCCAGAGTCGCAGAGTGGGACCCATGATTAGAGTAGGCACCGAGGCGAGAATTATCAGGTCCGAGGAAATTGAGCCCAAGACCCACCGAGGCGGGAATTGAACCCTGGTCCTGGGCCAGATCTCTGCATCAGGGTCTGCCGCTCTAACCATTGAGCCACACTTCTCCATTTATGCTGCCTTTTCTGCCACCATAGAACCATTCATATCACTGCACTAGTCCCGGTGCATCGGCGAGAATTGAGAACCCCAGTATTTAGCTATGTTCCGTTTGGCAAACCTCATTCCTAGCGTCGCCCAGTCTTGTGTTACATGGTTAAGGTCTGTCGGTTCCCAGATATTCAAGAGACATCATCTGGGTTCTGGTAGGGTAGTTTCGCCACTAACCTGTGTGATGGTTCGCATAACCGTTGCCCAGTATGACGTTATCCGCGGGCATTCCCACAGTGTGTGATAAAAAGTACCCACCGGCCTGTCTTAGACAAAGTACATTGTCAGCCCTTCCTATTTTATGGATCTTAGGATCACTCTGGTGTAATAGCTACGATGTAGTATTTTCAACTGTATTAATCTTAATTTTGAGGATATTGCCACTACGCGAGGGGAGGAGAGCACGTCCTGCCAGTCTGTGTCATCTGATTCCCAATGTCACTTGACCATTTTTCGCTAAGAGTTTTCGTGGGATCTGGTTGATTATTATTAATTTTACGGTAAGTGAGGGAGATGGCCTTTTTGTCTATATATTCTGTCAGTAGCCTGTCTTCTAAGGGGGAGGCCTCAGGTAGTGTCTTACCGGCAGGTATAGCTGTCATAAGTGCCAATTCGTACTGATCCTGGAGTTCGGCAAAGGTAGCTACTTCTCCCTTTCCTGTGGTTTTGATATTATTGTAGAGTCTGTGTTCAATTTTGCGTTGTTCATATTTATATTTAAAGTAAAACAATTTGTTTGCTAAAATTATTTTATGTGACTATTTTATTTTTCAGTGATTTTTCTTTTTTTTTTCTTTTTATTTAAACAAAAAAAATCTTGTAATATCTTTAGAGTATTCACAGCTGAATACTGTAAGGTATTGGTTTTGTTCTTAGAACGTGCATGTGCACTTTTCCTGGCCAGTCCAAAATAAGACTAAGCAGGCGAGGTTACTTACAGGACACCAGGGGGAAGAAGCTGTCCATAGAATAGACCAGGCGTCTTTCAATCTTGTTTTGGCCGAGTCATGTCCTGTGATAGCTAATGATTTGAATGAAGCCCTAGGGAATTTCACCAATTGGATAGATAAGGCGGTGGGGTGCCTCACTCCTGAGACCCGGCTTGGGCATCTTAGGGTCTCCCCCCGAAGTCATTGTTTCCTGAAAGTGCAGAAACAGCAATGTAAATGGTTGGAACACAAATGGTAACAGGATTATTGCCCCACTGCTAGAAAAATTCTCAAAAAGACACAAAAGATTTACTATGCCGCCATTTCTCTAGCTGAAAGCCTCTACTATGCAAGCGAATAGCTCAATCAGGAAATAATGGCAAATACATTTTCCATCTTGTTCAAAGTTTCCTTTACCCTAAAGCAGAGCCCAGCATCCACACCCCTTCGCTTGCTTGGTGTGAGGAACTGTCTAGCTTCTTTTTTAATAAGATCCAAGCTCTTCAAACTAACTTTGGCTTTATGGATAGCCAGTCTGTGGCTACAGTCCCCTCTTGGCTGTCGTCTTCCTCCACCTCGGCCAAAATCACAGCCTTGGAACCTATACTGGTGTGGGACTCACTTAAATCGGGCTCGCCTTCTGATCCGTGTCCAGCTAAACTGCTGGCTGACGCTTCTGAGGTGATCAATCTGGTGATGAACACACTGATTAATTTATCTTTCACATCCGCCACAGTCCCTTCAACCTGGTAACAGGCGATGATTGTTGCCTTACTTAAAAAACCTACATTGGACAACAATCTTCCCTCCTGCTATCGCCCTATTTCCCTTATCCCAGCTGTGGCTAAGGATTATGAAAAACTGGTTAATAATTAGCTGTCTGATTTTGTGAAACAACATGGTCTTCTCTGTAGGAGAGTAGGATCTGCTTCTTATGGTTACCCCTACTTTATGCTGATGTTTCACTGTTTTTCGACTTTAGTCTGGCTGGGGCTGTTACTTCCTCTCTAAATTGATTACCAGTACTTTAGGTACACTCCAGATTGGATTCCGGGGTACCCTTTTAAGTCCCTAGTATATGGTATACTATGTACCCCAGAGGCCTACCAGGGGCTGCAGCATGTATTGTGCCACCCCTGGGAAGCCTTCCAAAATGACACCACATGTCTGCTACTGCAGCCTGGGTAAGGTGGTGTATGCACCCCTTACTGAGATATAGGTTCACTATATCTCTCCATATCACTGCAAATGTAAACCTATCAGTCACCCCTATGGCAGGCCTTAACAATCCTGAAGGCAGTGTGCTGGGTTTCTTGTGAGAGGGTGCCCATGCATGAGCAGAGCCCCTCTGCAGCTTTCGGAACCTTTATTCCGGGGTTGTTTGTGCTGCAGCCAAACCATATACTCTTAAGTGCATTATAAGCTCGCCGTAAATGCTAACTTTGGGATGGCTGCATGGACACATGTCGTGTTTGGTGTCAAACACCTCGGAATCATACCTCCACACCAGTAACTGGTGTGGGAGTATGATCCCACCCTTCTAGAGGGAGAAACATGACAGCACCGGTATACCTGGTACCAGCTAACAGAGCTCTGGCAGCACAAAATGGATGCTGCCAGTCACAGACACGGGTCTGCCCTCCTGCTGCTGGACAAAACTCCGAGAGGGGAGGCCTGGACAGTAGGTTTCCTGTCACAGGGAAGTGTCACCACCTCCCAGACAGGCTTTAGTGTAGTGGAGCTGTGTGGGTGCACTTCAAGAGTGCTTTGAAGTCAGCACCGGGGGCACATTTGATGTCCTTATGCATAGTCCAGCTCAAACCAGTTACAGAGGCTACCAACCCCTGCTCTGGCGCAAAACTGGACAATGGAAATGGGTGTAGCCACCCCTCATTCCTGACCCTCCCATAGGTGGGTCCCTAGAGTTTGTCCCACCCCTTCCTTGGGTATAAGATAGGAACCCCTGGCTACAGGACTTTAGATTACACCTGGACGAAACTCTGATACAGAATCCTGGAACTTCGACGATCTATCTTGAACTAGATGACTGAAGAATCTCCCTTGGACTAAAGGAGTTACTCCCCTGCAAGGCAGGCACCAAAGACGCATCTGACCGGTTTGCATCTCCAAAGCTCTTGAGGACTCTGAAGAACTTTGCAACACTGGAGGTGGGTTTCCGTGGCCTTAGAGGTTGATAAGCGCCCAAAGCAAGTCTGAGGCCCGTATCCCGCGTGGCGTCCATGCAACCCGAACCCCTGGACACCTCGTCACTTTGCAGAAGCATCAGCTTTCCAACTACTCCTGCAGCTGAGCTTTGCGTTACTTGTAGCCCTGACCCCGATCAGCCATTGCACCGAAGATTGCCCGCCTACACTCCACGAGTGTTCTGTGAGCTGGCCCTTTGGGTTTTCTCTCGTGGTCCCTTCACGATCCGTAGTCTGTCAATTGGTGGGTCCCTGTGAAGGCAACTTTAACTTCAATTGGGCTTACCTGGTTGCTCCAGATGTGCCCTGAATCTCCATCGCTTGGGGAGTCCCCAAGACCTTGCTAGTCCGCACCGAAGCATCTTTTCTCTTCCTGCGTGGGTTGCTGTTGCCAAGGCTTGTTGTATTCAATCCGAGCACCGACACTGCAGCACTCGACATCCTTCGTGGGACAGCTCCTGGTCGTCGGCGACGCCTCCTAGTCCTCGTGGCTGCAGAGTCAAGCTTCACCTCTTCGCACTAGAATCACCCGACATTGGTGGGCATTCGTCTATCGTGCCTCTGGTCACTGGCAAGTGACCCAAACTCTGTCCCCTCTGCTTTCAGGTTCTTCTGATCTTCGATCCAGGCTTGGATCACACCAGACACTTTTCTTCTTCCCGGCAGCAGCATTTAGCAGCAAATCGCCATTGAAATCAACGACGATTCCTGACACCATGTGACACCTATGCACCCGGTTTCCCTGGGTGAGGTAACTCGAGTACTCCAGTGCTCCCTTGGGTGTTGCCCCTAGAACCCTCTAAGTCTAAAGGGGTGTGCTCAAAGTCCTCTCCCAAGTGTCCTTAACTTCTAAAATTCCAACCGCGATTTTCCCATAGAATAGTATGGGGCTCGCACCTCTGTTCTCACACTGCACACGTCCCCCGTGGGTCTCCCGTCTCACTACCAAGGGTGGTTCCTTGGGGTCCCAGCGATTCTACATGCTCTAGGCATTGTCTAGTCAAGTCGTGGTTCTTATACCACTTTCTTAGTATATGGTTTGGTCCCCCCCTGGGGCCCAACGTATATTGTGCTACTTATTGCTATTTTTGAACCGTATTATTGTGTATCTTGGACTCTAATCTCATAAAGAGATTAGTAGTGAGTGTTTAGAAATAAATACATATATTTTATATATACCTTGTGTGGTTCTCCTTTGGTTTAGTGATTCAAAAGGTTATAATCTGGTAAACCAAGCTGCTTTACACTCCTTCAAAACTTAGCCTGAAGGCTGCTCTCCATAGCTACCACTTGGATAGCTTTCAATAAAGGTTGTCTTAATCCTATTCATCTGTAAGGGTGTTTGGACTGGTACAAGGTGCCCACTACAACTAGTGGACAGCATATGCCAGGCCAACTTCTCACATTCTCCACCCGGCCCAATCAGGCTTCAGAGCTTCCCACAACACGGAAATTTCCGAGGCCATTCATGTAACTTTAGATGCGGGGGGCAGATCAGCCCTCGTCCTTTTGGACCTCTTGGCAGCTTTTGATACCATGACGCATGCCCTGCTCTTGTCCTGTCTTTAGGAGATTGGCATAATAGGGTCTACATGGAAGTGGCTGAAATCTTTCCTTGAGGGGAAAAGCTCAGAAAATCTGGATTTCCCCCATTTACAGCCAACCCCCAGAATCTGATGACCGGAGTTCTGTAAGGTTCAGTATTGCGCCCTCAATCAATCAATCAATTAATCAAGGCATTTATTAAGCGCACTACTCACCCGTGAGGGTCTCAAGGCGCTGGGGGGTGGGAAATGCTGCTACTGCTCGAAAAGCCAGGTCTTGAGGAGTCTTCTGAAGGTCAGCAGGTCTTGGGTCTGCCGTAGGTGGACGGGGAGGGGTGTACCAGGTCTTGGCAGCGAGGTGGGAGAACGATCTGCCGCCGGAGGGCGCTCTTCGGATGCGGGGGACTGTGGCGAGGGTGAGGTTGGTGTAGCGGAGCTGGTGGGTGGGGCGTTGAAGCGGAGTCATCTGTTGAGGTGCGCTGGTCTGGTGTTGTGGAGTGCCTTGTGTGTGTGGGTGAGGAGCTTGAAGGTTATCCTCTTGTTGACTGGGAGCCAGTGCAGTTCTTTCAGGTGGGGTGTGATGTGGTTGCGGCGAGGAATGTCGAGGATCAGGCGTGCAGAGGTGTTCTGAAATGGCTGCAACGCATCCAGGAGTTTGTCCGAGGCTCCTGCGTAGAGGGCGTTTCCGTATTCCAATCTGCTGCTGACGAGGGCCTGGGTGACCGTTCGTCTCGTTTTGGTGGGGATCCACTTGTAGATCTTGCGGAGCATGCAGAGGGTGTTGAAGCAGGACGACGAGACGGTGTTAACCTGCAATGTCATGGAGAGGGTGGAGTCGAGGATGACCCCTAGGTTGCGTGTGTGATCGGTGGGTGTTGGAGCTGTTCCCAGTGCGGTTGGCTACCAGGAGTCGTCCCAGGCTGAGGGGTTGGATCCGAGGATGAGGACCTCCCTCTTGTCTGAGTTCAGCTTTAGCAGGCTGTTCCTCATCCATTCAGCGACAGCCTTCATTCCTTCGTGGAGGTTGGTTTTGGCGGTGTGGGGGGGTCCTTGGTGAGGGAGAGGCACAGCTGGGTGTCATCGCCGTAGGAAGATGACGTTGAGGTTGTGCAGTCGGGCGATATGGGCGCGTGGTGCCATGTAGACGTTAAACAGAGTTGGGCTGAGGGATGAGCCCTGGGGAACGCCGCAGATCTCGGTGGCTTTGGAGCGGACAGGGGGGGGGGAGGTGGACGCTCTGTGTTCTGCCGGAGAGGAAGGAGGTGGTCCAGTCCAGGGCCTTCTCTTGGATCCCTGCGTCGTGGAGGCGTGTGCGTAGTGTGCGGTGGCAGACCGTGTCGAAGGCGGCTGAGCGGTCCAGGAGGATGAGGGCAGCGGTTTCTCCGTTGTCTAGCAGGGTCCTGATGTCATCGGTGGCGGCGATGAGGGCGGTTTTGGTGCTGTGGTTGCTGCGGAACCCGGACTGGGACGGGTCCAGGATGCTGTTTTCCTCGAGGTAGCGGGGTCAGTTGTTTGTTGACGATCTTCTCGATGACCTTCGCCGGGAACGGGAGCAGGGAGATGGACCGGAAGTTCTTGAGATCATTGGGGTCCGCCTTGGGTTTCTAAGGCGTTGATCTCGGCATGCTTCCAGCTCTCCGGGAAGGTTGCTGTCTCGAAGGAAATGTTGATGGCCTTCCAGAGATGGGGTGTAATGGCGGTGCTGGCTTTGTTGAAGATGTGGTGCTGACATGGGTCTGACAGAGTACCGAAGTGGACGGTGTTCATGATCTTGATAGTGTCTTCGTTGTTTATGTTGGTCCAGGAGAGCAGGCAGTTGTTGCGGATGGAGGTCGTGGGGCGGAAGTCTCAGTGGTTGTTGCAGCGGTCGTGGCGTTGAAGCTGTCGTGGATGTCTGCGATCTTGCGATGGAAGAAGGTGGCCAGCGAGTAGCTCAGGTCTTGCGAAGGTGGGATGTCGTTGGTGTTGGAGCTGGGGTTGGAGAGTTCATTCACGATGTTGAAGAGCTCTTTGTTGTTGTGTGTGTTGTTGTCTAGGCGGTCTTTGAAGGAGGCCCTTTTGGCGGATCTGATGAGGTGATGGTGTCTGCGGGTGGCGTCCTTGTGGGCTGTGTAGCTGTCTGGTGTTCGTTCACGGTACCAGTTCTTCTCTAGTTTTCGGCAGGTTTGCTTGGAGGCCTGGAGGTCTTCAGTGAACCAGCTGGCTTTCTTGCTGGTGTGGCTGTTGGAGGGTTGCTTGAGCAGGGCGAGGGTGTTGGCGCAGTTGTCGATCCACTGTCTGAGTTTGCGGGCGCCGGAGTCTGGGTTGTTGGGTGCAGTGGTGCGTGGTGGGTTTCTGGAAGGTGAGGTGGATGCAGCGATGGTCGATCCAGTGGAGTTCGGTGGGTGGTTGAAGGCGATGTGGGGTGTTTGCAGAGAAAATGGGGTCAAGCGTGTGGCCGGCAGAGTGGGTGGGTGTTGTGACGAGCTGTCTCAGTCCGAGGTTGTCAATCAGGGTGGTGGAGTTGGTGTAGTTGTTGTTCTCGATTTGGAAGTCCAGGTCCCCGAGGAGGATGTAGTCTGTGGGGGTGAGGGCGTGTGTACTGACTAAGTCAGCGATGGAGTGTGAGAAAGTGGCTCTGTATATACTGTTCCTTAATAGGTCAGGGTGTACAGAGTCCACAGACCCCAAGGGTTTAACAGAGGTTAAAGTTAGATATAACCTTACTCTCCAAAGTGCTAGCCTGGTCGAGCAGTAAGGCAGTATCGGAGGGGAGTGTAAACCATTTGTTTTACACACTCAGTCAGCAAATGGTTCCACACACTCAATAACTGAACTCTAGGCCAATGGTTTGTATATAAAAAATATATGCTTGTTTTATTTTAGAACCAACACTTGGAATTAAAATATACTTTCTCGACAGGAGATGTTTCATAAAAATACTTTTGTATATGCAATAGACTTTTTAGTAAACCGTTACAAGTAGTTGCAGTAGGCAACTCTATTTCTAAACACAATACATTGAGCTCAATGATAAATTCAAGTTATATGCAACAGATTACTTTTTAGATTACTTTTGTAATTCCAGGACTGGATCCTAGATTCCGTCCTGGGTCAGTTCTCAGAATCAGTTGATAAAAGTCGACTTTGGTACTGTAATGATTTTTAACTAATATTTATCTACTTTAAAAGTTGACACTTAGAAAATATTTCAGAGCAAACAATCAATGATTCCCTATGGAAGAAAATTCAGGTTATAGGTACAGTATGTTCTCGTTACTTTTGTAATCCAGTACTGGCTGCCTAGACTCAGTACTGGGACCTTTATCCAAAACAGGTAAGTAATTAAGTTTTCAGATATACGATTTTTGAAGAATATTTAAAGATTGCAGAAATCAACACTTGGAAGAAATTTCACAGAAAAACAGTCAATGGTTTCCTATAGAAGTAAAATGAGTTAAAGGTAAGTATAGTTGTGGGTACTTTTCAGAGTCAGTGCTGGGCACCAAGATCCAGCACTGGGAGCTCACCTAAGAGCAGGTGAGTAAATTCGTTTTTGTCACTCGGCTGACTTTTGGTGAATATTTGAAGATTTGAAAAGTCCACACTTAGAAGAAATTTCAGGAAAAAGCCAATCAATGTTACCCTATGAGGAAAATAGAGTTTGCGGTTTAAGGGTAAGTACTCGACTGGCAGAGTTGAGGTTCTGGGCACAGACTCAGGGGTCTCCCAGGGTCAGGTAGGTACAGTTGGTTCACCCTCAGCGACTCTAGGACGGCCGGGTGCAGAGAGAGTTAGGCCCAATGTTATCCTATGAGGGATAGGGGGGCCTTGGTTGGTGGCTGCTGTCTGGCAAGCCACGCGGCTGTGGGAGCTGGGCTCCTGGTCACTTACTCAGGGCAAGTGGGGAAGTAGGAAAGTGTAGAGTTTTCACTGCCAGGGCCACTCGGGCGGCTGGGTGCAGAGGGCTTTTGAGCCTTCGGGCGCTCAATGGATTTCAATGGGAAATCTCCGGTTTGGAAAAAGACTGCAGGCTCGGGGACGAGGACTCTTCAGGTGCCACCACCACTTCAAGAGGTAAGTTGGGTAGTTGGAGGATAGGTAGGTACCCCGGGATTGGACACAGAGGGCCGTGGGGTGCCGGGTGCAGGGGTGCCTTTTGGTGTCGGAAAATCTTACCCTCTGTTGATCGCGGTTGGGGTGGCACACTGTTCTGAGGCTGCAGGCTTCTTCAGGATTGTCGAGGGGGGTCCTTGGGTGCCGGACTCGGGGTCACAGTCGCCGTGGGGTCGTCCTCGTGGGTTTAGTTCACTCCGGCACCGGCCAGGCTTGGCTGGTGTAGAGTGGGCTGGGATCGCGGTTCCGGGCTGCTGCCAGGGGTGAAAGGTAGGTTCTGAGTAGAGACTCTACTCATGGGAGACCCAGGGGATCAGAGTTCAAAGGTAGCCAGGTCCTCCGGGGTTTCTGAGGTTGCTGGCCACAAGAGATGCCGGGTTTGGAGCAGGAGCAGGTTCGAGGTCGACAGGCCGGTAGGGCTGGGGCCAAAGCAGTTGGTGTCTCCCTCTCCTTCGCAGCTGCAGGACAGGTCTTCTTTTCTTCTCGCTCTTCTTGTAATTTCGGAATCTGGAATCTGGGGAAGGAAGGTTCAGGGTGCCCCTAAATACTAGATTTAGGGGCTTTACAGGTAGGTCAAGGACAGGGACCAATGGGTCCCCGTCCTGGGGTGGGTACACCCCCTATCCTGCCTTTCTCCTGTGGGAGGGGGGCAGTAGCCTAGTCCTGATAGGGTAGGGCTCCCCATCTTCAAGATGGCGAGAGCCCGGAGATGTGCTTCACCTCGCCTCCCCCACCTGAGGGGTGGGGTTGGCAGGCTGGCACATCCCCTGTCCTTATTTGGGGTTTCCGGCCAAAGCTTCCCGCCAGAGTGGGGGTTGCAGGGGCCTGGGGAAGCTCACAGAGGCGGCATGCCTTTGAAACTTCCCCCTGCCCATCCTGGGGGAGGAGATTTAGCACCTCGCCCAGGATGTGCATTGTTGAAGGACCAGGAGAGCAGGGGCTCTCCTACCCAGGGGTCCAGCAACATGTCTGCTGGGTGGCAGCCTAGGCAGCCTCAGAACAGACGTGGATTTGTAGGTTAGGTTTCAGGGGGCACCTCTAAGATGCCCTCTGGGGTGCTGGGTACATTAAATCCCACACTGGCATCAGTGTGGGTTTAATGTGCTGAGAAGTTTGATACCAAACTTCCCAGTCTTTAGTGTTGCCATTATGGTGCTGTGGAGCTCGTGTTTGACGAGCTCTCAGCACCATGTACTCTTAAATGGCAGCACTGCACTTACAGGGCTCAGGAATTGACCTGGGCACTGTAGGGGCACAGGGCTCCTGCTCCTGTGCCCACACCATTGGCATAAGGCACCCAGCTAGAGGGGTGACTGATGTATGCCATGGCAGTGTAGATGATGGGCATGGCACACAGGGATGTGTGCCATGTCGACTTTGTTTTGGTTTTGCACCCAAACACACAGCCTGCAAAGGCAGTGTGTGTGTGTGTGTGTGTGTGTAAGGGTACAGGGCCTCTAAAGGTGGTACAAGGTGTGCTATAGCTCTTAGAGGCCTCCCTTGGTCACAAAGCCCTGGGTACTTAGGGTACCATTTACTAGGGCCTGACATGTGGCCAGGGTTTGCCAATTGGGGCTTGGTTTGTTTTAGGGAAGGAACATAGGCCCTGGGCACCTGATTGGCAGGAGTCCAGGGCACACTCAGTCAAAGTACATTCAGCAATTCAGCAAAAGTGGGGGCATACCATGCAAGAAAGATGGCACTTTCTCACATGGAGTCATAGAACTGTGGTCGGGGTCCGGGGGGTCTGTAGACAAGGGTTCCTCTGAGGGTGGTGTTTGGGTCGGTGTGAATCTGGAAGTGCAGGTGTTCGGCAGTGCTGAGTGTGTTATTGGTGTTGGTCGAGACTCTGAGAGTGTTCCTGTGGACGATGGCGATTCCTCCTCCATTGGTGCGGTCCCTGCGGGTGATCTTGTAGCCTTCCGGGATGGCTATGGTGATGTCAGGTGTCGAGGAGGCGTTCAGCCAGGTCTCCGTCAGGAAGGCGACGTCTGGGGAGGTTGAGTCGAGAAGGTCCCAGAGTTCAACGACGTGTTTGTGGGCGGAGCAGGTGTTGAGAAGGATGCAGCTGAGGTAGTTGGGTTCTTTCCTGGTGGGCGGGTTGGCGGGCCGTATGCTGGAGAAGCTGCAGTTCTGGCAGAAGAAGGTCCTTGGGTGCTGTGACGGATCTGATAACTCTGGAGACCGAGGGGGTTTTTTAATCGCTTTTATTTGTCTAGTCTTTCGTTTACGAATGGGGGTGGGTCTATAGTAAGGTAGGGGAGCTTCGGTGATTCTTTCCCTGGGCTCTCTCCTTCCCGCCGTGGTCCTTCCTCTCCGGATTCTTCCACAGTGGAGGTTAAGCTGGACGGGTCTCCCCAGGTCCCTGGGTCTCACGCGCTCAAAGAAAGAAAGAAAACAGCCCTGAGAACTCGGGTTTCGGCCCGGTCTGATTAGGGGAACGGGGGTGAGGGAACACTCGGTGCACTGGTAGACAGACCTTCAAGTGAAGTGGTGCTCAGGAAGGGGTGTGACGGGATGCATACACCAACGCTACTGACTAGTGCCCGGTTGTCCCCTTACTCGGTCCCTCCCTTTCTTTCTCCCCAGCCCCGTATGCGCTCTCGTACCTTGGAAAGCCACGCTCCTCCGTGAACGTGGCTGGGCGGCTCACGGGGTCGTTGGCCTCCTGTCTCTCGTCGCTGGGGTTCCACGTCGTCTCCGGCCGTCCTCTGCTCCTCCCTCGCTCCTCCGCAGTTCCCAGTCTCGTCCGTACGTCCCCCGATCTTCTCCTTCGGTGTTTCGCCTTCCTCTCCGCCAGTTCTCGATATCCCGCTCCTGTTCCTCTCAATCAACTCCTTCCGCTCTCCGGTGTCCATGCACATCGTGGAATAGGCTGCACTTCCTATATCTGCCCAGGCTTCCTCGTCATCGCTGTTGGGGGTGGGGCTCTCTGCACAGGCCTGCCAGTTAAAGGAACAGACACCAGGATCTTCTGTTACGCCGGGTGTCGGGGTTCCCATAGGGAACCACTCGTTTTGCTGTGGGAGGGGAGAGGGTATTGGTCAGAGTCTTGTCCTGGACGCCACGTTCCTCGGTCCGCTTCACCCCGTGACAGGTGCGCTTTGGGGTGTCCAAGCAGCAGGTGCGTGAACGTCCGGCGTTGAGTGCGTGGAGGGTGCTGGCATTGTAGCGGAGGCGGGCGTCATGGCGTTCGTGGGGCTTAGGGGGTCTGGCGCGGTCCTGGCGTGGATGGGCGCAGACGGGCTTGCCCTAGGCGTGCCTCCGGGGCGCCAGTGGCGTGGCCGCTGCGCGGCCTCCAAATAAGGGGAGGCGGGAGGGAGGGGAAGCTGGGAGGCGGGAGCGGGGCGGCGAATGGGCGAGCAGGGGGGCGGGGCTGCAGGGATGCAGCGTCGGGGAAAACTGGTGCGAGACGGCGGGGGGAACAGAGGCAAAAAGAGGACGCAGCAAAAAGTTAGCAGGAGGGAGACAAAAGGAGAACTAGGCAATGCAACAACAAGACAGCAAGAAATACCAGGAGGGAGACAAAAGGAGAACTATGCAATGCAGCAACAAGACAGAAAGAAATACCAGGAGGGAGACAAAAGGAGAACCATGCAATTGAGTAACAAGACACGTACAGCCAAAACCAATACAGCAGCGTGGGGAGCGACCTGCCTGCGAGCAGGGTCAAAGGTCGCTCTGTTGTTCAACATCTATGTGTCTTCTCTCTCCCGGTTGGCAGAGGATCTGGAGCTTAAGTCATTGCATATGCCGATGACACTCCGCTCATTTTCACATGGAATAAAAATGAATGCTCCACTTCCCATGTCAAAACATGCCTGACAGCCGTTTTACACTGGCTTACTTCGGCTCAGCTGAAATGCAATGAGGATAAAACTGAGATTCTCTTCCTCAGTTCTGGCACTCTTTTTGGCTGGATCAGTCTTCTCTGCCTCCACAGTGGGTCAACCCGCGAAGAACTTGGGTATTTTGTTTGACGAAAAGCTAAGCTTTGGCTCTCAGTTTAACAAGCTGACTGGAATGTGCTTTGGTATCTTGAAAGCATTGAAAAACTTTCTTTCACTACTCCCGCTCTCTGCAAGGGAAACTGTTACCAGAGCACTGATTACTTCGTGCATTGACTACGCCAATGCATTATACTTTGGTTTGCCCGGCTATTTACTGAACAAGCTTCAGATAGTCCAAAATGGCGTGGCTAGAACTCTTCTCATCCTCCCTAAGAGGGTCAGCACCAGGCAACACCTACATAACCTGCAGTAATTGCCGGTAAAAGGGAGGTTGAAATTTAAGTCCCTGGTAATGGCACATGCAGCCCTCCATGGTGTATTTGAGAAAGCGATTTAGGTTCTATGCCCCTTCCAGCGTCTCTACTCTTTTTCATTGCTTATGGCTTGTACTCCGAGGCTCTGCTTAACAAGGGTAGTTGGCAGCTCTCTTTCGTATATGGCGGCAGTGGCCTGGAACCAACTTCCACTAGACTTAAGTCACCTTTAGTATCCTAAGATCTTTAGGAAGAGGCTGAATACCTTCATTTTTAATAGCCTCTTTCTCTATTCCTGTTCTCATTCCCCTGGGCGTGCGACGGGGCACTCTTTGAGTAGCTGTGTGCGATGCAAATATCTATAACATAATGTGTTAGAATTCTTAGACTGTTGAAGGGGGATTTGGACAGTTTGGTAGTTGCTTGCGAGCAGCCTGGGATGATTCAACAACGTGCTTAATTTAAGCACTAAAACTCAACATGATTCACCTTTTTATACAGGTGTATTTTCAATTACCATACACTGCTTTGGTTTTTTTGCCTCATTTCTTTATTAAAGGTTTTAAACATGCAAAGAATATTAGCGTGAGAATGCAGATATTTCCTATATATGTTAAGCGGAATATATCGCCTAGTGTAGTGGGCACATCAACAGTAATGATCGACACAATCAACAAGCTTGAGCATGATGAGAAAGACATCAAAGTTTAACAACCTACTTCTGGAGCGATTATACTGTGGGTAGGAAAGAGGAAAAGAACAGCGGAAAGGACGGAGGAGGAGTATGGGTAGTGGTGTTGGCAATGGTATGATATAACATATTCTATATCACCAGCAAGATGATTAATTGCAAGCTCATGTGGTCACTGCCGCCAAAAGCCTCTGTGGGCAGACCCTCCATGTTTTTCAGGATTTCTCACAGACCAGTCCAAACCTCACCTCTGTTGTGGCCATGCATACCTGCACCACATTCAGCTGATTAAGCAGCATTACATGACCCAGGACCCTAGGACCCTGGTATGGGTAATGCACAAGAGGCGCCTTGTAAACTCTGAAAGCACACATCTTGCCTGTTCAGAGTTCCACACTCCTTTGACTCGAACATTTACAACTCTGTTTTGACTGATCGAGTGCAGGCCCATCCGTATTCTGAAATTTGCGTTCTCAAGCTATATGCATGAAGACATGAATCCAAAGCTTTGTTCATTATCTCAGTTTGAGGGGGAAAAATCTGGATGATTTCCTGTCTTCCATTGTATAAAAGCATGTATTACAGTTATGAACTCCGACTACAAGAGGATATTTTGCTTGCTGGATCAAGAAGCCTTTTGTTGTGTTGTCTTAAAGCAGCGTTATTGTATGTTGACCCTACACAAGATCTGTTCTTGATTCCATTGAGGATACTGGGTGTGCTCATTGACGTTCAGGATTTTTGAGTCACCTTGCTGGAGTGCGTCAATTCCGAACAAGTTCCACTCTTGTGCAGTGGCGGTTCAGAGTCCCCTGGCACCCTTTGGCAGCTCGTCTGAACCCAGATGTCAAGAAGCTGTGGCTACCGTTCTGTTCTCCTCTGATGGATAATTCTCTCTTGGAATCTGAAGGCAGGTCTCCAATGGTTCCGGACGAGGGAGTTGAGGTCGTTGCTCTCACTCCCCACAGTTCACAGCTTGTTTTTTCCCAGCTGCACGTGGAGGTCAGGGTGCCTGTCCTCTTACTCCTTCATGGCCTCTTCCTCCTGACACGCAGGTAGTGTTGCAGAGGCACATACAGAGCGAAGACCCTCTCCACTGTGGCCCCCACCTGGTATACAGGGGTTGCGGACGGCACAAACAAAGGAACGTCTCCCTTCAGGTCACAGCTCTGTATTGGGCTCAGTCTCACAGCGCAGCTGAAATGACGGTATCCCTTATTCTTCACTGTGGCTCCCACCTGCAAGGGGATACAGACTCTGGCATACAGGCAGGCAGCCCGATTGGTGCAGCCACCCTGACAGTCCAGATTCTCACTCTATGATCCCAAGATCTAGGCAACGGATCTCCATTGCATCTTCCTCCCTCCAAGCTATCTCCTTCATCTCACAGGGCCAACTGGTCTTGGGTCAGGCAGAAGCTGGTGCTACAGGTTCTAGGCAAGTGTTCTTGATCCTCCTGAGTGATGTTCTCTCACCCAGCATGGAAGGCTGGCAGAACCTTAGTCCTCCGTCATGGTCACAACAGGCAGAACTGAGCTTCTCCACGCTAAGTCATTAATTCTTTTTACAAACTTGAGTAGAACAATCAAGATTTACGTTTAGTTGGCCCTCTGGAGCGCCTCTTTTCACAGCCCTCCTTAAGTGCACTATTTTCTCCACATAAAAAGTCCCTTCTAAGGGAAATTGTTTAGAGGTATCTGCCTTTGAATACCAATGTCATGTCTCCACATTTTGACAGTATTCTTTACCAAACACATATAAGCTGTGGTATTTTTGGGTGATATGGGGATGTTGTTTGAGTCTCTGTCCTCATTTCATTCCATTGGCTTCTTTGCCATCTGGCACTAGTTTTGGGTCCGGCTGCATCCATTTACAAAGGCCATCGCAATTATCACCCTCCTACCTAGCTGATACGCTCACCGTCTCTGGTGGTTCCTGGCGCACACCGAGCAGGGTCAGAATTAGACTGCAGGCTGGTATATGTAAAAAGGAAAAACAAGACCGCAGGCATTTTTTATGTGTACACCCACAAACTAAAACATCCTCCTTTTATCCATCAGGACCACCCCAAAGCTGCTCCAATTTAGGAAAGAGTTGAAGACTCTGCTCTTTCAAGAACACTGAACCACAATGGTGCATTTGCCGTTCATGGACCAGCTGCCTCTCCTATCACCTATTGACTTTATGCTTTTCTTTGACCTTGTACAGCGCTTTGCTGCCTTTTCGCTTGGTTTGCACTCTAGAAATACCACATATATACTCTAACATAAATATACAGCAGATCACTCTGTATATAAGCCTTTATTTGGACTATGGATGTGTACCTACATATGTGTATTGCTTTGTATAAACATGTATAATAATAATTATGTTTTTAAAGATCTAGATATTCGTTCTGCTTAAATTGTTTTACATATTACTTACAGTTGTATTATTCTATGTTTAACAAGTATATAAGTGACTGCACAAATAATAACATTTTTTTATCAACTACTTATGTTATGTTATGCAACACTTGGCGCGCACGGATACTCAGGAGTGTCCCGGCGCGGAAGCTAATTTGCCGGAGACAGAGGGGAGCGTTAAACAAGGCTGTATGTTAATTGAAAATCAAGGTTTTTAACTGCTTTTTAAACAGCCTAAGGTCTTTGGTGTTTCGTAATTCGTAGGGGAGGGCGTTCCAAGCTTCGGCCGCCCTGAAAGAAAGGGAGCTACCGCCTGTTCTGGCAAGGCAAAAGCGTGGAATAACTGCGAGGCATTGAGCTGTTGATCACAGATGTCTTTGGGGCACATAGAAGTCAAAGCGTCTCCTAAGATAGGAGGGCCCGGATTTGTATAAGGCACCGTGGGCAAGAGTAATGGCCTTAAACAGAACCTACTGCTCCACCGGGAGCCAATGTAAATCCCGGAGATGTTGCTTTGTACTCGATCTGCTGGAAATGCCCAGCAGCACTCTCCCTGCCGTATTTTGAATGGTCTGTAGCTTTTTCAGCTGATAACCGGGAAGGCCAATATATAATGCATTGGCATAGTCGATGCGCGACAGGATGAGGGCACGAGTCACCATTTCCTTTGCTGGTCTGGGCAGAAGTGGCAGGAACTTTCTAAGTAATTTCAGTGTGCTGAAGCACACTCCAGCCAATTTTTTTTATCTGCTGTGAGAATCTGAGGTCCTCGCTGAACCAGACCCCCAAATTCTTCACTGGACTCCCTGTTGAGTTAGGTTTGGGGTAGTCCTCCGGCCAAAGATCTTCCCTGAAATTCGGAGTGAAAGACCCATATAGGAGGACCTCAGATTTGTCCTCGTTGCATTTGAACTGCGCCCCAGCGAGCCATTTGAAAACTGCAGAAAGACAGTTTTTGGCTGAGTCAGGGGACATCTTTTTCTTTCCAGTTAAAGAGGAGCTGGGTATCATCCGCAAAAGCAATGATCTTTGCTACCAGCTTCTCTGCCAAATAGATTAAAGGCATGATGTAGACGTTGAAAAGAAGGGGGCTCAAAGTTGATCCTTGAGGGACTCCTGTAGTCACCTTTCTTGGTGCCGCGGAAAACGAGGCAGCCATACCTGCTGTGTCCTGTTCTCTAAAAAGGATTCAATCCAATCCCATGCTGAACCCGCCATTCCAATATTAGAGAGACTGGCCAGAAGTTGACTATGTCACACCATATCGAAGGCGGCAGAGCGGTCCAGTAAAATCAGGGCTGCTCTGCCGCCTGAATCCAGGCATTCTCTAATAGCCTCCGACATCTCAACAAGGGCAGTCTCAATGCTGTATGTAGCCCTGAATCCCAACTAGGCTGGGTGGAGGGCACCGGAAGTCTCAACAAACTTAGAGAGTTGTTTGTGGACTGCCTTCTCACACACCTTCACCACAGCCGGGAGAAGTGAGACAAGTCGGTAGCTGGCTAGAGTAGCAGGGATTAAGGAGGGCTTTTTTTAGCAGGGGGAGTAGTTTAGCCTGTTTCCACTCCATGGGAACCGTGGCGGTTTGAAGCAATCTATTAATGATATTGTTAACTTCAGGGTTAACTACCTCCGCAACTGCTGCTAACTGCCTAGCTAAGCAAGGGTCAGCAGGGAGATACGGGCTGAGTCAAGGGCGGGGGCATTCGGAGTGGGTTGCCCCACCTGCACTTGGATACTTGACCCGAAGCTGTCCTGAATCGTTTGGATCTTATCTATAAAGAAGCCGGACAGCTTCTCACACCAAGAGTTAGAGGCAAGAAAGGCAATACGTTCCGCTCAAGGCTTCAGAAAACTCTTATCTACAATTGCTTCACTATTGAATTACGAATAATAAAAACAAATACATTAATTTATAGTACAACACTTAAGTCTGAGTTTATTAAATGCAACTTTAATCTACATATATTATCTTCCTTATGCACATATATATTTTCCATGTACTTGTATATCTTTATATTTATTACTTTGCTTCTAATTCAGCATAGCCAATGCACTACCCTATATCTCACCCTATATCCTCTACCTCCCCTCGAACTCCTCTCAAACCTCTTTCTACTACTCTTCTCGATGCACTACCCTATTTTTCACCCTATTCCTCTATCAATATATCCTCTACCTCCACTCTCATTCTTCCCAAACCCCATACCACTACCATAATCCCCAAAATAACGCTTTCTAGACTCTTCCCACCTCTACCCCTCCTTGGATCATCTCATAGCTCTTTTCCCAAACAAGCCTTTCTAAACCCTTCTGCCTGACTCTTCCCTCACCACCTCCCCTTTACTCATCCCATACCCCCTCCTACTGCTATGAACTCCCAAAAAAACAAAAAGAAATCTAGACCCTTCCCTCTTCTATCCCTCCACAGTTCCTTTTCAATCCAAATAACAGACTAACATGTCCACCACTCAAATTAATTTCATATTTCCCTATACTAATTCCTCACTAATCCTGTTTGGGTTCAAGAGTAGCTTGCTACTCAACTTAAAGCACTCCAACACCTCATCAGGGGTAGCAAGCGCTATATAAATGCAAACCTTTTCCCTCTTCTATCCCTCCGCTATCCTTCTCAATCCAAATAACAGACTAACATGTCCACCACTCAAATTAATTTCATATTTCACTATACTAATTCGCCACTAATCCTTCATGGGTTCCAGAGTAGCATGCTACTCGCCGAAAAAAAGCGCTTTGACTCTCACACATGTTATAGTTAGGTGGACATTTCACTCGTAAAAAAACAATGAAATTCCCCCGTTATAGTTAGTGCAGGCAACTATAACTCACGCGACCGCAATCCTCTGCTGATGACGTCAGATATTACATCACTGATGACATATGTGTCTTTCTGAAAAATAAATATTTGTAATATATGTATAGCTAAAGATTAATGGAAGAAGACATGGGTAAATAAGTGTCTAAATACAGTGATGTAATATCTGACGTCATCAGCAGAGGATTGCGGTCGCGTGAGTTATGGTTGCCTGCACTAACTATAACGGGGGAATTTCATTGGTTTTTTTACGAGTGAAATGTCCAGCTAACTATAACATGTGTGAAACCTATGGTTTTTTAAGTGAATTTGCAAGGTTTTTTAAATGCTAATTCGTAACTATAACGTGTGTGAAACCTATGGTTTTTTCAGTGAATATATATCTATATATATATATATATATTTTTTCTACGATTGTCGATTCCAGTCAAAGAAAGAATCCACACGAGCCCACTCGATCAGTAAAGCAGCTTTATTCTTCAGTAAGCAGAAGAGGACTATATATATATATAGTTTATGATCTGTTAGCAATCGCTCCTTGTACACACAAATAAGAGAAAGGGTACAAGGTTGAAAAGATATCTTATCACAGAAGAAAACTGTTTCTGATTTTTATCCAGGGCCTAACTTTGGCTGATCAGTAAAACAAACTATGCCAGGTTTTCTTAAAATGTGTACGTAAAGGTCATGACTGAATAGTCTTCAGAATGTCTCTCTCCCCTCCTTGTTCTTGTTTGATCTCACAAGTCTGCATTATTAAAGTAACTGTATGATCTGCTTTTAGACATTTTCTCCAGTTTTACAGGTTGTTTACTCTGAGAAATGTGTTATTTCCAGGTCGATATTTGTTCAAGGTCGAACAGTCTTAAAAGTCCTTCCAGTGCATGCCTAGTCCTCTTTAAAGTAGCTTCGAAAGTCACTGTTTGCATTTTTGCAATCACAATACATTGGTCATGCTCTCTTGTTTAGCTGCTCATTATGGTGAAGCCATAATGGCTACCACTAATGCTGCTTCCTCTCATGTTGTGTAGATTTCTTTTTTTATTTCTGGAAAGTATGGAGGAACGTAGCATAAACTCAAGGGACTGGTAGTCATTGGTGACTTTTCTACTTGGGGTACTTAGTCCAGTTTCCTTTGTATGAACATCTTGGTTTCTGTCTATCTTAGTGTTTGGCCTGTACAATAGTATGCCAGGGGCTTTAGAGCCTGGCACAGCCTAGACTTGGGTGTACTAAGCCACCTTTAATTTTAAGACCTGGACTGCATGCTGCACAAAAGTGCTTTGGTTTCCCTACCACTGGCCATATATCTCATAAATATAGAGAAAGATACATTTCTCTATTGAGTAACTACAGTGAGTTAATCATACTTTTTACTTTGTATTCTGGATGGAATAAATTAAAAGGACTAGCAGTACCTGTTTGTTTACTCTTAGAGTACAGAAAAATAGAAGAAAATTTCACTTTGTATGTTTCATTTGAAATGTCTTTGTAGGTTGCAGATCTAGTGAAGGAATGTCGGCAGACATTGGCAGAATGCCTGTTTGCATGGACCTGCCAGTCACCGTTGGGCAAGGATGACACACTACTGCTAATTGGCTACCTGGAGAAAGTGAATGTGGAAGCGGATGGTTCATTGGATGCTGTAAACCTGTCCCTTCTCATGGCCCTTCTCTACTGCTTGGATGTCAGTTTTCTGGAGCAATGCACCGAAGATAGGGAAGGTAATATCGATTTTCATGTGTGTCCTTTATGACCCCTGTCTACCGACCAGTCTTGATCTTCATCTTGTACAAGGTAAACTTAAAGCATTGGCTTGACGGGCTGTTGCGGGCAGTTAACATTTGGTAGACCACCCTTTGTTCTTAAAATCTGTGTGTTCTAGATTAGCTATATGTCATGCTTGTATGGCCTTTCCTTGAGATTTTAAGGCAATGTATGCTACGGGGCATTGGTTGTAACAGTTAATATTGTTTAACTCTGATATCCTGGGACCACAATGCTGTTATACTCCCACTGGTTGATCAGTTACTCCCATTGTTGAAAACCAGAAGCACCTTGCAGTTTCTGTGCTAATGTTTCCACCCCAACTATTATTGTAGTTCTGCAAGAACCATACTGGAGCTTAAATTGAACCCCGTGGCCCATATTTTCTGTAGGGGCGTGAACTACTGGTGTGGCTCAGAAAACTGTGGCAGTGCCCAAGCCGAAACCTAAGGCTTCTTTTTTAAGTATCTTTACAGTATCTGAGACTTCAGTAGCAGTGGTTTTCTTTTGATCAAGCTGAGGAATCTGAGTATGAATAAATAGTGAATTTATAGAGCTCACTGTTGCTCACTGGAGAGCATCCTGGCGCTTAGCTGGAGACCACTTAACCTGTGTGTGATAGCACGGAAAAGAGAACAGAGTTGAGCTAGATAAAAATTGTCAGAGAGAGTCGGGGGTAAAAAAAAAAAACAGGTCTTCAGACATTTTTTGAATCTGGCTTTAGTGTCAATAAATCTAAGCGAGCTTTGGAGTTGGTTCCAAGCTTTTGCCCCAAGCACCATGAAGGATTTCCCTCCCCGGGGTTTAAGTCTAAATGGTGGAAGCTTTAAAGGGTTGGCATTGGAGTATCTCAACACCCTCTGGGTCCTATGATGACTGAGCAGAGCAGTGAAGTATTTGGGATCGTGGTATTGAAGGCTCTAAACGCCAATATAAGGATGAATAGGACCCTCTGATGGATTGGTAGCCAGTTTAATCTTTTCAGGGCTGTGGATACTGAGCTCTGTTTAAGTTTCAGCACCAATCTAGCAGAAGCATGTTGTACCATCTGCAGTTTAAGCAGTTGCTTAGATCTTCCTGCATAGAGACTATTGCAGTAGTCAAGTCTGCAGGTTACTAAAGCGAAAGCAACTGTTTTCCTGGTGGCCAGGAGGATGAATTCAACGTTTTTTTAAATGGGATTTAATCCAGTTGAAGCACATGCCTGCCAGAGCGTGTGGGTGGAAAGAAAGGGCGGTTTAAAATTTAACGTGTAGATTGTTTGCCAATTCGACTGTGGCAAGGGTTGGGGGAATTGTTTGCCAATTCGACTGTGGCAAGGGGTGGGGGAATGAAGTTGGGCTACCATTGCTTTGGGGGCATCAGGTTTGACTTCATTATTATTTATATGTTTTTAATAGTGCTAGCTAGACCCGAAGGTATCGGAGCGCTTTACATATAATGCGAGATCATTAGATTGAAGTACATGCAACAATACAGACAAAGAAAATTGTTCGGCCGCAGCGGTACTTTGCGAACAAAAGAATTTTGGATCTATCTGCATTATGTTTTAGGTGGCTATTTTCTATCCAGATGATGACATTGGCGAAGCAATTTTTGAAGTAAAGTTCGGATCCAAAAGAGCCTTTGTCTAGGGATAGAATCAATTGTGTGTCTTATGATGTGGTGGCAATTCCATAGGAGGTTATCCGGGAGATGAGAGGGGCCAAATAGACATTGAATAGCGCAGGGCTGAGAGATAAGCAACTGAATTGTCCTAAAGCTATCAGTTGTCTTCTGTCGGTCAGGTAACATCTGATCCACGACATTGCCCTATTGAAGATGCCAATATCTTTGATCCGCCTCAAAAGAATAGTGTAGGAGATGGTATCAAACGGTGTGGAGGGATCAAGTAATATCAACTGTGCATTGTTGCCAGCGTCCAAGGTCATTTTGATGGTCTCGCATACCTCTAGTAGGGCAGGCTTCATAGAGTGATAAGGTCTGAACCCTGATTGGCAGGCATGTAGTGAGTTGGAGTTTTTTAGGAACGAACTGAATTGTCCATTTACAATTTTTTCCCCCAGCAGTTTGGTCAACAAGGCGGGAAATGGGCCTAAGATGGACAGTATTGAGGGGTTTGCTAGTTTTTTTGTAATGGGGCTTTCATAGGGTGCGTAGATAATTGAACAGCGTTTGCAGGGGCGAGCGAGAGGCGCTAATTCATTGGCTGTGTTCATAATCCAGTGGGTGAATAAATTAAGGTTGTCCGGTAATGTTCCTGTGAGGGAAGGAGAGGTGATTGCTAGCTGGGTGTTTAAGATTAGGATTCGTCATCTTTCTCCATTTATGCAAGGTGAGGGGAGGCTGAGATCAGCAGGGGAGATGGATGGGATAGGAATATTGATCAGTAATTTAAAGAGGGCGAAACAATGATCCGAACATAATTGGGTTATTGGTTTCTCGAGAACTAATAGAGGCTAATTGGTACAGACTCCATCAAGGACATGCCCCACTGTCTGTGGGACCACTAATTGAGGAAGGCCTTTACTTAGAGTTTCTCTAAGGTTTGTTACTTTGGAGGTTTCTGTGACATCATAATGATAGTTAAAATCACCAAGGGTAGTGACATTCATTGGCGGTGGTATAGTAAGCAGCTGGCGAAGGACTGGGAGGAACTGATCTTGAAAAAAATCTTAGGTTTTCGGCTCCATTAAGGGAGCCAACCTACATTGGTAGGCGTTGCAGAAGATGATGGCTAAGCTTCTTCCGCGACCTTCAGCGCGGTCTCTTCTGAGGATCGTGTAACCCGACGGAAGAGCAGTGGCAATATCAGGGTTACACCATGGTTTGAGCCAAGATTCTGTAATGAATAGGAAATCAAGGTGAAGATAAATGATCAAATTGTGAACTTCTTCTGTTTGTTTACTAAGGGAGAGTGCATTAATGAGCCCACCTGTGATGAATTTCATGACCAGTGTGGAAGCAGAAGTGGCAGCAAAAGATGGCTTATAATATTGACCAAACTTGCCTTTGCAGGAAATACAAGACAATGGTCCCTTTAAGTGGAAGGGGTACAATGTGTGCAGTGGGGAACTTTATTCATAAACATTTTTAAGAAGTAAGAAGAGAGCGAATTATCTTGTGTTAAACAGGCAGGGGGGCTAGCGCTGGCCACGGATGGGCGCTGACAAGCTTGCCTTGGCATGCGGGTGGCACGCATCTGCGCCGCTGGACTGCACATATGGTGGGTTTGATGAATCCTTGCTTTCCGAAGTTGCAAGGGAGGAGAAAAGAGCCCAAGGAACACAATGTGTTCAGTAACCAGAATGTTAAAACGTGGATCAAGCCCCTAGCATATTTTAAAAGAGATAAAAGGTGTCAAATGCAAGCAGATTCTAATAAAAACACACAATTTCAACATTACTACAGGTTTTTATAATAGCAAAAGTTTCTACAGTATGGAGTTATTCTTAGCAGCAGTGAAACAGTAAAGTGTGTAACACGGAGCGCATGCAGTCAGGCAGGTGTTAAAGTGTTATTTCCAGCAGTCATGTCCATGCTGCTGGCCTGCACATATGATGGGTTTGAAGAAGCCCTGCCTTCCGGAAGTAATATTACTGCTCGGTGGGAAAGTGGCTGGATAGACCTTTAGTTCACAATGCCCCTGGTAGGGGCATGAATAGAGGTATGGTGTGATGTGGGGTTGTGTCTTCGAACCCAACAAGTCAAGTTCAAGGTGTTCAGGTGGCACAGGAATCCACAGATCTATGGGCACACACACTGGCACCAGGAAGCCCAATAATCAGTTCACTACTTCACCAGACTGGGGCAGTGACTAGGGTTTCAAACCACAATGTCTCTGGACTAGGAGTATAATTCCAACAGTAATGGAATGCAGGGAATCCTCTCCAGGTAACCTTTCCAAATTTTGAATTTGAGATTACCCAAGGGCAGCTAGAGGGCATTCACAGAGAAACTATGGGTATTGGGAGGGTCAGGATAAATTACAAACAAGCCTGACAGAAACTGCGCATTTCCTTGACCAAAATCGTTGATGTTCGGTGTCAGTTCGTTGTTGGTTTGGCTGTAGCACACACCAAGTGCCCCAGTTGCTTATAACTGTAGGAAAAGTGCCAATTTTTGTCATGGTCACCCCCACTTTTTTGCCAGTGGTACCAATGTTTTTTGACTGATGTGCACTGGGTCCCTGCTAACCAGCCCCCAGTTTCACTGCTCTTTCCCTAAAACAAGGTAACATGGTCTAATTGTCACACAATTGGCAACCACTTTGACACCCCTGTAAGTGGTACCCACAACAGATGGGAATTATCAATCTTTTGCTTAAATAATGCTCCTGCAACTTTCCAAAGGCTGGTGAACAAAGTCATGGATGGGCTGGAGACTTTTAGTGCAGCATATCTTGATGAAATTGCTGTCCATAGTTTCTTTTGGAAGGATCACCTGATCCACCTTGGAAAGCTCCTTGAGGCTTTGTAACATGCAGGACTCTCTATCATAGCAAGCAACTGTCAGATAGGGCAGGGCTCTGGTGTATACTTGGGCCGCCTTGTCGGTGGAGGACAAGTTCAACCTTTACAGCCCAAGATCCAGACTATTCTGGACTCTGACGCTCCAACAACCCAGATTCCAGTCACGGCATTCCTTGGCTTGAATGGGTACTACAGCAGTTTTGTGAAGGGGTATGGCACCATTGTGGCACCTCTCACTGAACTGACCTCCAGTACACTGTACAGTAAGCTGTCTAAAGGCTTTTGACACTCTGAAGGGAGAAATTTGTTCAGCACCCCTTCTAAAAACTCCAGATTATACAACACAGTTCATTATGCAGACTGATGCCTCTGAACGTGGGATAGGGGCTGTTCTATCCCAGAACAATGAATGATGATGATCAAGACCAGTCTTTGGCTTTTATTAGCAGGAGTTTACTCCCCAGAGAACAGAGTTGGAGAGCCATTGGTAGGAAAGCCTTTGCTGTGGTTTGGTCCCTGAAGAAGTTGAGACCCTACCTGTTTAAGACCCACTTCCTTGTTCAAACTGACCACAGGCATCTCAGATGGCTGATTAAAATGAAGGGGGAAACCCAAAATTGTTGGTGGTCCTTCTGCTTACATGAAATGGAATTTACAGTGGAACACAGACCTGGGACTGACCAAATCAATGCAGATGTCTTTCCAGGTTTTTCTACTTGGACAATAAAGGCTCTCTCAGGAAAGGGTAGTCTCATCCTCTTTCGTTTGGGGTGGGGTTGGGTAGAAAATTGCCCCTGTTTGTCATGGTCACCCCGACTTTTCTGCCCCTAATGCTGTTTTTCAACTTATGTGCACTAGGTCCTTGCTAACCAGGGGCCAGTGCTCTTTCCCTAAAACAAGGTAAAGTGGATGTAATTGTCCCACAATGGGCACCCACTTTGGCATCCCTGTAAGTCTTTAGCAAATGGAACCCAGGGCATAGGTTCCAAAGAGGTTCCCTAAAGGCTGCAGCATGTATTATGCCACCCTAAGGGACCCCATGCAACTTTCATGCCATCTGCTATTGCAGACTGCATGTCATGGTGCAAACCATGAGTGAAAACACGACATGGCACACTCGGTGTGTTCCATGCCAAAGTCACTGCATGGAATATACGGAAGTCACCCCTACAGCAGGCCTTGTAGCCCTAAGGCAGGGTATTGTATATATGAGGGCATATCTGCATCAGCAGAAATGCCCCTGTGTTGTTTAGTTCAATTACTAGATGGTACAGGTGAACAGGGAAGAAATCCTGAGTACATGTACTGGGCACTGGTCCTTACAAGTTCCCCAGCTACATCACGGCTTTACTGAAACCTATGGTGTCTGGCATCAAACACCTTGTATTAATAAATCTGTACAGTTGTCATTACAAGATTTTATGGCATGCACCCAAAGAGCACCTTGGAGGTGCCCCTGAAAAAACTACTGTTACCTAGTGTGCTGGCTGACTGGTATCATCCAGCCAGCTACAACAGACCTGCAGGTGAGAGCCCACGCTCTGAGGCCAGAAACCGTGCCTGCTCCGGAGAAAGGGGTTCCCACCACCTCTAACCCGATGGCTAGTGATTTAGCATATCATTAAATTGACTTGATTTAGCATATCAAGGCCAGGGGTTTCAAACCTTCTATCACCTTCGATTTGTGACCCTGGCTTCCCCCAGACCTGGGAGATGCCACCCCCAGCCCTGAGGCCCATTTAGCAACAGGACCGACGGGAAATTAGTTATGCTAGTAAGCGTGTTGCACTACCAGGCTAGCCGGAGCCCTACGGTGGGCTGCCAGATGTGCTCCATGAAAGGATAATACTATCTTGTTTTTAGTGGAATTAGGAATTCTGGGAAAGGGTTATGCTCACTCCCTACAGGAAGTAGTTATAGGGGGTGTTGTGATCCCACCCATGGATAAGTAGCCCATTGGCTACTACCCTTCATTCCTTTAAATTCAGTACTTAGGTGCTCCCCTGACAACAGGAAGGCCGATTCGCCTGACTAAAGAAGAAGTACAAAGAAGAGTCGAACGCAAGAACTGTGGACTAACTGTGGACTTGGCGCCAAACCCTGCATGCCTGCTCCTATCTCAACAATTGTAAAGACTCGACTCGTCCTGCAGCTTTGCATCCTCCAAAAGCCTTAAAGTGGAGGAGCCACTTGCCTGCAGTCTGCTGGCACCAACTGCAACTTACGGTTCACTGATCTGCTGACCACCAGGTCCACAGACTCAACTGCTGCCTAGGAGATCACCGTGCTCCAGGACATCAGATCAGTCCCCCCACTAACTTTGGAGACGCCAAGACCCCCAGGAGCCTCCCTGCTCCCTCCCTGGTTGAAAATTTTTAAAACGCATTTAACAAGCCAGCAATGAGGAAAAAGAAATTCAGGAGAGGGAGTGGTTGCATTGGCCTTCACCTAAAGCTGCTTCCCAGGATCATGGCACCCACAACGAACATAATGTGCTGATGTGGAGAGAGACCTGGCTCGGGGAGAAGCTGTTACAGAATTTCTTTACCCCCTTTCCAGCAGCCAGGCGATGGTGAAACATGAAAGCAGGTGCGATGACTCCAAAAGCACACAGCTACGTCCTTGGAAGAAAAATAAAATGAAAAATGCAGCAAGACGTCCATGAAGTAGGCACCGTGTTGAAGAAACAAAAGTGGTAAAGTTTGTTTACAAACACGCTACTGGTTGTAAAATGCAAATGTTCTCAGACACTTGAAGCGCGGTGTCTGTGAAGCTGGCGCCGTACTGATAAAACAAAAGTCGAAAATCCCCAAATCAGTACAATCCAAAATTACGAGCCAAAGCAAAATAAAGAATAGCACGCTTAAAGAAAGATACATTAAAAAAAAAAAGAGTAAGACTACATGTAACAGGAGCAGTCTCCTGGGAGGATCTGAAACACCAAAAGGCCAGACTAATTGAGCATATTAACCAAACACAAGCAGACATTTACGAAGGACACTAACCGGAATGATTGGAAAAGATGGGAGGTGCTTGAAGCTCACATTGTGGGTACAACATGCCTCGAAAGAGAGAGTGCATGTTCTACCTAGGTGAGACCTAAAAAATGAAAACATGTGACTGTACCACAGAAGGGGGAGGCGAAGTGCCTTCAAAGATAACCTGGTAAAGTTCCTAAATACCCCTGCCTTTTGAAGTTATTTCTGTACTTGCCTCTGCTTGAAAGTATTTATTAGCCTTAAATTCAGTGTACAGTTTTTAAATATATTCTTTTTTTTCCTGAGATCTCGCACCTCTGACACTTTTATTTCTATTCTATTCTCAGATTTAATGCACCAGCTACCAGTATTTACCGACCGGCAGTATATTGCATCCATTCACTGCCGGCTTCAAGACACTCAGCCTTGGAAACTTCCTGGACTACAAGCCACAGTTAGATTAGCATGGGCATTGACTCTACGGGGAATATCACAACTTCCTGAAATTGGAGGTAAGAGGTTTTAAAAATGTACTTTGATTCTGATTTAAAGGAGCAAACAGTTGGCCAGGATGGTCTGCAAGGGTGTTCAGTAACTATAACTATGTAATTAGGGTGTGTTCTTCTGCTTCTAGGGAAGGCTAGAGCAACCGTGTTCTAATCCAGAGATTTTGAACCTAGAAAAGGGAGCCTTCTATATGGATAGATGTTAATTGGAGTTTTCAATTGGATGGCGACTAATGATTGGTGTAGCAGTTCAAGTTGGTTCCTTGTGCCTTTTTTTGCCAGTGATCCATTGAGGAGGCAGCCCTGTAAGCGGGAAAGAGATTCTGTGAGTGTGTTAGAGTAGGCAGCTAGCTTGATGCGTGGAAACACCTAAATAGATGTGTAAGAAACTGACTCTATATGTACTACACCAAAATGAGGTATAGTGTGTATAAAGTCCAAGTGACCCCAGAGGTAGGCAGAGGTTAAAGTTAGATAGAACCTTACTCTCTAATTGTGGTAGAGTGGTCAAGCAATAAGGCAGTATCAGAGGACAGTGTTCAGCATTTGATATACACACTCAGTCAGCAAATGAATTCACACACTGAATAACTGAACTGTAGGCCAATTGTGTTTGCATAAAAATATATACTGTTTTATTTTTAGAACCAAGCAAACCTGGCACAGGTAAGCATTGAACACTTTTCAGTAATAAGTTACTGGATATAGAACAGTTTGAAAATGCAGTAGCAATTGTACTTTGATTTACAGGGGATGATGCAGTAGGTTGCAACACTTCGCAAATACAGTACATTGAAATGAATAGACTTTTTCAGTAAATTACAGGTGAGTTACTTTTTACGTTACTTTTCTAACTCAGTGCTGGATACCTAGATTCAGCACCGGGACATTTCCTGGAAACAGGTAACTAATTATGTTTTGGTTATTCGCATGACTTTTAAAGAATATTTTTAGATTTCAAAACTCCACACTTAGTCGTTTTTTGGAAGAAAAACAGTGCATTGAAATGAATAGGCTTTTTCAGTAAATTACAGGTAAGTTACTTTGCAAGTTACTTTTCTTACTCAGTGCTGGATACCTGGATTCAGCACTGGGACATTTCCTGTAAACAGGTAAGTGAATATGTGTTGGTTATTTGTGCGATTTTTTTTTTTTTTTTAAGAATATCTTTAGTTTTCAAAACTCCACACTTGGAAACATTTTGGAAGAAAATTGTCAATGTTATCCTATGGAGGAAAAACAAGTTAACTATTCACAGGTAAGTAATCAACTGGGAGATAAGGTTCTGGGGTTAGACTCAGGGGTCCCCCAGGGTCAGTGATGCACTGTTGTTGCACCCTCAGCGGCACTAGGGCGACCGGGAGCAGAGTGTTGAGGCCCAATGTTATCCAATTGGGGATAGGGGGCCTTCGGTTGGTGGCTGCTGGGAAGCAGGCCACTGGCTTGTGGGAGCAAAGCTCCTAGGGTTAAGGTCAAGGCAAATGGGGAAACAAAGTAGCACAAAAGGTGCACCCTCAGGGCACTGGGGCGGCCGGGTGCAGAGTGCAGTTTCGACTTCGGGTG
This sequence comes from Triturus cristatus, assembly GCF_964204655.1. NCBI lineage: Eukaryota > Metazoa > Chordata > Amphibia > Caudata > Salamandridae > Triturus > Triturus cristatus. The sequence continues at coordinate 251,243,646 of NC_140585.1, forward strand.
CCCTGTTGTTGTCTGTTGAGAACCTCCGGTTTGCAGGCAGGGAGACTAAGGACTTCTGGGTGCGACCACCACTTGGAGAGGGAAGTTAGGAAGTCAAGGGTTGGTTAAGCACCGTCAGTTTGGGCACACAAGGCCATGGGGTGTCTGGTGCAGGGGTGCCTTTTGGGGTTGGATCTTCTTACCAGCTCCTGGTCGTCGTTAGGGAAGGGGGCCTTCTGGATTTAGGTTGCAGGCGTCGGCTGGAGGCTTGAGGCAGGTCAGGGGTCGCCGTTTCTTCGTCAGGATTGCCGGGGTGACCTCCTCGTCGTGTTTTTCCACTCTAGCTCGGGCCGGGTTCGGCAGGTGCAGAGTGGGCTGGATTCGCGGTCTCTGGCTAGTGCCAGGAGCTGCAGTTTGAACAAATCCGGTGTTCATGGGAGATGCAGTCTTTAGAAGTGAAGGCAGGCAGGCCCTCTGGGGTTCTTGAGGTTGCTGGCTGCAGGACACACTGATTTTGCAGGAGCAGGTTCAAGGGAGAGACAGGCCGGTAGGGCTGGGGCCAAGTCAGTGGGCGTCGTCCTCTTGTTAGCTCTGCACGGCTCTTCAGTCCTTATTTTCTTTCTTGCCTGGATCTGTGTTCTTGGTTCAGGGCTGCCCCCTAAATACTGTATTTAGGGGGCGTTTTAGGGGTCTTGAGGTCAGTAGCCAATGGGCTACTGACCTTAGGGTGACTACACCCTTGGTGTGCTCACCCCACGTGGGGGAGTGAGCACAATCCCTAGTCCTGATTGGGGCGTGCCTGCCATCTGCAAGATGGCGAACACTGGAGAGTGGGCTTCACCTCGCCTCTCCCACCTGAGGGGTGGAGTTGGCAGAGGTGGGCACACCTCCTGGGCTGGCTAGTTTTTCCCCACCTGTCTTCCTGCCGAAAAGGAGGGGAGACAGGAAGGGGGCTGCTCCTGATAGCATGAGAGGCTGGGGGTCGCATTACAAAGGCTGCCAGGCCTTTGAACCTCCCCTACCACAGATGGCTCTTCCTGGCCTGGGGAGGTGTGAACACCTCCTCCCAGGAAAGGCTTTGTTTCTGGGCTCAGGGAGTGTAGGCTCCCACCCTAGGGGTCCAGAAACATGTCTCGAGATGGCAGGCTGGTGTGTACCAGTCAGGGAACCCACCAGACGCTTGTCGTTTTTCAGGGGGCATGTCAAAGATGCCCTCTGTGTGCATTTTTCATTAAATCCCACCCTGGCATCAGTGTAGGTTTAATGTGCTGAGAAGTTTGATACCAAACTTGTCAGTTTTCAGTGTTGCCATTATGGTGCTGTGGAGTTAGTAATGACAAGCTCCCAGCACCATATACTCCTAGTGGCAGCACTGCACTTACAATGTCTAAGAATGGACTTAGACACTGTAGGGGTTCGGGGCTCATGCACCTGTACCCTCACCACTGGCATAGGACACCCAGCTAGAGGGGTGACTGATCCATGCCAGGGCAGTGGATGGTAGGCATGACACACAGGGATGTGTGCCATGTCGACTCTTCACTTTGTTCTGCACCAAAACACACAGCCTGCCAAGGCAGTGTGTGTGTGAAAAGGTACAGGGCCTCTAAGGGTGGCACAATAAGTGCTGCAGCCCTTAGAGGTCTTCCCTGGTCTCAGTGCCCTGATACCTGTGGTACCATTTACCAGGGGCTGACCTGTGGCTAGAGATGCCAATTGGGTTAGTTTTGGGGAAAGAACACAGGCCCTGGGAACCTGATTGGCAGGGACCCAGGGCACATCAAGTCAAAGTGCATCGGTAGTCTGGCAAAAAGTGTGGGGGGGGGGTTACTGCAACAGAAACCCACTTTCCTACAAGATGTATATGTATTCTGTGTATTTCTGAAATCTGACTTAAGGTTCTACAAAGATGTCAGTGAATTTTGGACAATGCAGAGCCTTGAAAAAATCATGATGTAAGGCAATAGAAGGGTGTTGCCTGATTTTTGGGGCTGTTGATCTTTGAGAAAAGATGTACTCCATAGCAGAGTGATGCCCCCGATTCTAGTCCCATATTAGAGTCTTGAAGTGTCAGGTGCGTTAAGGTGTCTATGTTGGGTGTTATATGTGGAGTAAACATAGAACAGGACTACACTGGTGCATCTTCCTTTTTCACAATTTATCACAAGTTTCATGAGAGGCAGTTTATCATTAATTATTTCTGAATTTGTATTGTGTCTATACCTCTGTGCAAACTACTAGGCACCAAAATCTCTAAAACGCAACAGAGTTGCTCCTATTCAGAGTTTGAGGGGTGTGGATTACAGCAGCAGCCAATTCTTTCACAGATTGTAGTCACCACACCAAAGCTGCTTCTTGACTCCAAACACTTAGACAGATTAATAATGAATTTCTGGCTGATAAAAGGACATACCTTTATGCAAACTACAAAGAACATAGGAGCAGATGCGCTCAGAGATGTTTGCTCACAAGCTCTGTGATTTGCAAAATCATAAAGTTTGTGCCACAGTATCCATTTTTCTGATGTATTAAACCCATTTTTCAATTTAGAAAAGTTTTTTCCAAATCACAAAATAGGGTTTCCACCCTCTACCGAATTGGGGTGAGTAGGCAGTGGTCCAGGGGACCACTGCCAACTGTGCCTGAAGTTTTTTAAAATGGCAAACTTTCTTTACAAAAATAAAATAAATACATGTGAGTTGCCCTAATGAAATTGGGCTGCTTTCACCCGGAGAGTACATTTTGAAATGCAGTTACAGAAATGGTGGTGGACTGTTCCCTGCAGGCCAGCATCTCTTATTGTAGCCAATTGCGAAGTGTAACAAATTGCAACATGTTCCATAAATATTAATTCAGCAGGCTGTTCTGTGACCTCCAACCCTCCTCCATCCCCACTGCACCCTCCTTTTGCCTATTTTTCAAACCAACCTATTGATAAATAGGTCGGTTAAAAATCCGATTTGATTTGCAAAAGGTGATGCACCCGCTTTTGGAAATCCAGTCTTAGTACATCCGGCCTTAGGTTCCGAAAATAATATATTCAAAAAGATAACCGGAATAGAATGCTTCTCATACCCAGAACTGCTCTATTCAAATGACTTGACATGTAGCCTTCTTTCTTTTCTACTTTGCCAATTGATTCCAAGAAGAGTTCTACTTTGCTGCAAATAATTTGAACATACTAAGTGTCCAGTTAATGAATGCGAGAGCGTTAATCTTTCAAGCTCCCTTTCTAGTTGGATTGCACTCATATCCACAGACGGTGTTTCGGAGGATAGCACAGTGTTAGGCGAGTCAATATTGCCCTGAATTCAGTCACATGAATGTACAAGATATGCCCACCACAGCAAACCACACTTAAACGCATCCTTCCTCGTGAAGTCAAGAGCGACCAACACCCTTTAACTCAACCTCCTTAATCTTCTGTTCACTCACCTGGTCCCTGGCCGTGCTGGGGCATGGACAGACCACAGTGGTACTTGCATTGGTTAAGGTATGGCCGGGTTTAGCACAAAGGTTGGTGGAGGGACAGGCACAACTGGCTGCTTCTGTAGTGCCCCCACTCTGTTTTGGTGTCCTCTGTGCTGAATATGAATCCTGACTGGAGTGAGTTTGAGAGTCAGAATGTTTTACTGTGCTTAACACCTGGTTGTATGTCTGACGTGGTGAGTTTCAATGGACTTCATATGGTTCCCCAGTCTTGTTTTTATTTATAAAATCAGTTTAATATGTCAGTGGTACACAAAATATAAAGCAAAGCCATAAAACACTTTTCACGGTTTATAAAATACTGATTCAGTCTCTAGGCATTTTTATCCATGATGGTTTCGAGAAACGTGTTGGGAATGTTTTGAAAAGACACTTTCTTTGAGGTAATTCTGAACATTGAAGCTCTAGTGTAGACCAGAACATGAATGAAAAGCCAAAATACACAGACTACTTATTGTTAGGTGGCAGTGTTAAATATGCTATAGCATAAGGAATGATTTGCTTACTGTTACTTTGTTGCCTTCAAGCTTAACATACAAGATTTCACTGAAGTAAGGCATTAATGTGACACTGTACTTCTCAGCTCTTGCAGAATTCACAGAAGCTGATGAGACAATGGTGGAATATGCTATCCGAGGCAACTCCTTCCTCTTCCTGACAGATTCTGTGGTGAGCGCAGAAAGCTTCTTTCAGGAGGAATTCTACATACGCAGAATCCACAGCCTCATCACTGATTTTTTGGCATTGATGCCAATGAAGGTTGGTATGCACATAACGTATTATTGATCACTATGATTTAATATTTTTATCATCTTTTTATTAAACATATGTCCGTGATAATGTACAGCATTACTTTAACAGATGTCCGTCAATACATATGCGTCCGCCCTTACATCATAGTCTGTAATATTTTATTACGACAATCCCAGCGGATCAAGTCTAGCTTTCTATGTCTACTCACCCCCTCCAGTCTTTTTTAAAATCTTTTTATTAAACATACTCGACATAGAAATACACCCCCTCCAGTCTTGGTGCCCTAATCTCCCTCCATCTCTCGCCTCCCTCAAGGATTCCTGTATGTCTCCCATTGATTCCACACTTTTTCCCACTTTTTGGGACAACCCCTACTCTCGTATTAATAATTTTATGATTAAGAGTCACATTCAAGAGTGGCATCCTTAATGTACCAAAAAAGTATGATTTGCACATATTTTTTAATGTGCCATTTGTGTAGGAAGTTGGCTCTTTATATAATATACCTGTTGCAAAACAAGGCAGTATCTGTGAGGCCTGCACAAATAACATGTCACATTTGTCCTTCACTGGGAACCAAACACCCTAGTGTAGTGCTTGAGTCTCAGAGAGTAGCGTTGCATGGCAGTCTAATGCTTACTGGCTCTTGCGGTTGATACAACTCAAAATACTTCACCGCACGTACTACACCAGAGTTGACCCTCTTCAAAATAGGGCTGGCTGTACATCAATTCTGTCTGCGGGGCTGTGGTGAGGAGGGTACCTTCTACCATACTATATGGGAATGTCTGAAGATCAGGGCGTACTGGGTCAAGACAATGAGAACTGTGTCACAAACTGTCGGAGAATCGTTGATTCCGGAGCCGAAACGGTGCTTATTGAATATTTGGGAACCAAATTACCTAACCCACCCAACACAGGACTGGGTAACACTGGGAATCATGTTTGCTAAAAGGAATATTGCGAGGAGATCGGGGTCGGATGAGTCTCCTACGCTGCAGGAATGGTGTAGGGACCTGGATGAAACAATGGTGGCGGGAAGGGCGTTATATGTGCATCGGGGATGTCCTCAAAAATGGGAAATAATCTGGGGAAGTTGGAATAAATTCAGAGGGTATATATGTGAACCGCCGAGAGTGGATGCGATTCAAATGTCTGATTTGAAGGTTTGGGGTGGAGGGCGTCGGGGTTATTGTGAGGTAATGTCGCGGGGATTCCCCCCCGAAGGTCATGTATAACTACTTCATTCCAAATGTCAAAGAAGTATTAGTGCGGATGGAAGCTAACCTTGTACAGGTCATGTATTTGTGTAATGCCTACTGTACCAAATAAAACTTTCCACAAAAAAAATAAAAATAGGTATACCTGCCCTGGGGACACATACCCCTGACTGAGCATCTCATACTGACCATGCAGTATACACCTCTACATCTTGTGGCTAACAGTCTGGGTTGTTCCTCCCCTAACGCAAGAATACATGTTTGGGCATCACTTAAATGAGGTACTTATCATAGATGGTAACCATTATAATGCATTGCAATTAAAGCCCCTACAAGGCATCACAGTTAAAAACACAGGATTACACAAATACAGCCAGACACGTTAGCAGGAATGTCCAGCAACATAACCCCACTTGGCTTATGACTTAACCGTACACAGGTATTTCACATAACACATGTGACTTTCAGTACCTCTAAAAGAAATAACATTGGTAAATGCACTTCTCATGCACTTGCATCTCTTGCATCTCTTCACCTTCAGGGTATGCCCTTCTCCATACATCCCCAACTCAGACCTGCATACCTTGGTGCAGTCCCTAACGCACCCCCAACTGCAGAGCAAATGTTCCAGCCTCAGAACGTTTGGATTGTGTCAAGAATTCCTGTCATACAAGGGAAACACGCCCTTATGTAAACAGGAGAGCTGTTACATAACTCAAGGGAAACACGCCCTTATGTAAACAGGAGAGCTGTTACATAACTCAAGGGAAACACGCCCTTATGTAAACAGGAGAGCTGTTACATAACTCAAGGAAAACACGCCCTATAAAGGGAGGAACCGGGAGGTACAAGGCTGTCGGATATTGTGTTTACACCGACGTACCTGCTTCGTGAAGAGCAGTGTTCCGGAGTGGTGCTCCAGTAAGGCAAGAACGGAGGTAGGTCGAGTCGTTACTCCCTGGGCCGTGTCTTGCCCCATCGTCACCTGTGAAGGACCCGGAAGCTCTACCGGTCAACCATTGAGCTTCGCTTTTTGACTCGGCTGAGTCCAAGCGCAGTGGCGCTTTTGCTGGTTGGAGTCGTAACTCCCAGCCCGACCAGAGACACAGGGACTGCCAGCTGTAACGCACACCAGGAGGTGTTTGCCGCGTTACAGACTCGGAAGTCCACAGGATCGATCGAGCGGCTGCTCTCGGTTCAGTCTTCTTGCTTGTGATTGGGGTATCGGTGACGCATCACCAGGAGGTGACTCCGCGTCCCGGTGCAGTCTGAGGAAGAGGTTGAGCGGCTGCTCCCTTCAGGTAGAGACCCCGGCTGGGTGTTTCCCTGACTCCTCGATTCTCGCCAACACTCTTCGTGCCCCTCACAGCCTACCGATTGGCATTGTCGGCCATTTCATTTCTGCCCTCTGTTGGCATACGCCGGGATCGGCGTATATGCAGAGGACGGTTAGGACCATCCGTGCTGTGGGCTGGTAACGTACTTAGCCTGGAGGATTCCAGTGACTATAACTTTTGTTTGTTCTTTGTATTTTATTTGCCTTCATTAAAAGAACTAACCCTTCACAAGTGGTTGCGTCCTCATTGTCGTGTCTGTTAAACGATCCTGAGACGTTCAGGGCGTTACAGATTGCTGGCTGAGCCCTTGAGGGGTTTTTATATAAGTCCCCAGAGACTTAGGGAGGGACTTTCTTCCTTCATGCTAGGGAAGACTGCGTTGCTCCTGCAGCTCCCCCTGCACCTTGGCACACCTCTCGTGGTAACCCCGTCCTCCTGGGCCCACCACACGCAGAAAAAAACAGGTGTTTTCTTGCAGGCTGGCTCGGGCCTGCAAAGCATTATGCGGCTATTCATCCAGCCCCGTGAATATCATAGCAGCGGCTCCCCCGCTGTGCAGGGAGAGCTGCGCTGTGGGTCTCCGGCCGTGTCTTTCCTTCGTTGGAGGGTCCGGTCTTACCCGGACCCCCAGGTGAGTGATGCAGCTCGGGTAGCCCACCCCCAGCTGCTCATGCTGATTTTCAGGGGCCCAGTCCCACCCGAGCCCCAGCTCCGATGTCTTCTTCGTGGAGGGTCCGGTCCCACCCAGACCCCCTCATGGCCAGAGAGTTGGAGGGCAGCCCAGGGAGTCCACCCCCATCTGCCCCCGCCGGCTCCTTGTCTGGCCAGCACCCTCGCGTGCTGCCGCAGGAGCCGGCATCCTTGTTCTGGTCTGCCCGCTCCTGCGGGCAGACATGAGGCTGCCTCCGGTCCGACTGGACCTCGGAGGAGTGCGACGGCACTCCCCTCCACCCCCCTGCCTTTCTCTGGCCGCGGGGGAGTGCGGCGGCACTCCTCCCCCACCTTGCGACACACATCGGGGCCCAGAGTTAGGATCCCAGGCCCCTGGAGATCTTCACGGGGAGCGAGACGGCGCTCCACGACTCGGCCTCTTCACGTGGAGTGCGACGGCGCTCCCCGACTTAGCTTCAGCGAGGCGTGGAGTTGGGGGTCCCAGGCCCCTCTTCCCATGCGGGGTGCGACGGCGCTCCCCTATCACCATTTTCGTTGAGTGCCAGGGTGGGCTCCTGGCACCCCGTGGGGGCATTTTCACAGGGAGCACGACGGCGCTCCTTAACTTCGCTTCGGGGCCAGGAGTTGGGATACCGGGCCCCTCTCACCACTCCCCAGGGGCGCGACGGCGCTCCCTGTTCTCCATTTTCGTCGGGGGCCAGGGTGAGCTCCTGGCACCCCGTTTGGGGCAGTTCCGGATTATCTTCTGGGCAGTTCCGGATTATCTTCTGGTGGGGGCAGCCCCCGGGACAAGACCCACTCAGGGGGCTCAGCTTGGACCGGCGGCCGCGCCCCACGCGCTTCGTCGTCAGCCCTGGCAGAGGTCAAATATTGCTTACCTTCTGTGGGGCGTATCTCGGCCCCGAGGCGCCCAATCGGTTCCATTCGGGCCTCTTCTTGCTGCTGGTGGCGCTCCCCAGCCATTGAGAGCACTTTCTTTCGCCCTCTTGATCTCCAAGAGGGTGAATGCAGCAGGGAGCGGTCTTCACTGGATCCCTGCTCCAGCCTTTTCACCTGGCTCTCTTCCTGGGCCTCACTTCTCCTTGCGCAGAGGCCCAGGCTCCTGGTCACTTGTCCTGGTCTCCCCTTGTGGCGCAAGTCAGGGTCCTGGGCCAGTCTGGAGGTTCTTCCTTCCAGCTGCCCATTGTGCCAGGCTCCAGCACCAGTTGTCCTCAGCAGACCGCACCCCAGAGAGAGCTCCTTTTCATGTGCAGACTCTTTTTAAAGAATGGGGAGGGAGCTGGCAGGAAGTCTCTGTTTGCCCTATCACACAGCGACACATCACCCCTCTACCCCTGCTGCCTCCTTCCTGCCCAGGCCTCTGCGTTTGTTCAAAATGGCGTCGTCCAGATGTCTCATGCCACATGGTCTCTGAGAGCCCCTTCCTCCCCTCGCTGCCTTCTCTCCAGAGCAGCTTGGTGCCTGGCACCAGGTGTCAGCTGCTGATGGATGAACCTGTAGCTCCACCTATCTTCTCTTCTTGGAGTAGAGGCTGTCGCCCTTGGAATGCTTGTTGTGCAGGGCTACAGCTTGGGGAGGAAGGTCATTAATTCAGCCTAAAAATCAATAGGGAATTGTGAGAAAGTGGCTCTGTATATACTGTTCCCAAATAGGTACAGGGTGTACAGAGTCCACAATCCCCAAGGGTTTGACAGAGGCTAAAGTTAGATATAACCTTACTCTCTAAGGTGGTAGCTTGGTCGAGCAGTAAGGCAGTATCAGAGGACAGTGTAAAGCATTTGTTGTACACACTCAGTCAGCAAATGGTCTCACACACTCAATAGCTGAACTCTAGGCCAATGGTTTATATAAAAAAAAATTATATGCTTGTTTTATTTTAGAACCAACAATTGGAATTAAAATATACTTTCTCAGAATGAGATGCTTTATATAAATACTTTTGCAAGATGTAATTGACTTTTGTAAACAGTTACAAGTGGTTGCAATAGGCAACACTATTTTAAACACAATAATGCATTGAGTTCATTGGAAGTTTCATGTTATTTGCCACAGATTACTTTTAGGATTACTTTTGGAATTCCAGGACTGGATCCTAGATTCAGTCCTGGGTCAGTTCTCAGAATCAAGTGATGAAAGTCGACTTAATTACTGTAATGATTTTTAAACAATATTTAGCTATTTTAAAAGTTGACACTTAAAAAATATTTCAAAGAAAACAGTCAATGATTCCCTATGGAAGAAAATTCAGGTTACAGGTACAGTATGTTCTCGTTACTTTTGTAATCCAGTACTGGGTGCCTAGACTCAGTACTGGGACCTTTATCCAAAACAGGTAAGTAATTACGTTTTCAGATATTATACGATTTTTGAAGAATATTTAAAGATTGCAGAAATCGACGTTTAGAAGAAATTTCACAGAAAAACAGTCAATGGTTTCGTATGGAAGAAAATTGAGTTAAGGGTAAGTACAGTTGTAAGTATTTTTCAGAGTCAGTGCTGGGCACCAAGATCCAGCACTGGGAGCTCACCTAAGAGCAGGTGAGTAATTTCGTTTTCGTTACTCGGCTGATTTTTGGTGAATTTTCTAATATTTGAAAAGTCCACACTTAGAAGAAATTTCAGGAAAAAGCCAGTCAGTGTTACCCTATGAGGAAAATAGAGTTTGCGGTTTAAGGGTAAGTACTCAACTGGCAGAGTTGAGGTTCTGGGCATAGACTCAGGGGTCCCCCAGGGTCAGGTAGGTACAGTTGGTTCACCCTCAGCGGCTCTAGGGCGGCCGGGTGCAGAGAGAGTTAGGCCCAATGTTATCCTATGAGGGATAGGGGGGGCCTTGGTTGGTGGCTGCTGACTGGCAAGCCACGCGGCTGTGGGAACTGGGCTCCTGGTCACTTACTCAGGGCAAGTGGGGAAGTAGGTTAGAGTAGAGTTTTCACTGCCAGGGCCACTCGGGCGGCTGGGTGCAGAGTGCTTTTGAGCCTTCGGGCGCTCAATTGATTTCAATGGGAAATCTCCGGTTTAGAAAAAGACTGCAAGCTCGGGGACGAGGACTCTTCAGGTGCCACCACCACTTCGAGAGGTAAGTTGGGTAGTTGGAGGATAGGTAGGTACCCCGGGATTGGGCACAGGGGGCCGTGGGGCGCCGCGTGCAGGGGTGCCTTTTGGTGTCGGGAAATCTTACCCTCTGTTGATTGCAGTTGGGGGGGGCACCTTGTTCTGAGGCTGCAGGCTTCTTCAGGAATGTCGATGGAGGTCCTTGGGTGCCGGACTCGGGGTCACAGTCGCCGTGGGGTCGTCCTCAGGGTCACAGTCGCCGTGGGGTCGTCCTCAGGGTCTTTGTTCACTCCGGCACTGGCCAGGCTTGGCTGGTGCAGAGTGTGCTGGGTTCGCGGTTCCGGGCTGCTGCCAGGGATTAGAGATAGGTTTTGAGTAGAGCCTCTACTCATGGGAGTCCCAGGGGCTTGGAGCCAAGAGGTAGCCAGGTCCTCCGGGGTTTGTGAGGTTGCTGGCCACAAGAGATGCCGGGTTGGAGCAGGTTCGAGGGTCGACAGGCCGGTAGGGCTGGGGCCAAAGCAGTTGGTGTCTTCCTCTTTTTAGCAGCTGCAGGGCAGGTCTTCTTTCTTCTTGCTCTTCTTTGTAGTTTGGAATCTGGAATCTGGGGAAGGAAGGTTCAGGGTGCCCCTAAATACTAGATTTAGGGGCGTTACAGGTAGGTGAAGGGCAGGGGCCAATGGGTCCCTGTCCTGGGGTGGGTACATCCCCTATCCTGCCTCTCTCCTGTGGGAGGGGGGCAGGAGCCTAGTCCTGATTGGGCAGGGCTTCCCATCTTCAAGATGGCGAGAGCCCGGAGATGTGCTTCACCTCGCCTCCCCCACCTGAGGGGTGGGGTTGGCAGGCTGGCACATCCCCTGTCCTTATTTGGGGTTTCCGGCCAAGCTTCCCGCCAGAGTGGGGGGTTGCAGTGGCCTGGGGAAGCTCACAGAGGCGGAATGCCTTTGAAGCTTCCCCCTTCCCATCCTGGGGGAGGATATTTAGCACCTCGCCCAGGATGTACATTGTTGCAGACCCAGGAGAGCAGGGGCTCTCCTACCCAGGGGTCCAGCAACATGTCTGCTGTGTGGCAGCCTAGGCAGCCTCAGAACAGACGTGGATTGTAGGTTTAAGTTTCAGGGGGGCTCTCTAAGATGCCCTCTGTGGTGCTTTGTACATTATATCACACACTGGCATCAGTGTGGATTTAATGTGCTGAGCAGTTTGATACCAAACTTCAGTCTTCCGTACTGCCATTATGGTGCTGTGGAGTTCGTGTTTGACAAGCTCCCAGCACCATATACGCTTAGCTGGCAGCACTGCACTTACAGGACCCAGGAATGGACCTGGGTACTGTAGGGGCACAGGGCTCCTGCCTCTGTGTCCACACCACTGGCATAGGGCACCCAGATAGAGGTGTGGCTGATGTATGCCAGGGCAGTGTAGTTTGTGGGCATGGCACACAGGGATGTGTGCCATGTCGACTCTCTGTTTTGTCTTGTATCCAGACACTCAGCCTGCAAGAGCAGTGTGTGTGTGTAAGGGTACAGGGCCTCTAAGGGTGGCAAAATGAGTGCTGCAGCCCTTAGAGGCCTTCCCTGATCACAAGGCCCTGGGTACCTAGGGTACCATTTACCAGGGGCTGACATGTGGCCAGGGTTTGCCAATTTGGGTTTTGGCTGTTAGGCAGTTTTTAGGGAAGGAACACAGGCCCTGGGCACCTGATTGGCAGGAGCCCAGGGCACAACAAGGAAAAGTGCATCAGCTATTAGGCAAAAAAGGGGGGGGGGGTTACTGCAACAGAAACCCACTTTCTTACAGGAATGGATCACTTGTAACCACTCTACCAGGGTTTGTTAGTGGTTCCTTCTTAAAAACCATCATACACGTACGTAACTGGAAATGGAATGGGGCGGTATATCTTGGTTCTCCTCCTATACGTAGTGTGACAGCATAGTCATAGGGTTTGTTGGGTATGCTGACCTCCACCCGGAGGTTAACCACTGGTATTCGCAGTAGTGTCCAGAGACAAAAAAGTAAAAAAATGATTGTGATAAGGTGAGATTAAAATTCTTCAAACATCCTCACTTGAGTGAAAATATTTATTTATTGGTGGGTGGGAGTTTAAAGAAATTAAAATGGTGAGCGCGTGCCTTTAGACCGTGTTACTATGTCTGACACTAAAAATGTCAATTTATACGGTCGACATGTTTCAGCCCCGTTTGCCTAGGGGGCTTTCTTCAGGACCAGAGAGAGTATATCGGTGCAATTACAATTTGTATTGCACTTCTCAGTTGGGTTAATATTAGCCCGCTGTGAGGATAAGGTCAACAGTAACTGTAATTTGTGAAAATGAGAAAAAAAGAAAGAGGGGAGAAAACTAAGTCAGTAACTCCCTTTGATACATTCCGGTTTTCATCTTTACATTCAGAATATTCTCTGAATAGTAAGAAAATTAAGTCTCATATTTTATGCCATCTGGCGCATTTCGCTATTCAAATACACTTCATAGAAATTAAGGCATTACTTCCGATGGTCGTGCGTTAGTTGTAAGGCACGCAAGGTCTCATAATATTAGTTTAGATTATTATCGTAAGAGTACTTATTAATCTATATTGCCACGTAAAGTAGTGAGGCACAGTCATCGTGAATTAACCCTGGTAGAGTGGTTACATGTGATCCATTCCCCTATTGATTGTTCGCATGACTTTTGGAAGTTGAATGGCTCATTGCTTCCCTTCTCTCTCCCTCCCCTTTACATGATTGAAACCATAAATTCAGCCTGGCAGGGTCTGCCCCAGCCAGGCCCTGGTTATGAGCTGAGTCAGAGAAATATGACATTTCTGGATGACCCAAAGCAGTACAACTATGACTTTGGACTCTGCAGAATACTTATTCACACATAAGTTACAGTGGACTTTAGTGCGTGTCTGGAATTTGTAGGCCCTAGGAATGTAAAACTAGCCCATGTGCTCCCCATCCTCATAGGAGAATAATGGAATAAAAACAGTAAAGCACACTGACTGTCCCTCAAATGTTTCTTCCCATTTTAGAAAGCATATTCCATGTCACCACCCAGTTCTACATAAATCCTGCCACACCATTCAACTTGTAGCTGCTCCTGGGCTTCGCACACCAGGAATCTCCCCTGCGCAGCCCTTACACTTATGCACACGCATGTACACACATGTCTGCATGTAACCAGCCAGTGCCCCTTACTCTGGCTGCAGCGCAGTGGCCAACTCGAGCCAGGGGGACACCGGTAAAATACACATGCAGTGCCTTTCATCATGAGTTCACTGTGGGTGAGTCCTAACTTATGAGGCTCTCCCACAGTAAAAGCTCAACAAATAGGTGTTCAAAAATCGAATAATCCTGGCGGCTCAGATGGTCAGAACCACCTTCTAACACACGCCTCGCCCAGCTGATTCCTACAGGGAAGAAATAGCCACTCTAAATGGGTATTCTTCCCGTAGTCAGCGATAACTAGTTATAGTTATCCGCGCAGACCGCCTACTCTGCCTATCCATGAGACCTCTACCCATGACAAGGATCCCAGACTACCCTAAGAACCCTCCGGGCTCTAGGTTAGATACCTCTAGGTCACTCACAGTCTACATGGAATCAGCCTAACTAGGCATACCTTTGCCCTTGGTCATGCAACACTATGCCTACCACTTTTCTGGACAAGGGTACAGTGCCTCCGCACCGATGCGGTCTTCTGGGATAGGTCTACATCCCATCCCCTGGGTCACTAGCTGGTCTCCCTTCCAGAGTTTGGTCCAACCAGTACCCTCTCTCCTTTTGGTCCTTGCACCCAAAAGATGCAACCACTCTGGATCCTCACCGTCGGCCTGCCGCTGGGGTCATTCAGCTGTCACCACCCTTTTGGGATGACTGTCTTCCCTAAAGAAAGCACAGCCATTCATACTGTTCCCACACAGAAACACCTTTGGCCACTGGCCTAGCTCCCTGATAGGACCTCAGACCGGCCTCACTAACACACTGGCAGTGCCAGGGGGGGGATCACTGAGGTTGCCTTGTCAGACAACCTACAGCTCATTTCCCCACTAAATGTAAAATGTAAATTGATACTTGTATAGCGCACTACTCACCCGCAAGGGTCTCAAGGCGCTTGTACGAATACCGCTGTGGAACCCATCCTGGCTTTCCCTGTGAGGCGTCCACTCCTGGGCACCCCCAAGGTGGAGGCCAGGCATCCTTAGCGTTGTGGGGGCCGTTGTGGAGATTAAGCAAGCTATTGCCCAGAGTTGCAGAGTGGGACTCCATGATTGGAATGGCACAGACGCGAGAATTATCAGGTCCGTGGAATTTTGAGCCCAAGACCCGCTGAGGCGGGGAATTGAACCCTGGTCCCGGGCTAGACTTCTGCATCAGGGTCTGCCGCTCTAATCATTGAGCCACACTTCTCCAGTCAGTAGCTCCACACTGAAGCTACCCGGGAACCTAGACCCCTTCCTTGTTCTCTGCTGCGAGAATAGGGCCTATACACCCTTCCCTCTAAGATGTGGGCTCTCCTCCCGGAGTACCTTTTAGAGAGCCTGTGGTCCCTGAGTTAGCTACACCCAGTCCCACCTCTCATAGCTCTCCCCGGTCTCTCAGCAGCGCCTTGGGAGACCGCCCAGGGACCCACATGATCCCTGGATGGCCTGCACCACCCCTTCTGAAGAGCAGGGTCCCTTCACTTAAGATATGCCCCACCTGCCTTCAGGGTAGTACTACCACACCGAGCCAGGGACCCTAAAGATCCCGGCTAGGCCTGCACCACCCCTATTGATAACACCGGGTCCCTTCACCTAAGATGGGCCCCACTTGCGTTCAGAGTGGTACTACCTTGCAGAAGTCCACCTCCTGCATCAAGCTAGGGGAACACCCCCATGTTCCTGGTCCTCGGGTCCAAGTCCCACAGGACCTACCTGCCTGGTTACTGGCTAGGCATCGCCCCAGCCACCACTTCACGTTCACAACACCAGCTCCAGAATGACATCATGTTGCTTCCTTGGGTAACCACCTACCCCACCCTGACACCTCCGGGTCCACCACTAACCCTTCACCTGGAATCTAGGGAACACATCACCCCCACTCAGATCTCCACTGGGTCAATTACCTAGCCCACCTAGTGTACCTAGGGGCTACCACGACACATCTTGCTCGAGAACTACCCTCCTTTGAGGCCACCCACTACCATGGGCCACCCCTGGGTTGCTCACCTCCCCACCAGTTAACCTGGGGGGCCTGCCGGACACACAACTCTACCACACCCTTCTCCCACCGTGGAAAAAGTGTCTTGGGGTCCCCCACCATGGGAAACCTTGGGCTGTTACTACCCAGGGTAAAGAAACCTCCCGCATCACCCTTCCAGTGGTTTTGGCCTGCGCCAATGGCAAGAACCTTTCAGCGGGGGAAGGTTATCTGGGGCCCCTTCTGTGGAAACCCTCCCTGCCCATTAAAAGTGCGGCAATCTCCCAGGAACCCCTACCTCTCCTGTCCCCCCAAAGGTCAATCCACCCCTACACCCCCATATGTGATGTAGGTATCAGTTGCTGTCCCTATCTCTAGAGGAGATGCCCTCCTCATGCAGGTGTAGTGCGTGTAGTGTTAGGGTTCAAAGGTGTACAATATGGCTTAGAACATTTGTATGCAATCATTTCCTGGAAAGCACCATCCCGCTAGCACATGATAATCAACATAACCCAGTCATATCAATACAGTTTACATTGAAACCATAATATTTTCACATGACATATATGTGCTTGGGGCTTTCCTTTCCCATAATTCTAGTTCACATAACCAGAATTTTGAACCCTTCTCAGAGCCATGTGCCCTTCCATTTGCTCATTACTGCATAGGTAATGTGTGGCAAAACTGGACATCTCAAATGCTATAAATGCGCACCAGAATGGGATACTATGTTTCCTGCAGCTAGACAACGATGTTGGAAAACAAGGCAGTATCTGTGAGGCCTGCACAAATTACATGTCACATTTGTCCTTCACTGGGAATCAAACACCCTAGTGTAGTGCTTGACTCTCAGAGGGTAGCGTTGCAGAGCAGTCTAAGGCTTACTCAAGGGAGGTGGTGTGGGCTAGTAATCACCATTACAGGTGCGTAGAAATAACACTCCATAATTGATTGTCTAGCCTGTACTTTGCTTTATAAAAGTAAGAGTACATTTATTAAACACACACACTACTTAATGCTATGCACCAATTTACAAATATACATAAACTGTTGGAATTACTTTGTGACATTGCATAACCTCTCCACCCCTCCCGTGGGAGGGGGTGGAGGGGGGGGGGGGGGTCTAGTACCACCTCTCCCATGTATGCACATCATCTTGCTCCCTAATGCAGTGGGTTGCCACAACCTGGAGCGAGGGCCTTGCCAACTGGCACCATCCCAGTGGCGATCCACCCAATCATCTCAACAAGCATTAAAAATAGGTATACCTGCCCTGGGGACACATAACCCTGACTGAGCATCTCATACTGACCATACAGTGTACACCTCTACATCTTCTGGCTAACAGTCTGGGTTGTTCCTCCCCTAACGCAGTAGCAAGAAAACATGTTTGGGCATCACTTTAAATGAGGTACTTAACATAGATGGTAACCATTATAATGCATTGCAGTTAAAGCCCCTACAAGCCATCACAGTTAAAATCAGAGGATTACGCAAATACAGCCAGACACCCTAGCAGGAATGTCCAATAACATAACCCCACTTGGCTTATGACATAACCGTAAACAGGTATTTCACATAACACATGTGACTTTCAGTCCCTCTAAAAGCAATAACATTGGTAAATGCACTTCTCGTGCACTTGTATCTCTTGCATCTCTTCACCTCCAGTGTATGCCCTTCTCCAGACATCCCCAACTCAGACCTTCATACCTTGGTGCAGTCCGTAACGCACCCCCAGCTGCAGAACAAAAGTTTGAGCCTCAGAATGCTTGGATTGCTGGCTGAGCCCTTGAGGGGTTATTCTTCCTAAGTCCCCAGAGACTTAGGAAAGGACTTTCTTCCTTCGTACAGGGGGAGCTGCAGGAGCAACGTATTTGTGGTGTTGTAATGTTATTCTATGGGCATTCAGGCACTTGGCGACTTACGAGACTGTTCTCTGGGACTGAAGGTGAGTATGGGGCATGGTCCAAGCATACCAACAGGTCACTACGAAAGGCTCTGTGGCTTCTGAGTGCAGAGGTGTGTTACGGCGTCGGGTGTCCCATTTACTTCGATGGGGAATGGTTCAGTCAGAAGTAGGCTGCTAGCTGGGACTGGGGAACGGTGTAACCCACTGGGGGTACAGCCGTTGAGATCCTCAGGCATGTAGGTACACCGTTGGTCCACTTCTCCTCTGGCTGTGGGGCTCTGGTGCAGTGATGTCTTTTGGGGTCGGGTTCAGTGCTAGAGTCACTCGCAGTTGGAAGGGGCCTGGAGAAACACCCTGCAAGCAGTGACTGGAGGCCCAGTCTGGGTAGACCCAAAAGTGGATTTAGCTCCTGTGGTTTTGGGGACCCAGTTGGCACTGTCATCTCCCTTGGACTCGGGCTGTGAAACTCGGGTGCAAAGGTACTTGGAGGCTTTGGTTGGCAGTGGTCGTAGACTCACTTCTTTTTCTTTGTTCTGCAGAAAAGGGGCAGACAGGGCAGCTGGGCCACTCTGTGAGTCTCACTGTCCCTGAAGTCACTTAACATGAAAGACGGTTTTCCTCTGTGTTGGTATCTGATCTTGCCACAACAAGCGTTGGTTGCTACAAAGGGCTGTACCCCCAGGTATTGGTGTTGTGCAGCTCCTGTCGGTCCTGCATCCCCACACTTGGAGGGAGGATGGATCTGACCTTTAGGTAGACCGTTACCTCTTCTGTGCCAGGTCGGTGAACTGGGTCGTGCTTCTTTGGTGCCTGCGGCTGCATTGGAGTAGCTCCTTTACTTCAAGGGAGTTCCTTTGGCAATCGGCAAAGCACTTGCAGCCCTCCAGGTTTCTTGGAGTCTGCACAGCAGTATAACGAGTCAGTTGCTCCACGAGGGTCGGGGTTAGCAGCCATGCTGACAGGGTTGGCGCCAAGTCAGTCATACTCCTAGGTTCTTGGGTCAGCAATCCTCTCAGTCCGCTTCTTCTTTTTGGTCTTATCAAAATCTGAAGTCCTGGTATCAGGTGGTCCCCTAAATTCTCAATTTAGGAGCGTTAAGGGAAGTGAGGGGTAGTAGCCAATGGGCTACTTATTCTCCGGATCACTACACCCCCCTAGATGACAACGTCTTTTGGGGAGTAGGCATCACCCTGTCCCAGAGTTCCTAAAATCACTACACACAAGATGATGATGTTTCTAAATTCCTGCTCACTTCAGGTTTGCTCGACCTAGAGGTGTGTCCAGCCTGGCAGTGCAGCACGCCTCCTGCATAGCTAATTTTCCCGCCTGTCCTGGTGCCAGGTGGGCCCAGGGCAGGGGGTGGCGTCTCCCTTGTTAGGGGATGCCTTGGGTCGCATATCAAAGGCGGCAGAGGCCTTTAAAGCTTGCTGTCTTGATATGCTAATTTATCAGCCTTTCTGGGGGAGGAGGTAATAAAACCTCTCCCCACAGCAGGCATTGTTTCTGTCCTCTGAGAGCAGAGCTCTCACCTCCTAGGGGTCAGAGGTTGCAGGCTGGACTGGACCAGTCAGCCAGCACCCTAGTGATCAGGGGGTACCTCTAAAGTGCCCTATGGTTGCAAGTATTAATAAATCAATCACTGGAATCTGTGAGGATATGGGTAGGTGCTACTAGGCACTTTCAGGAGTTGACAAGTCACGCTCTGAGCTCTGAGTTGGCATCCTCACAATCAGATAGGTCGATTTGCCCTGAATTTTAGGGGGATCACCATAACTAGAGCACTTTATTAGAATATTGTACTCCAGTGGCGGTAAGATGTCAGCCGGCACCTTATCACCTATGCACGGTGTAGGACTTTGAGTTTTTTAGCTCCTCACTCTGCGGAGAAGATTAGGTCACATCTACCAGTTTTCTAAATTTTTTGGTCTTGATGAAATGCCAGCAGAGCACTCCTCAACTACCGTAGGCATGAAACATGTTAACCTATAGCATAGACCGTAGCTTATTAGCATGTCTATAAGTGACCGATACACCTCACTTACAGAGCCTGGGACCATTATTTCCCCAGTTTCTCTGCCACGTTTTTAGGTCTCGGCCTGACGTAAGCAGCGCATGCTCTGCTCTCGTCATACGAGGCTTCTTGGAATCGATACGATTCCAGAAGCCGCGTCCCAGCTCCGCCTTCAGCTTTCATTCG
This sequence comes from Triturus cristatus, assembly GCF_964204655.1. Taxonomy (NCBI): domain Eukaryota; kingdom Metazoa; phylum Chordata; class Amphibia; order Caudata; family Salamandridae; genus Triturus; species Triturus cristatus. Next base: position 251,263,434 of record NC_140585.1, read on the forward strand.
TGTGCGTCGTTTGGTGTCACAAATTATGCCAAAGGCAGTGCAATGATTGCACTGAAGGCATGTCAATCCTTCCTTGTTGCGACCCTGTCTTCTTTTAGGCATGCCCACCAGGATTGTATCTTTTACCAGCGGCGTTACACTATTGCCTTTAATTACTGCTGAAGCACTATTTGTTTCTCCTTCCGTCTGTCTAGCTCAGAGACACGTTGCTTAAATGTTGCCGTCTACCAGAATACCAATCTCTCGCCCCGTTTCACCCTTGTGATTTTGCCTCTTTTCCATTCAGTTCCTGTCACGCTGTAATGTCGTCTATCCCCCTTCCCTCCACATCAGTCCCACAAACTGTTATTAAAGTGTGGTATGCATTTTTTTTTTAATTTAACGTTCCGTGCTCTCTGAGGCATTTCCTGTTGCTGACCAGACCGAGAGTTGGTTGCCGTGTCAATGATGTGGCTACAAATGTACATGGCGCTAGTGCACATAAAGGTACAGTTGTGGGGCTTGTTTGTGTTTACTCCCGAGCCGCGCCATTCGACGTAAACCCCAGCAAAGGCACAGTTGTGCTCAGTGAAAGAATAGCCATCCCCCCATCTCCTCCCACATCCATTAAGCAACCCTGCCCCTCCCTTTTTTGGCCTCGCTGTGCTTTCACTTCCGCTCTTTTCTTTTAGAGCTGCTGCCCTGGGGCAGGGACACTGATGTCCCTCGGAGACAGAGGCATGGTTTCATCTTCAGAGCCTGTCTCTCTCTATCTACCTCTCTCTACTACTCACTCTCTACTATTCTCTACTACTCACTCTCTACTATTCTCTACTACTCACTCTTTACTACACACTCTCTCCTACACTCTCTCCTACTCTCTCTCCTACTCTCTCTCCTTCTCTCTCTCCTACTCTCTCTCCTACTCTCTCTCCTACTCTCTCTCCTACTCTCTCTCCTACTCTCTCTACTACTACTACTCTCTACTACTACTACTCACTCTCCACTACTCAATCTCTACTACTCAATCTCTACTCTACTCTCTACTACTCACTCTCTACTACTCACTCTCTACTACTCACTCTCTACTACTCACTCTCTACTACTCACTCTCTTCTACTCTCTACTGCCTACTCTCTACTGCTCACTCTCTACTGCTCACTCTCTACTGCTCACTCTCTACTGCTCACTCTCTACTGCTCACTCTCTACTGCTCACTCTCTACTGCTCACCTTCTACTATGCACTCTACTACTCTACTACTCACTCTCTACTACTCTGTACTACTCACTCTCTACTTATCACTCTCTACTTCTCACTCTCTACTTCTCACTCTACTACTCACTCTCTACTACTCTCTCTCTACTACTCCTACTCTCTCTCTACTACACAATCTACTGCTCTCTACTACACACTCTACTGCTCTCTACCACTCACTCTACTGCTCTCTATTACTCACTCTACTGCTCTCTATTACTCACTCTACTGCTCTCTATTACTCACTCTACTGCTCTCTATTACTCACTCTCTACTACTCTCTTCTACTCTCTACTCTCTACTTCTCACTCTCTACTTCTCACTCTACTACTCACTCTCTACTACTCTCTCTCTACTACTCCTACTCTCTCTCTACTACACAATCTACTGCTCTCTACTACACACTCTACTGCTCTCTACCACTCACTCTACTGCTCTCTATTACTCACTCTACTGCTCTCTATTACTCACTCTCTACTACTCTCTTCTACTCTCTACTCTCTACTCTCTCTCTACTACTCTCTCTCTACTACTCTCTCTAATACTCTCTCTACTACTCTCTACTACTCTCTCTACTACTCTCTACTACTCTCTCTACTACTCTCTCTACTCTCTCTCTACTCTCTCTCTACTCTCTCTCTACTCTCTCTCTACTCTCTCTCTACTCTCTCTCTACTCTCTCTCTACTCTCTCTCTACTCTCTCTCTACACTACTCTCTACTAACACTCTACTACTTTCTACTACTCACCACTCTCTACTACTCACTCTCTACTACTCTGTACTACTTTCTACTACTCACTCTCCACTACTCTACTACTCTTACTACTCACTCTCTACTACTCACTCTCTTCTACTCTACTACTCACTCTCTTCTACTCTACTACTCTCTACTCTCTAGTACTCTCTACTACTCGCTCTCTACTACTCTCTACTCTACACTCACTCTCTACTACTCTCCTACTCTACTACTGTCTCTCTACTACTCTCTCCTCTCTACTCTACTCTCTACTCACTCTCTACTAACTCTACTCTCTACTACTCACTCTCCACCACTCTGTACTACTCTTTCTACTACTCACTCTCCTCTACTCTCTACTACTCACTCTCTACTACTCACTCTCTACTACTCACTCTCTACTACTCACTCTCTACTACTCACTCGCTACTACTCACTCGCTACTTCTCACGCTCTACTACTCACTACTCACTCTACTACTCACTCTACTACTCACTCTACTACTCACTCTACTACTCTCTACTACTCTCTAGTGCTCTCTCCACTACTCACTCTCCACTACTCACTCTCCACTACTCACTCTCCACTCTCCACTACCTCTACTACTCACTCTCTACTACTCACTCTCTACTACTCACTCTCTACTACTCACTCTCTAGTACTCACTCTCTAGTACTCTCTAGTACTCTCTCTACTACTCACTCTCTACTACTCACTCTCTACTACTCACTCTCTACTACTCACGCTCTACTACTCACGCTCTACTACTCACTCTCCACCTTACTCTCTACTACTCACTCTCCACCTCTCTCTACCTCTACGCGCATATATGTATATATATATATCTACTGGCGGTCGTTGGAGTAGAAGTTGCATTGCGAGGGCCACTCGGACGGCTGGGTGCAGGGTGCTTTTGAGCCTTCGGGCGCTCAACGGATAGCAATGGAAAAGCTCAAGGACGAACAAAGGCTGCAAGCTTGGGGACGAAGATTCTTCAGGTGTGTTTACCACTTCGAGAGGTAAGTTGGGTAGTTGGAGGATAGGTAGGTACCAAGGAGTCTGGCACAGGGGGCCGCAGGGCGCCGGGTGCAGGGGTGCCTTTTGGTGTTGGGAAATCTTACCCTCTGTTGATTGCGGTGGGGGGGGGTCCCTGGTTCTGAGGCTGCAGGCGTCGTCAGGAGCGTTGAGGTGGGCCCTTGGGTGCTGGATTCGGGGTCTCAGTCGCCGGGGGGACGTCCTCGGGGTCTTTGTCCACTCCAGCACAGGCCAGGCTTGGCGGGTGCAGAGTGTTCAGGGTTCGCGGTTCCGGGCTGATGCCAGGGGTTAGCTAGTTGCTTTGAGCAGAGCCACTGCTCGTGGGAGTCCCAGGTGCTCAGAGTCACAAGTTTGCCAGGTCCTCCGGGGTTTGTGAGTTTGCTGGCCACAAGAGGTGCCGAGATTTAGCAGGAGCAGGTTCGAGGGTCGACAGGCCGGTAGGGCTGGGGCCAAAGCAGTTGGTGTCTTCCTCTTGTTAGCAGCTTCACGGCAGGTCTTCTTTCTTTTTGCTCTTCTTTGCTGTTTTGGAATCTGGAATCTACGGAAGGAAGGTTCAGGGTGCCCCTAAATACTAAATTTAGGTCTCTAAATCTCTAAGATGCCCTCTGTCGTGCATTGTAAATTAAATCCCACACTGGCATCAGTGCGGGTTTAATGTGCTGAGAAGCGTGATACCCAACTTCTCAGTCTTCAGTGTTGCCATCATGGTGCTGTGGAGTTCGTGTTTGACGAGCTCCCAGCATCATATACTCTTAAATGGCAGCACTGCACTTACAGTGCCCAGGAATGGACCTGGGTACTGTAGGGGCACAAGGCTCATGCTCCTGTGCCCACACCACTGGAAAAGGGCACCCAGATAGAGGTGTGGCTGATGTATGCCAGGTTGTGGGCATGGCACACAGGGATGTGTGCCATGTCTACTCTCTGTTTTGTCTTGTACCCAGACACTCAGCCTGCAAGGGCAGTGTGTTTGTGTTAGGGTACAGGGCCTCTAAGGGTGGCGCAATAAGTGCTGCAGCCCTGAGAGGCCTTCCCTGGTCACAAGGCCCTGGGTACCTAGGGTACCATTTACCAGGGGCTGACATGTGGCCAGGGTTTGTCAATTTGGTTTTTAGGGAAGGAACATAGGCCCTGGGCATCTGATTGGCAGGAGCCCAGGGCACACTCAGTCAAAGTACATTCAGCAATTAAGCAAAAATTGGGGGCATACCATGCAAGAAAGAAGGCTCTTTCTCACAAGTCCCGTCTCCTTAAGACTTCTGCCTTTTTACTGTGTTTCATTTATGAATTTATGCAATACAGCGCAGACATTACCGGAAGGATTTGTAGCACTTTGCGTTTTGAATTTGCATTACAGAATCGGTTGCAGTATGAGTGTGGCAGTTAATCGTCCGCATTTTTGAAAATGCCTGTTGCTTTGAATCAACAGTTGTGTAAAAGGAGGCAGCGCGAGCTGTGACAAGCAGCAGCCCTGCTTGGAGATGCAAGTGTGATTGACGTGATGTGTGATGAGCATGCTGGTGTGATGTGAGGGTCACTGCCCCACCGCAGGACGGTTACATTGAGTGAGGTTTTCTGTCATTCCGACTGAGGCGCAGCCGATAATGGCCTGGAAATGGTACTAATGGCCAGGACCAGATGCTAATGCCCAGATGAGCCATCAATAACCCGAATTTATGCGATCATTAATCATTTCTAATAATCTAGTAATGCTTATTGGGAAGCGTATATGCCACCAGTGCCGTCCAAGCTTGCCCCCTTCAGATGTATGGGGAGATGAGGGTGGGGGGAATTCACCTATTCTTTTCACGTAGTGGCAGCTACTCGTTGCCTCCACTGGCATACCTGCCTCGACGATCATTATTTTAAGCACTTAGGGGCAGATTTACAAGCCCCTTGCGCCACTTTTGCGTTACTTTTCCCATGTTAAAAATGACGCACAAGTGGGGCAAGGGGCTTGTAAATCTGCCCCCGTGTGTTTTAAAAGGGCGCCCAGGCGTCTATGCGATGCACAGGGACAAGTTGGACGTGGCACTTTACCTACCCCGGTACCGGTATGTTCCGTTTCTGATTACAAGGGGAACTAAGTTAGGGTACGCATTCTGGTCGTGACTAGACACAAGTGTTAAAATTTTTTACTTCAGAATCGTACAGCCAGCGGGAAAGGGGTCCGGAGATCGACCGTGATAATCAGTAGTCTTTTTCACCATTGCTGAATCGGTAAAGATGTTAGCTCAGGCTTTGAATACCGGCTGAATTCTGGAGGTTTCTTGGGGTAAATAGAAATCGCACAATAATTCCTCATGTGGACAAGGCAAGATGGAACACTGAGAGCAGACCTCTCCCTGTTTTGCACCTCATGGGATCTTAATAAAACGACGAAGGCGAAAATTGGCACCATCAGTTGCCACGAGACAGGCCTGCGCAGCGGCGTTTAAGTGCTCTTGGAAGACAAACAGACTCCTGTTTACTCGAGCGCCTTCCCTCATTGAGATGCAGTCTGTTTCTAAGGTACGCAGGAGAAGGTGTCCCACTGGCTCCTTCTCTCTCTCTATCTCTCTTTTCCTCTCTCTCTCAGATGCAATTTGTATCTGCCTGTCAAAAGCCATTTCTGAGTTACAAGGTTCAGCCTCCCACCTTCTAGGCAGGGTCTCTCGTTCTCTGACATACGTAGCGATTGTTCCTTCTCTAAGGTGCTACGTGTCTCTGAGCCTCGGCGCCTGCGCTTCTCCCATACCTTGCAGGGCGCGGCGCCTCCACTACTTCGAGGCACAGGGTGCCAGCTCCCTCTCTATGGTGCTCTGGCGGGGTACACTTTCTGAGGTGTTAGCTCTCTACTGAGGTTCAAGTTGTAGCCTACCTCTTGAGGTGTAGGGCTCAGGCACCCTCCCCAAGGCGCAGGGTGGAGACTCCTTCTCTGATGCGCAGACCTTCTCTGTAGTACAGGCTCTCTCACACAGGTGTCTGCACGGCACCTGCCCCTCCCCCTCCCCAGATGCAGGGTGCAAGCTTCTGTCAGTGCTCCTTACCACTGGCTTCAGGTCACTATAAAGTGCCTAAAAGCTAAGACGGGTGTGGTACTGCCGAAGACTGACTCGTTAACAGCATTTAAATGCATTAGGTAGACCCTGTACCAGAAGACCCTAGTCAGTCTTTCTGGGTTTTTTTTAAATCGTGTCAATGAACATGGTGACCCGTGTTTAGTCTGGCACCATTGCTTCATTTTGAAATGGCACTTGGAAGAAAGCAGGCTGTTTGGATGACTATGTGTGTGTTAGGCTCACAGTCGTGCATTTCAATATTCACTGGAGGCTCTTCTCCACCCACATAGTTTGAAGTCCCCAAGCCCATATAGTAGGACACACACTGCTCGAACTTTCAACATTCACCAGTGGCCCTTCACTTGGAATCCTGTTTGAAGTACCCCAGCCCCCACAGTGTGAGGAACAGAGCTCCGCATTTCAATATTCTCTAGTACAAACCTACCTTTCCTCACCCAGGCTGTATTTGCTTATTCACTGTTTTTTGAGTGTCACGGCTCAACATTACAACGTTGCCTGGTGATGGACTTATTTTCCATGGTTAATGTCCCCGAGTCCATGCTGGGTGAGCCTCTGAGCTCAATATTTCAACATTCTCTGATGATGGATTTCCTTTCCAATGTTAATGTCTCCATGATGTGCGAGTCTCGCAACTACACATTTCAACGTTCACCGAGCAGGCCCTTATCTCCCCACCCTGCCAGTCTGTGGCTGCACCCTGAAGCCCCGCGCCACAGAGTGATCCCCGAACGCGGATATTAATCATGCTACCGACCCCCTCTTTAATCTGAAAGGCGACCCGTCCCAGCCTCCACCTTCTATGTTTCTTCCCTCAGCCACGTCTGAGTTGCGTTCCTTGTTCGGTAATTACATTTCTTTCTTTGCTGATCACTTCTAATAGGCTGGGACGGGACTAATTATTCGGAGACATTTCATGGTCTGCCGGATCAGGAATTCCCAGTGAGTTAGTGACAGGCCTTTCAGTCGCCGGCAGCCTTCCCCCGGCACCGAACAAGGCCCGAGCAGCGGCCCCGGGGGGAGCCCAGCCTGCTCCCACTGTCCCTCACACCCCGGCCTCCTCCTCTGCAGCACCCCCACCCCTCCGCTCCCCTTCGCTCCCCTTCTCTTCATACCGACTCACTCCCCTCCTCCGAATTCCGCCGCCACCCCCTCCTTCACGCAGCCGATTCTACCCCTTCCCGCCCCCATTCTCCCTTTCTTGCTGCTGGCAGCCGCTGCGGGGGACCTCCAACCCTCCACACTCACAGAATGAGCTTCTCTTGAAGGGCAGCTATCGACGCCCCTTGATCTCTGATCCCCAAACAAGTTATTTTTTTTTTTTTTACAACCGCAGTAGTTTGGTCTGGCCTGTTTTGACTGTATCCCCACTGTCTTTCACATTAGGTCGCCTCCGCATTTCATCCTTCCTGGCCCACCACTAACCGCACACCCGCCAGGTTAGCCCCGCCCTTTCGTCCATGTGTGGTCATGCGCGGCACTCTTTCATGTTAATGAAAGTTTTATCACACTCGGTGTGCGTCTCAAGGGAGGCCAACGATTGTTTAAATTGTCATGTAAGCCCCTTTCATGTGGGCCTGTAGCACTCAGAGTAGGGACAGCATCGGGGGCCAGGTTCCTGCCCAGACCAGCCCTCTCATCGGAGCAAGCACATCCCCTGCAGCCCCACCCCCAGTGAAAACATCAGGTGTCTGCTCTATGTGAACACGTAGAATATAATAATTTCCTAGTGGTAAAGCAATAGAGTCCTCTTCTGAAGTGTGGCATTTGCTATCCAGGTACATTAGATAGTAGTACTGTAGGAGTTTGATAACCACTCATTTCCCTGACCTGGTCCAGGTGCTGCAGTGGTATTGGTAGCTAGTTAATGGCCAGACTAACAGTGGCAGAAACGGGGAGAGGCCGTTATATTGACATGGAGAGAAAGGGAGAAAATTGAGGTAGGCAGACATAAAAACGTACAGGAGACAGCCGTATTGTCAAGTGGTCCCGTTTCACTTGCTTCAGTCACATTCCTAGCTTCATTTCACTATCCATTCCGGGATTTAATTAGTCACACTAGAAGTTTGAACATAAAACTCGCAGCAACCAGAGTGCTATTGCCCGCACTGCTAGAACTAAAACACACAAAAGTGATCACGTGTAAGTACTAAGAGAATACTGGTAGGATGAGAATCCACATAAAATGAAGAAATCGGAGACACAAGACAGAGTGAAGCGTACACTGTCAGATCATGAAGTATTGGAATTACCGTATTCTTGCCGTCGCCGCTGACATTGAGGGTGCAGGATGACTTCCCGCTCTGTGGGCGGCACTGTAACAGCCTCGACAGACACCTCTAACCCGTTCTGCACTTCTCACTAGCTGGTCCAGTAGTTTCGGAGAGAGGGGGCTGGAGTCCCTTGGCAGGTGAGCGCACTGTGCTGGAGTAAGTAATTGATGAAGAGGCTGCCGGGAGGCGCGCATGAGTGATCTCTGCCACGGAGTTTGCAACTGCTTACGGTGGGGGACAAATTGCGGAAGTTGGTTTTCAAGCTTTCTGAAACTAATTTAGCTTGACGGTGTGACTTCATTCAGGCTGCTGTCGGAGGGCTGTTATAGGATAGAGAGGATGTTGGAATTTAAAAAAAGATAGACAAAAGGAGAGATGTAAATGGGAGTTAGAAAACGGCGAAGGACAAGCGAAAGTCCGGCTAAGGGTTCTATGGCTAGGTCACAGATAAAGGGTAGAGTCTGGGGGAGGAGAGGAAAGGTGTGGGATAAAAATGGAGGCGGCTGGTGACTTTCCACATGACTGTTAATGAAACATGCCACAAAATGAAGGGGGATGACATTTTCAGATATTCCGGGAAATGGAAACCGAAAGTAACTCACAGGCCTAACATCCACTTAAATGGGAGAGAGAAACAAGAGCTCGCCATTGCGGGAAGGCAGCGCTGTTTATTTTTATATCGCGCTTTCACTTTACAGGGAAAGTGCGATGCAAAAATAAACATGTGGCGCCCTGTTTCCTTTTGAGACGGCCCATCCAGACTGGCTCTCACGGCGTGTTTATCTAACACGCCTCCTAAAGATAAGAAATTACTGTGCAACAGCCGCAAAGCAGACGAGCCAGTCCGGATGGGCCGGACCAAAAGGGGAAAGGGTGGCAACCGAAAAGCCTCCTTTTCAATGGGAAGCCTGCGTTTAACATAAACGCTGACGCTACCCAAAGAAAATGAGGGGTGGGGCTTCAAGTCCCCTTCTTGAAACTGCCTTGATGACTATAGCTCTCGCAGGGGAGGAGCGCATGCTCGCTCCAACGCCAGGCGAGATCTAAAAAAGGGCTTTCTTGTTCACTTGTGACATCTAAGAAATGGCTTAGGCATCACAGGGGCATATCTGCTCATGCAGATAATGTCCGCACATGTAGTATAGTGCGTCCTCCTTAGGACTGTAAGGCCTGCTGTAGGGATGGCTTACCAATACTGCATGCAGGGTCTGCAGACATGGCACCCAGGCATAAGTGCCATGTTCTCTCGTATTGTCACTTTTATCTGCACCAAGACACGCAGCCTGTAATGACAGTCAGCATGAGTTGGGTGAGAGGACCCCTAGGATGGCACAATGCATGCTGCAGCCCTTAGAAACCCTCTTTCGTACCTATGTCATGGGTACTCATGGTACCATTTGTTAGGAACTTACAGGGGTGCCAAAGGTATGGCTAATTAGTGGAACAATTGTATAGTTTTAGGGAAAGAGATCTAGCACTGGGGACCTGGATAGCAGGAGAACAGTGCTCTTTTTGGCAACATTCCATCAAATACCAGGCAACAAGTGGGGATGACCAAGGCACAGGCCTTTTTCTAATAGCCTTTTGGTGAGAATACCTCCACCTCTTTGTTAGGGTATGAACCGTTCCCCATGACTGTATTGCCCTGCATACCCTAGTGTATTGCATGTTGGCAGCCACTATAACTGCATGAAAGTGTGTCCATGTGTAGGGGCCAGTGTGTAGGAGTGAACCAGGTGATTAATTTCCTGCAGGCTTACCTTTATCACTGATGGTGAGCACAGTCTGTATGCCCATGTGTACAGGACCCCTACCCCGAAACCTGGCTTAACTATTGGGCCAGGGAGTGCACCATGCTCTTGCTTTGTTTCGTGTATATTTCCCGCTCTTAATGAAACCTAACCCTCTCCTCACCCGTCTTTACATTTTGTCATCCCTTTCCCCTATCTTACTGGCTGTGGTCTGGCTATTTAGGCCTTCTTTTGTTCTTTATCTGGTACAAATATACAGCCTCAGTGTGTCCAATCCTGGCTGTTAGAGCTCTGTAAACCTGTGAAAACAAGACCTAAAAAAGATGATGTACATCTCCCTGCCACCCTTAAACTAGTATCTGGTGCACGTTTTGGTCATCGGGGAGGCTTTTTCATCCTCCCAGAATGGAGCCCAGGGATAGAACCTGCGCTGGATTGCCCTTTTCCTTTCTTTATCAGTGATAAGCGTGGTTCTTTGGAAACCCATGTTGATGTGCCAGATATACTCTAACTGACTTACAGAGGCACCCAGGAACCTCAGTCTGCTCAGTCCAGCTGGCCAAGAAGGCAAAGACCACATACAAGCATTGCGTCATTCGTTGTGCTGCATAGACTCTCTTCTGCCTCATCACCTGGGAGTGTGCTCTGCCCCTGAACCACCTTAAACCTGTATGGTCCCTTATTTTCTCTTTCCTTGTCAGAGGAACCCACAGGCTTTGAACATTAACTCCCACCCATCCAGTGGTGGATGTATTCATGTTGTCTGGAGGTGACCATCTTCATTTTAGGACCTATTGAACCATTTTTCTGTTGATTACAGATCCAGATCGATACCTTCTTAAAGCTGCAGTTGATCCCCAACTTTACAATTCATTTTCTGGAAGAAACTGGTGAAGCCTAGTGATCCAGTTGTACCTGCCTCTTCTGATTTTAAAATAATAGCCATTAACATGGAACCTGTGGTGATCTAGTGGTGCCTTCCACACTATATCTGAAGAAGTGTGGCTCACTGTTTAGAGTAGGCAGACCTGGAAGCAGAGGTCAGCCTGGAACCAGGGTTCCATTCCCGGCTCGGCTGGGTCTTGAGTCCATAAATTGTCCATGGACTCGATAATTCTCGCTCCAGTGCATACTTGATTCATGGGTTCACACTCTGCGACTCTGGGCAATAGCTTGCTTAATCTCCACAATGGCCCCTCGCGGCGGGATGCCTGGCTTTCACCTTGTGGATGCCCTGCTGGGTTATCTCACAGGGGAATACCAGGACGGGTTCCCTAAGCAAGCGCTTAGAGACCGGTTGGTGATTTGCGCTATATAAATATCTGCACATTTACATTTACATATCTTCCACCCTTGGAAAACAAGAGATCAGTTTTTAAGCGTTTTTTAACAGTGTCCCCTTGGACTCTGGTTACAAGATCTATAGTGACTGCTGATGCGGAAACCTGGTAACATGAAACTTAACACCAGAAGCTTTAGCACCTTCAAATGACTTAAATTGAGTAGAATCTTGGTTGTTAAGGGACTTTTTTTTTTTTGATCGATATTTTTTTAACTGAAAGCTTGGAACTAATACCTGCTGTTTTCACTACATCATCAAAGCACATAACATGCCTTTTCACATGGTATGCCACCCCCCTCAGCGCCAGTTACATTTACTGTTTCTTTTTTGAACTCAAACACCTCACTAACTTTAATAAACTTGTTCCTGTACTTAAAGGCTTAGAGAGAGCTGCAGAGGTAAAGAGAGGACTTTGGAGTAGTGTTGTACAGAAAAAAGACTGACACTGGACACTAAAATCCTCGACCAAGAAGTACTGCTAGAGCAATGATAGGTTTGAATACTCGTCCCCTACACCCACAAATTTAAATATTCAATTCCCTTACTAATATCACACATAGCGTCTTATCTATAACCCCCCATACACTCCCCTTTCTGACCCCTTGCAAATACCATCCTTGCATCGCTGTGGTACCAAGTAAATTGCTTGCCCTATCATTGAAGTCCCTTAACAAACGTCTCTTTCTGAACTTCAAGAACTGTGAGCTACCTGACGGGAGATTGGGGCATGTCAGGAAAGCAACATAATCCATATCAGACCTATATCTTTGTTGCCTGCTTTGGCCAAGATATTGGAGCAGTTGATTAATCGCCAACCGTCTAAGTATTTAGAATGCAAAAAGAACAATTAATAAACCGAATGCTGAACAATGTCAAACATTCACCCCAGTGCAGAGATCTGGGACTAAATCCACAAATTGTTTTTTTTTGTTGCTCCCAATGCTAGTCCAGTTTAAACCCAGCCATTTGCAAATCAGTCTAGACCCTGTTGCTCATGAGAAGAGTCCAGCCCGAACTGCCAGGCCAGGTCCTCCCTGGACCGGAAAACGCATCCCAGGACTGGTTTCAGGGTATCACACACCATCAGCCAGGGTAGCTTGACTCCATTGGCATGGAGAGCACGGGACCCAAGTCTAGCTATACCCATCCCACTCGGGGTGACAAATGCAAAATGAACAAACGTTCACCCCAATACAGAGATCTTGGCTTAAATCCAGAGTTTTTTTTGCTCCCCATGCCATTCCAGTTTGGACCCAGCCATATGCAAATTAGTCTTCACCTTGCTTGGCAGTTCAGGCCGGACTGTTCCCATGACGAACAGGGTCAAGACTGATTTGCATATGGCTGGGTCCCAACTGGGGTGGCTTGGTGGGCACAAAAAACAATGGATTAAACCCAGATCTGTTGCCTGGGGGTGAATGTTTGCATTCTTCAGCATTCCGTCCATTATCTGTTCTTTTGGCTTAATTATTTATAACAACTGTTTAAAGGCCGTGTTCTAGCGTATGCATTTTAGCAATCTACAGTGCAACACAAGCAAAACAGAAGTCCTGCTATTTGACGCACCTCCCCCTATCTGAGATGGCGAATGTTGGCCCAGACTTGTCCCGCCCCCGCCAGTCCTTGCCACCATAGCACGTAATTTAAACGTGAAGTTTGACAATAGTACTTCTTTTGGCCTGCATGTGGTTGGCGATGTGGGTACCTGTTTCAGACTTATAAAATCACGAAAGCAATTTCTTTCCCTGCTTGCAATTCAGTTCCAGAAGACGGTAATACCATGCCCTTATGATTTCTCAGCTTGACTACGCCAACTCTCTCTACTGGGATCTACCAACATATCAATAAAGAGGACTCTAGTTGGTACAGAATGCCGATCCGTGGCTATTATTAAAACTTCCTAGAGGCATCATATCCATCAACACCATAAGGAGCTGTACTGGCTGCCGATCAAGGTGAGAGTACGGTTCAAGGGGCTCATGCTTGCACATTGAGACATCTACCAGGCAGGTGCGCAGTACCTGGCCAAGAGGATTACTCTATACTATCCAACAAGAACCCTAGGTTCCTCTAACCATAGCTATAGCTATCGTCCTGGGAATTAAGAGGAAAAATGTGGTGACACCTCTTTCTCCTTTCTTGCCGTCACTACATGGAATGTCCTTCCTGCTCACCTATGGGCCTTTAAGGACAAACCCTCTTTCAAACGCAACCTCAAAACTTGGTTGTTTGAATTGGCGTATCAGTAAACCATATTTTTTTTTGGGGCGGTTACAGGTGGACAATGAGTCTTAGCACCCAGACACTCTCTGAATAGCTGTGCGCTATACAAAAACCTTTGATTTATATTTGTCAAACACCACTGTCTTCGCCCGCAGAACTGCTTGAAACAGCCTCTGGCCTTTCTACGGAGTCAGAATAGCTAACTACTTCTGCGTTCAGTTTCTCTCTAGTTCTTCTTGCCAGCAGTCTATGAGCTCTGTGTGTACTACACAAGGCTGCTCCTACATAATAAGGTTTTCTCTAGCAACGGCACTGACCAACTCTTCCTTACCGCCCTTGAGAGTCTCAGAACTCTGTGCTAGCTATGATGGCGGAAGCAGAGGGTAAAGGTCCAGGTGGAGAGATCTGAAGTTGACACTCACTCTAAAAGTAGTTCACATTTACATAATGGATTTTCAGAACTGTTTCAGAGGGTACAATCTGCCACTGGAGAGGACTGAAAGGCTAAATGTGAGGAAATTCTGAACGATTTAGTCAGTATTTGAATTTTGCACATGTTATGAGAGGCTTATGAGGAAAACTGAAGTCTATACCTTGGTAGACTTGAAAACGACAGGTAGGAAAAGCAGGAGCAGTGTTTGGTAAGCTTGCTGACATTGCTTTTTGGAGTACTTTGAAGGAGGTATTTTTTTTAAATGATCAGTAACTGCTCCCATTCAAGGACAAAAAGAAGCTGATGGGGGAGGGGGTGGGGGGGAGCGGGGACACGTCTCAATCTGACAACCTACCAGATTACCAATACAAAAAACATAAATCCGATTCTCTTGAGTTTGGCATACTCAGGTTGAGATATTGTTTCTTATGCAGGACCAGTTTAATTTTCAGTGTAAGATAAAGTCAGCTAATGCTTGATAAATCCTCACTAAACAATGTCTGCTGTGCTAATGATTGCATTGTTATAATGGATATTTGTGCATGGTATAGTCATTTATGGCCCTGTTAACGTTGAGCAGTTCCATTGTATTATGTATGTTATGTAATTACTTTGTTGAATTTTAAAAATATTTGGAAAAGATGGAAGAAAATGGTTAGCTAATCTGATCATGGGTTGCTATCCTTTAGTATCCTCTGACACCATTCCACTGGTTTCATGCTAGATCAGTATGTAATGTATTCCTGAAGCCTTATTGACAGTGATATTAGGTCCTGGCAAACTTGAATCTGTATAATATGCCAAGTATGGACAACTATATGAAATAGTGACAGTCTCCTCCCTATCCCTTTGTCGCCAGTCCTCTTGTTAAAATTCTACTGATTGTAACCCCCTCCATATCTACCTCTTTAAATATTTTCACAAATGTGCAGTGTTATCAGTTTCTATTATTTTATCTGTTAGAAATCTATGGATATTGAGAACAATAAAAGCCAATTTGTTGCCTCTGTGTTTCATCGCTTTAGGTGAAGCAGCTGAGAAACCGAGCGGAGGAGGATGCTCGCATGATTCACATGAGCATACAGATGGGGAACGAGTCACCGCCATCCCTGCAGAGGGACCTAGAGCACCTCATGCTTTTGGTAAACGGGGTAGATGGGTGGATATTGTCTGTCTGCATTGACTGGTTTAACAAATTCTCATACCAAGATACTCGTTTTCGATGTGTATTAATATAACCTATACATCATGAATGATGATTTGCTAGACATCCCCCACCTCTTTTTCTGCTGGTGTTGATGGATCTTGGTCCGTCAACAGTCAATTTCCCCAGGAGTTCAACCTGTTGTACCTTCGACGTTGACCATACTTAAAAGGAGTTGATTAATTTTGAGAGGAAACTTTTTACTACTATATCCTTTCTTAGAGGAGGTGGTGATTCCAGGGTTTTAAATGGCCATCAATCCCCAAAAAAGGTATGGGGGGGGGGGGCTGGTGTGTGTGTGTGTGTGTGTGTCTGTGTGTGTCTGTCCATCTGTCTGTCCCCTAGCTTCTGTGTTCACGTTGCATATTGTAGGAAAGGGACCTTTTTTGTCATGGCCACCCCCACTTTTTTCGACTGATGTGCACTGGGTCCCTGCTAACCAGGCCCAAATACCAGTGCTCTTTCCCTAAAGCAAGGTGAAATGTTCTGATTCTAAAACAATTGGCAGACCCTTGGGCACCCCTGTAAGTCCCTAGTAAGTGTTACCTAGGGCATGGGTACAAAAGAAGGTCTCTAAGAGCTGCAGCATGTATTATGTCACCCTATGGGACCCCTATACAAATTGAATGCAGCCTGCCATTGCAGACTGTGTGTCCTGGTGCAAACTATGAGTAAAAACATGACATGGCACACTCACTGTGTGCATTGCTAAAGTCACTGCATGTAATGTATGTAAGTCACCCCTACATCAGGCCTTGTAGCCCCAAGGCAGGGTTCATCATATTACATGTGATATGCCGCTGTGTAGTTTAGTTTCTAAATGGTAAAAGTGAACAGGGAAACCTTCTTAAGTACATGTACTGGGCACTTGTCATTACGAGTTCTTCAGCTACATGATGGCTTCACTGAAAATGATGGTGTTTGGTATCAAACACCTTGTCTTAATAAATCTGTACTGACATGTACCCAGAGGGCACCTTAGAGGTGCCCCCTGAAAAACTACCAGTCCTCTAGTGTGCTGACTAACTGCTATCGACCAGCCAACCACCACAGGCGAGTTTCTGACCCCGTGGAGGTGAGACCCCACGCCTCTGTAGCCAGAAACCATGCCTGCTCCTGAGTAAGGTGTTCACACCTCCTTTAGCAGAATGGCTGGTGAATCTGCATACCAAGTCCATCGACTTCAAAGCCCCTGCCACCTTTGATATGCGGCCCTGGCATCCCCAAGACCTGGGAGATGCCACCCCCTACTGTGAGAAAGTGCCATCTTTCTTGCATGGTATGCCCCCACTTTTTGCTAAATTGCTGAATGTACTTTGATTGATTGTACCCTGGGTTCCTGCCAATCAGGTGCCCAGGGCCTATGTTCCTTCCTTAAACCACACAAACTCCAAATTGGCAAACCCTAGCCACATGTCAGCCCCTAGTAAATGGTACCCTAGGTACCCAGGGCCTTGTGGCCAGGGAAGGCCTCTAAGGGCTGCAGCACTCATTGTGCCACCCCCAGAGGCCCTGTAACCTTACACACACACACACTGCCCTTGCAGGCTGAATGTCTGGGTGCAGGACAAAACAAAGAGTCGACATGGCACACATCACTGTGTACCATGCCCATCACCTACACTGCCAAGGCATATGTCAGCCACCCCTCTAGCTGGGTGCATTACGCCTATGGTGTGGGCACAGGAGCAGGAGCCCTGTGCCCCTACAGTACCCGGGTCCATTCCTGGGCACTGTAAGTGCAGTGCTGTCATTTAAGAGTACATGGTGCTGAGAGCTCCTCAAACACGAGCTCCACAGCACCATAATGGCAACACTGAAGACTGGGAAGTTTGGTATCAAACTTCTCAGCACATTGAACCCACACTGATGCCAGTTTGGGATTTAATGTACTAAGCACCCCAGAGGGCATCTTAGAGATGCCCCCTTACAGCTAACTTACAATCCACGTCTGCTCTGAGGCTGCCCAGGCTGCCACACAGCAGACACGTTGCTGGACCTCTGGGTGGGAGAGCTCCTGCTCTCCCGGGCCTGCAACAATGCACATCCTGGGTGAGGTGAGAAATCTCCTCCCCCAGGACGAGCAAAGGGAAGCTTCAAAGGCATGCCGCCATTTGGAGTTTCCCCAGGCCACTGCAACCCCCCACTCTGGCGGGAAGCTTGGCCGGAAACCCCATACAAGGACAGGGGATGTGCCAGCCTGCCCACCCCACCCCTCAGGTGGGGGAGGCGAGGTGAAGCACATCTCCGGGCTCTCGCCATCTTGAAGATGGGAGGCCCTACCCTATCAGGATTAGGCTACTGCCCCCCTCCCACAGGAGAGAGGCAGGATAGGGGGTGTACCCACCCCAGGACAAGGACCCATTGGTCCCTGGCCTTCATCTACCTGTAACGCCCCTAAATCTAGTATTTAGGGGCACCCTGAACCTTCCTTCCTCAGATTACAGATAGAAAACTACAAGAAGAGCAAGAAGAACAAGGACCTGCCCTGCAGCTGCTAAAAAGAGAAGAAGACACCAACTGCTTTGGCCCCAGCCCTACCGGCCTGTCGACTCTCGAACCTGCACCAGCGCGGCATCTCTCGTGGCCAGCAACCTCACCAACCCCGGAGGACCTGGCTACCTTTTGGCTCTAAGCCCCTGGGACTCCCATGAGTAGAGGCTCTACTCAAGAAACCTATTTTTAACCCCTGGCAGCAGCCCGGAACCGCGGACCCAACACACTCTGCACCAGCCAAGCTTGGCCAGTGCCGGAGTGGACAAAGACCCTGAGGACGACCCCACGGCGACTGTGACCCCGAGTCCGGCACCCAAGGACCCCCCTCGACATTCCGGAAGAAGCCTGCAGCCTCAGAACAGAGTGCCACCCCAACCGCGATCAACAAGAGGGTAAGATTTCCGACATCAAAAGGCATCCCTGCACCCGGCGCCCTGCGGCCCCCTGTGCCCAATCCCGGGGTACCCACCTAACCTACAACTACCCAACTTACCTCTCGAAGTGGTGGTGGCACCTGAAGCATCCTCGTCCCCGAGCTTGCAGCCTTTTTCCAAACCGGAACATTCCCATTGATTTCCATTGAGCGCCCGAAGGCTCAAAAGCACCCTGCACCCAGCCGCCCGAGTGGCCCTGGCAGTGCACTCTCTACACTAACTTACTTCCCCACTTGCCCTGAGTAAGTGACCAGGAGCCCAGCTCCCACAGCCGCGTGGCTTGCCAGACAGCAGCCACCAACCAA
The DNA here is from genome assembly GCF_964204655.1 of Triturus cristatus. NCBI lineage: Eukaryota > Metazoa > Chordata > Amphibia > Caudata > Salamandridae > Triturus > Triturus cristatus. The sequence continues at coordinate 251,281,961 of NC_140585.1, forward strand.
GGCCCCCCTATCCCTCATAGGATAACATTGGGCCTAACTCTCTCTGCACCCGGCCGTCCTGAAACCGCTGAGGGTGAACCAACTGTACCTACCTGACACTGGGAGACCCCTGAGTCTATGCCCGGAATTTCAACTCTGCCAGTCGAGTACTTACCCTTAAACCGCTAACTTCATTTTCCTCATAGGGTAACATTGACTGGCTTTTTCTTCAAAAATCTTCTAAGTGTGAACTTTTCAAAACTGCAAATATTCACCAAAAATCAGCCAAGTGACAAAAACGAATTTACACACCTGCTCCTAGGTGAGCTCCCAGTGCTGGATCTTGGTGCCCAGCCCCGACTCTGAAAAGTGTCCACAACTATACTTACCTCTAACTCATTTTTCTCCCATAGGAAACCATTGTCTGCTTTTCTGTGAAATTTCTTCTAAGTGTCTATTTTTGCAAATTTGAAATATTCTTTTAAAATCGTACCATTTCTGCAAACGAAATTACTTACCTGTTTTTGATAAGGACCCCAGTCCTGGGTCTAGGTCCCCAGTCCTGGATTACTAAAGTAACGATAAAGTACTCTACCTGCAATTTGAATTTCTTGCCATAGAGATCCATTGAATGTTTTCTTTGAAATATTTTCTAAGTGCTAACTTTTGAAATAGCTAAATATTATTTAAAAATCATTACAGTTATTAAGTCGACTTTCATCACTTGATTCTGAATACTGACCCAGGGCTGGATCTAGGAGCCAGACCTGGAATTCCAAAAGTAATCTGAAATGCAATTTATTACAAATAACCTGAATTTACCATTGAGCTCAATGCATTGTTATGTTTAGGAAATAGGATTGTTTATTGCAACCAACTGTGACTGTTTACAAAAATGTATTGCTTAAGACAAAAGTATTTATATTCAACCTCTCATTCTGAGAAAGTATATTTTTATCCCCTTTGTGGTTCTAAAAATAAAACAAGCATATATTTTATATATATAAACCATTGGCCTAGAGTTCAGTTATTGAGTGTGTGAAACCATTTGCTGACTGAGTGTGTACAATAAATGCTTTACACTGTCCTCTGGTACTGCCTTACTGCTCGACCAAGCTACCACTTTTGAGGGTAAGGTCATACCTAACTTTGACCTCTATCAGCCTCTGGGGGACTGTGGACTCTGTACACCCTGTACCTATTAGGGAACAGTATATACACAGCCACTTTCTCACACCTACCCTGAGGCCCAGTTGGCACCAGGACAGACGGGAAATTAGCTATGCAAGTAGGCGTGTTTCACTACCAGGGTAGTCGCATCCCTAAGGTGGGCTGCCTGATGTGTTCCATGAAGGAAGAGTTCCATCATCTTATTTTTGGTTGAATTATTAACTCTTGGACAGGGTTATGCCCACTCCCCCACAGGGAGAGGTTATTTAGGGGGTGTAGTGGCCCAAAGGGTAAGTAGCCCATTGGCAACTAATCTTCAGTCCCATAAACGCCCCTAAGTTGATTATTTTGGTACCCCCCCTCCCCCCGACACCGCAAACTCAGATTTGTCTGCCTGAAAGAAGGAGAAACGCTGATGACGCGAGAACTGTGGACAAGCACCTAACTTGGTACAAAACCCTGCCTTGCTTCTGGTTGCCAGACAATCACTGTCAACAACTCTTCTAGAAGCTTAACAGCCACCCCAAACCCTTGGAGGTCTGCACAGCACTTCATCGACCCAGCAACATTTCCCCAGGAGTGGTGGAGCCACTTCCCTACACGATCAGACACGGACCGCATCTGCCCGGTACAGTGTTCTGTCGACCCCTGGACTCGCCGTGGGAGCAGCACTCCAGAAAGAGGTCTTCGTTATGCCAGGTGGTCAGATCAATCTCCTTCCCAAGTTTGGAGACGCCAGGACCCCCAGGTGCCGGCCAGCGCCAATACTCCAGGTACTAGAGTCAGTTGCACGAACCAAGGCTTGTTTTCGTTCAGCTCGAATACCCCCAACGCCGCCAAATCACACCTGCATGTTGAGGGACTTCAAGGGAGGCCAGCTCCACATGAGAGTGGCCCTGCTGTGATTCTTTTACCTCTTTTGCAGGGTACACCAAGAAACGTGAGAGCCATTAACTCACCGACCCGCCGGACAAAACACCTCTGCACCCGCGCTCTCAGCCCGAGCTCAAGTGAACCGTAGGTGTCTCTGTGATCCTGAGACCCTCAAAGCCGAGCCCCTTCTTGGGTTCTGCCAGACTGGTCCCCAAGTACCCACTTGCAGCCTTTTTCTTAAAGGTACTTTTCCCATAGACCCTCAATAGTTAACTTTATGAAGTCGAAGGCCATTCTGATAAGATCTAGGTTCAAAGGTCAACAATTGGTGGAGAAAAATTCACTTGTATCCCCTTACAGGATTTTGCCTTGCAGTAGTCATTTAGGCAGGCTTTGAAAGCTTTTAAGGATGGACGAAAAGGTTTCCTAGCTATTGTAATGAAAAGTTTCAATTCTTTTAAGGATTCAGTGGCGAGGATTGCACTGCCTTTCTTCGCTTCATTTTTGACAGCATCCATAACTTCATAAAACAATTTCTCAAACTCTTTCCAATGAACATCAGGGAAGGGAAAAACAACAATATATCCAACCAAGGCCAGGGCAGATTGTGCTAGGTAGTACCTTGTCTCTTTCCACTCTCTCTCTTTGTGTGACTATCAGCACATCATCTTTTCTGGTTATTCCTGTTCGCATGATTAGTTGCTTGGTAACAAAGGACACTATTACTTAAGGAATTATCTGTCAAAATTCACTTATTAGTTATGAAGCATACTGCAGTACAGTAGAGCAAGATTGACTGGAATTTCAACCACAAAACAATAGTAGTAATGTTACCTTCATATACATATATATCTTCTACCTACCATGTACGTGGTCTTTATGTTTGTAGCACATTTAGTGTTATGAGGGAACATATCAGACCCTGGATCCGCAGGTGGAATAATCTTCCCCTCAGTGTCCTTAATTGAATTGAAACTTTCCGTTACAAAACCTAGGAAATGTTTATTCTATGTCAGGACCAGATCAAGTATTGCACTAATTTAAAGCTTACTCACCACCTTGGAAGCTATATCCACCACAGGCTTGAAGTAAAATCTTTCAAGGATGGTATCAAAGGACCAGTCTGCTGCATTCATTTTGTCCTGAAGCCAGGCACCTAATTTGAAGGCTTTAGAAGCCATTTCAGCCCTTACAAAATGTGCCATGAAAATGTGTGCATCAGTGCCCACTTTTTGCATCACCCATCGGCCGATAGAAGGGGAGGAGACCTCCTTAATGGGCTATTTGATGGCCATAAGTAATTGCCCCTCTCCCAGTGGTCTCAATTCCTCTGGCATGTACTCATATTTATTTAGAGAGTTTTATATAGTGCCAGCATGACCCTTGAGGGTATCGAAGCACTTTACAATTATTCAGAGAGCAGGGACAAATACAACCAATAATATCATAGTCGAGAAAAATATGGGAAATTGTAGCATCTTAGATAAGGAAGGGTACAACACAATGTCAGGACCAATAGATCAAAAACAAGACTATAATGAGAGCAGTAGTTATGGAAGTGATTGACTTGTTATGACTGGTACGAAGAGAGGAGATCCTAGAATCTATGTCTCTTACTACACAGTTTGTGATTGTCTTCAAATGAAGGGTCAGACATCACCTTCCAGCTACTTTGTCCATTTTGAAATATGGATGATAACCCTTTCTGTGCTAATTACCTGTAATGTGTAGAGCCTGGACGTTCAGTACTCTTCTACAGGAGATTAAACAAAGTTGCATGGCCAGCTTACCTGATCATTCCTTTCTTGAAATATATCTGTTGTCTTTTCAAGGGAGAGATAGATTAAAAACCCGAATAACATCCCAAAGGGAAGAGTATCATGGTTCTGGAGGGTCAGAAAGTCGGATACTCCTCATTAACTAATGCATCGTAGGATGATCTACCACAGTGCAGTCATCAATGGGATCATGCCCTGCTAAAATGGCTGATCTGAATGAATTGACTGACCTGTAAGCTATTCCGTGTGATGCCTTCTCTTTAGGAAGCTGGCTCTGTATATACTATACCAAAGTGAGGTATAGTGTGCACAGAGTCCAGTGGAACCCAAAGGTAGGCAGAGGTAAAAGTAGATAGCACCTTACTCTCAATTTGTGGTAGTGTGGTCGAGCAGTCAGGCTGTATCAGAGGGTAGTGTTAAGCATTTGTTGTACACACTCTATCAGTAAATGATAGCACACACTCAAAGACTGAACTTCAGACCAATTGGTTTTGTATAAAAATATTCTTTGTTAGTTTATTTTCTAGAACCAAGCAAGCCTGGCACAGGTAAGCAATACATACTTTACAGTAGTAATGCAGCTTGTAAACAGTTTGAATTGCAATTGTATATGCACCTTGATTTGATTACAGCAGAGCTACTAGTAATGCAATGCTTCTGATATACTGAACACATACTTTGAATTGACTTTTTAGTAGAATGTCACGTAGATTACTTAACAGATTACTTTTCTTACACAGTGCAGTATACCTTGATACTGCACTAGGACATTTCCAGCTAAGTAAAAGCGAATTTGTTCTTTAGTTACACTTTTAAAGGGTTTCTCAGATTTTCCAACTCCACACTTCAAAAAACTTTTCACAGAAAAACGGTCAGTGTTATCCTATGGAGGGAAATAGTGTTATTGGTTAAAAAGTAAGTTTTCGGTTGTGGGAGTTGGTATTCTGGGGGTAGACTCGGGGGTCCCCCAGGGTCAAGGATGCACTCTTGTTACACCCTCAGCGGCACTAGGGCGGCCGGGTGCAGAGTGCTGGGGCCCAATATTATCCAATGGGGGTAGGGGGCCTCCGGTTGGTGGCTGCTGACTAGCGGACCACTGGGTTGTGGGAGCAAAGCTCCTGGACTTAAGCTCAGGGCAAATTGGCGTTCAAGTCAGCACAAAAGGTGCACCCTCAGCGGCACTGGGGCGGCCGGGTGCAGAATGCTTTTTTGGCGTCTTGTGCCCTGTAGCTTTCAATGGGGAGTCTCCGGTTTGCAAACACACTGCAGGCTCGGGGACGAAGGTCTTCTGGGTATGACCATCACTTGGAGAGGTAAGTTGGGATGTTGGGTGTTGGTTAGGCACCATCGGTTGGGCCACCCAAGGCCGTGGGGCGTCGGGTGCCTTTTAGGGTCGAATCTTCTTGCCAGCTCCTGGTTGCAGTTTGGGGGACCTTCTGGTTTGAGGCTGCAGGTCAGGGGTCACCGGATCTTGATCAGGATCGCCAGGGAGACCTCTTCTTGGTGTTGGGCCACTCGAACTTGGGCTGTGGGCGTCGGGTGCAGAGTGGTGCAGACTTGCGGATCCTGCAGGAGTCTTTTCTTTTGAAGGCAGGGCAGGTCCTCTGGTTTCTTGAGGGAGCTGGCTGCAGGACACACCGGGGTTTTGCTTCTGCAGGTTTGAGGTGGGGACAGGCAGGTAGGGCTGGGGCCAAGTCAGTGGGTGTCGTCCTCCTTGTTAGCTTCGTCATGACTGTTCGGTCTTCCTACTTTTTCTTCTGGTTTCTTGTCTGAGTTCTTAGTTCAGAGCTGCCCCCTAAATATTGTATTTAGGGGGCGGTTCAGGGGTCTTGAGGTCAGTAGCCAATGGGCTACTGACTTTAGGGTGACTGCACCTTTGGTGTACTCACCCCATGTGGGGGAGTGACCACAATCCCTAATCCTGATTGGGGAGTGCCTGCCATTTGCAAGATGGTTGGCACTGAAGAGTGGGTTTCACTTCTCCTCCCCCACCTAATGGGTGGGGTTGGCAGAGGTGGGCACACCTGGGCTGGCTAATTTTTTCTGCTGAAAAGGAGGGGACACAGGAAGGGAGCTGGCTCCTGATAGCAGGTGGTGGTCGCATTACAAAGGCTGCAAAGCCTTTGAAGCTCCCTGCCACAGATGGCCCTTCCTGGCCGGGGGGAGGTGTGATTACCTCCTCCCAGGAAAGGCTTTGTTTCCGGGCTCCGGGAGCTTAGACTCCCACGCTAGCAGTCCAGAAACATGTCTCATGGTGGCAGGCTGGTGTGTGCCAGTCAGGGAAGCCAACAGAGGCTGGTCGTTTTTCAGGGGGGATCTCTAAGATGCCCTATGAGTGCATTTTTCATTAATACCCACACTGGCATCAGTGTGGCTTTTGCTGAGAAGTTTGATACCAAACTTCTCAGTTTTCAGTGTAGCCATTATGGTGCTGTGGAGTTTGTAATGACAAACTCCCAGCACCATATACTCTTAATGGCATTACTGCACTTACAATGTCTAAGAATTGTCTTAGACACTGTAGGAGTACAGGGCTCATGCACCTGCACCCTCACCACTGGTATAGTGCACCCAGCTAGAGGGGTGGCTGACCTATGTAAATCCGTATTTGTAAAGCGTGAACTACTCACCCTTACGGGTCTCAAGGCGCTGGAGGCCGTCGTGAAAATTAAGTGAGCTATTGCCCAGAGTCACATGGTGCTGAGCTGCGCTGCCTCCAGAGCCGCGGATCGAACCGTGAACCCTATAGGGTAGTGGGTTTTAGGCATTGCACACAGGGATGTGTGCCATGTCGACTCTTCACTTTGTTCTGCACCAAGACACGCAGCCTGCATTGCAGAGTGTGTGTAAAGGTACAGGGCCCCTAAGGGTTGCACAGTAAGTGCTGCATCCCTGGCCACAGTGCCCTTGGTATCCTTGGTACCTTTTATGAGGGACTGAGATGTGGCCAGGGAGGTCCCAATTGGGGGTTCAAGGGACAGTTTTGGGGAAAGCACACAGGCTCTAGGAACCTCGTTGGCAAGGACCCAGGTCACATCAAGTCAAAGGACATCAGTAGTCTGTCAAAAAGTCGGGGGGGGGGGTTACTACAACAAAAACCCAGCTTCCTATAATCTCCGAAAGATAGTTTAGGATCTGCACAATGTCTGACCCCACTGGATCTATGTCTCTCTGCAGAAACAAGCCCAGCCATTGTGTTGTGTATGTCTGACTGTGGAAGATGCGCTACCCTTCGAGAGGAGCATCTGAGCCTGTTCTGAATGTCCTGTGACTTGCCATCTTTTCTGGTAGTCCATCATACCATGAGTCGCAGAGTTCCTTCTACTGCCAGTTTGTGTGGATTCCTTGACGGGTCACGAAGGAGATCCTGATATAGGGGTAGGGGGGATTGGAGAGTTCCATGAAAGTTCCATCAGAACCAGACACCAGACTTAAGATTTTCACTAGGGTGTCACTATGAGCAGGTCCGCCTGTTTTCTCCATGCGTGGAGATGCAGGTTATCATCGAGAAAAGGAGAAATGCATGTTCGAGGCATATGAGCTGCAGATCACACACTTCGGATAAGATCGCCATCTGGTGTTGGGCTCGGATGATTGCAGGTTGTTGTTGTCTTCGGAAGAAGCCTTTTGGTCACGAGATAGGTGACTCCTCCTCTGGACAACAGTGCGCATGGGCATCCACTCCATCCTCAGATTGTTTTTTTCCGCCATTGGGTTCGGATGAACTTTTCCACTCCGGCTGAAAACTTCTGAAAATCCAGCTTTCTAAACCAACAACCTTTACAACTCGACGTCGAAATCCAATGGGACCGGTTCCGGATACGGCTCATGGAAAGGACACCTTTTGAAAAATGCCCCCAATGTGGAGCAAAGTTCCCCCACAGTGACCACCACGAGGTCTGCAACCTGTGCCTCTCGCCGGAACATAACAAATCCAACTGTCCAGCCTGCACCGCATTCCGTTCCAAGAAAACCATCCGGGACCGAAGAGCTCGACGCCATATCATGGCCAGACCAGCTCTAGAACCAGAGGACATCTTTGCCCAGGATGTCCCGGAAGACGATTCCGAAGACCTCCAAATCGTATCCGAAGCGGACGATTCTGATGACCTCATCACTCCGGGGCAACGAGTGAGTACCAGTGCCCCTACACCAACCCCCCCAAAAAAGACATTGGTCAAGACTCCGCCAGCTGGCCCCAGTCGCGACCGAAAATCGTCTTCAGAAGCCCCGCCCTCGGGCCTGGCTCCGAAGAAATAAAAGCCTGCAGGTGGCTCGGGCTCGAGCAAACCACATGTTATTGTGCCCACAATACCTTCGGCACAGAAGACTCAACACCTCTCGGCACCGAAGCAGGCTCTGAGACCATCGAGGCCGAAATCTCCACCGGCACCAAAACGTTCTTCGGCACCAAAGTCTCCACCGGCACCGAAAAGTTCTTCGGCACCGAAACCATCCTCGGTACCGAAAAAAGTCCACAAAGACTCTACCGATCACCCAAAACATAGATCGGAACCGAAAAAGTCAGCACCAAAGCCACTTTCGGACAATGAAGAACTTTTTCGCCCGGATCCCACGCAAAAAAGGATTTATATCAATCCAAACAAGCATTTGCAATGCAATAGGTCTCGCATTTGTTGGAGTTGGAACTATTTGCATTGTAAATGGCAATGTTTTTTATTTATGCTTTTTAAGTGGAGTGATAATTTAAAGATAAAGTGCACACTATACCATAATATAAGCTTTTATAGCAACTGTACAGTAAAACTATGGCTATGTTAACGCAATGGGAATTGCATGCTGCACTAGCACTAACATATATCAGATGGTTCCCAATTGGGCCACCTTAGATGGGGTGAATATATCGTAAACACAGCTCATTACACTGACATTGAAGACCTCAATCCTACATTATCAAAAATGATCCTCAGTTAAGAAATGTGTCCCAGTGGCCAAACATGCATTAAAAAAGGAAACGTGTGTGGTATGTTTATCAAAACTGACTTTTCTAGCGAACAGTGTGAAATGCATTCTGTTTCACTTTTCATATGGGCTGTTGTTACAAAACTGCATTTGCATCACTCCATTCATTCTATGTAAAAATGTTCTAGGCTAAGAAGAGGTGGAGTGCATGCAGCATCCTTAGTCCCACATTGGACCTCTATCAGTGGCCATAAGCAGTACATGCATTAGAGGTAACTCAAAATACATGTATCAGTGGCCTTTTTACATTACATGCATCCATAGTTCCTTTCATTGCATGCATCTGTGGCTCCTTAAGGTACATACATTAGTGTCCCAGCAGTCATGACGATCAATAATACCCCTACAAAATAAAATCAAAGTGACGAGACGTAGAATAAAACTGAACATCAGCTTAAGTAAATCACGTAGAATCAAGTGGGCCCAATATTATCAGAGATTAAATGACGAGTAAATACTCATTAGATTTATCATTTTGAACAACTGTTCTATCGGCCATGAACCATACTTACAGCAACACAATGTATCAAAGGCCCTCTTTGGTACAACAGCTTCTATATTTTAGGTAACAAAGGCAAATCTGTCTTCAGATAATGGGTTTGAAGCCTGGTACAAACCTTCTCAATCTATCAACTCTTAACCTTGAAATATTTGTAAGTATTTTACCTTTCATGGTCCAAAAACTGCGCCATGTCTTGGAGCTCCTATTTCGCTGGGAATGTGAAGGGTTATGCTGTATGCACTGTAGCAACGAAATACCCAGGGATGGCTTTGAGGCGCTTTGTAAATGAAGTTGGAACTGTCTCCCATGCTCACAGGGTGGAGCGCAGAGGGTGAGTTCCCGACCTTACTCTCCAACTCCTTCCTCTGAAGGCAAGATCCCTGAGTCGTGTTTAACTAGAAGCAAAGTCTAGCGGTGAAGGCGAGTCATCATACGACATCCTAATGCATAATTGCAGCTCCTACCGGGACGAGTGGAGGATACAACTCACTTAACATAGAACTTGCGCCGCTTTCCATATTCCGTCCTTAGGTGTATAGTTACAAAGCACACAAATATAAATGATATTGCTTTGTTGCTAGGAATGGGAACTAATCACTATCCGATCCCAAAGAAGTATACTCCACACTCTTCCTAGGGCGCAGGCCATCTTGGGAACGGTCACTTTTGAAGTACTGTTGCGAGCTTTTCCAGTGCAGTAAGAGAGGGGCTTTCTCCAAGTTTAGCAAATGCTCAATGCAGTGAATGATCGTAGGATTGTCCACAATCTACGGTGAGCCCTGGCGATATCTGACCAGGCTGGAGAATGAGCTTTTCCAGCAGTATTCCTCTGCCTGACTCCGCCCTATAATAGGGAGAGCACTGTGAGGGGTCAACATGGCCACAGAAGGGTGAGCACGGTGCGGGAAGATCGCTTGTCTGCTCATGGAGGGCGCAAGAATTGAGTTTGCCAGCTGAAAATCTGCTGTCTGTGTGCGCAACGGCTCACCAGCGGGGGATGCGTTTGTGCAAAACATGCAAGGAAGTGGGATGACATGAAGGAACCAAAAAAAAACAAAAAAAAGCCCTAGCATGTCTGAGAGTGCTGCACTCGATCACCGTCTTGGGGGTTGGCATCATTCTGCTAATACATGGCTGCTAGAATATCACTGCCATGGGCGGGGAGGCGCTAGTGGGAAGACTGCAACCGGGAAGGGCCAGGCACCTCCGTCCGGATTAAATTAAAGGCTGTTCTACTACTACTGGCAGTTGGGACGACAGCCAGTGACATGGTATTGCCTCCGAGGCAGCCGCGCCAGTAAGAGCCGGAGGTCACAGATCAGGTCTGAGCCGCAGGACAGTTTCCAATTACAGAACAGTCCGCACATCCACAGTAAATGCTCATGTTTCCATTAATACTATTAAGATAACATGACGCTCTTTGTGAGCGGGCCTGTTTTATCGAACGGAACACTTTAAAAGTGCTTTTAAGAAGAAGTTTAAACACGTGAGGAACGGGGAGGGGGAGTACAGGGGGGGAGTGAGGTGGGGGAGTGATGGGCTGTGCTGGTGAGGGGGCGTATGGCACGGGTGAGGGGACTCAGGTGGAGCGGGGGTGCGCGTGGAGTAGAGAGGGTACAGGGCGAGGAACGTAGGCGACCTATAAGAAAGGAACCACTGGGAGACAGAGGGTTTGTTTACAAGATTAGAATGTTCGTACAAGGCCATGTAATATGAAAAGTAAACAAGCGGCCGTAAAAGTGAAAGTGATCGCGATCAAACATCAAAGCGGCAAGTGAAAGCAAATGGTGTGCAGGCTGCCAAATGGTGCGCGCGCCCGGCGCACATGCACTGTATTTGGAGGCTTGAAAGCACTCGTTTGCACTTCCAGATCCCCCATTTACAAAAGCTCTCGCGAGAGCAGCGCTAAAGCGCTGTCTCAGACGAGACCTAAAAACGGACATGTCACCGCTGTGCCATACAAGAAAAGGAAGCTGGATACAACACCTCCTCCAGCTCCCATAAAGAAGAAGGACTTTGCCACCTCACCCATTCGTCCTTCCACTCCTATATCACCTCTCATCCCACCCCCTCTGCCCCCACCTCCTTCCCTTCTACCATCTCCTTCACATACACCACCTCCACAGGATGATGATGATGATTTAGGGGGAGGGGGAGACCCGGATGACCTTAATGATCCTAATGATCCTTTCACACTCCCGGATACGGCACCCTTAGATGACTGGGCTTACCCTTTACCTGACATTCCTGATTCCACTACATACCCCTCCAAACCCTCCCCTCCTGATGACCACCTAGGGTTTGGACAGCTGATAAACAGGGCGGCACTGTTCCATGGCGTCACCATGCACTCAGATACACCTGAAGAGGACTTTCTTCTCGACACATTTGAGCAGTCGCAAAAATCAGTTCAGATCTTGCCCATGATTAAAGGGGTCATAAAACACGCCACTGAGATTTTTAAAGACCCTGTTAGAGCTAGGGTTCTTAACCCCCGAATTGAAAAAAAATATAGACCGGCCCCACAAGATCCAGCGTACATTAAGGCACAGCTCCCTCTAGACTCTTTAGTCGTTTCAAATGCACGAAAGCGGGCTAACTCCCAAACAACAGGAGACACAGCGACACCGGACAAAGAGTCCAAGCTATTCGAGGCCTCGGGCAAAAGCGTTGCAGCACAAGCTGCTAACCAATGGCGTATTGCCAATACACAAGCCCTATTAGCCCGATGTGATAGGGCTCATTATGATCAGCTAGAAGATCTTTTACAACACCTGCAAGATCAGTACAAATCCCAGGCCAATGACCTCATCCAAGAGGGAAAACTGATATCTAATGCATCAATCAAATGTACATTAGACGCAGCGGACACTGCCTCTAGGGCGGTCAACACAAGCATACTACTTAGACGCCACGCATGGCTACGTATTTCAGGCTTTAAGCCGGAAGTACAAACAACCATTCTTGCTCAACCATTCAACCAAGAGCAACTATTTGAACCCGCAGTAGACACTGCACTAGAGAAGACGAAGAAAGATAACGAGACTGCTAAATCAATGGGAGCTACAGTCTCCACAACCCCGAGGCTCCTTTCGACGCTCCTTTTACAGGGGAGCCTCCAAAAATGTGGGAACAGAACCTCTTCCACCTTCAAAACCTCCGCACAAACATCCCCTAACAGAGGATATTTTAGAGGAGGATATAGGGGAAACAATACCAAGGGCCGAGGATGGGGCAATACCAACACCCGCACCTCTCCAGCCACTAAACAGTGACTTGCCCCCACTCCCCCCAGACCATTCCACTCCAGTCGGGTGAAGACTCCAACAGTTCCTACCTGTCTGGAATTCCATCACAACAGACCAGTGGGTAAGACAAATTATCCAGTTTGGTTACTGCCTCGAACTCACAAACACCCCCCCACACATACCACCCAAACACCGTCCAATGTCACCACACCATCTTACACTCCTCAAACAGGAAATTCGGTCCTTGCTTCAAAAACACGCAATAGAACCAGTTCCACTCCAACATCAGGGTACAGAAGTATATTCTCTATACTTCCTAATTCCCAAAAAGGACGAGACTTTAAGACCCATACTCGACCTCAGACTACTAAACCAGTACATACACTCAGATCACTTCCATATGATCACTCTCCAACAAGTCCTCCCACTACTTCAACAAGGGGACTTCCTTGCCACATTGGACCTCAAGGACGCATACTTTCACATCCCCATGCATCCCGCTCACAGGAAGTATCTAAGATTTGTGGTAGACGGACTGCACTATCAGTTTACAGTCCTCCCATTCGGAGTAACAACTGCACCCAGGGTATTCACCAAATGCTTAGCAGTAGTGACAGCGCATCTCAGGAGACAACAAATCCATGTCTTCCCGTATCTCGACGATTGGCTCATAAAAGCCAATACACTCGACAAATGCGTTCTCCACACTCACCGCACTATTCAAACCCTACACGACTTGGGATTTACCATCAACTATCCCAAATCTCAACTGCAACCCTCCCACATACATCAATATCTGGGAGCCACCATAAATACGTCCAAGGCCATAGCTTATCCCACCACAGCCAGGATAGCCAACATACAAAACCTCATCTTAAAATTTCAAACTCAACACTCTCTTCCAGCAAGAGTGTTTATGCAACTGTTAGGCATGATGGCTTCATGCATCTCCATCGTACCCCACGCACGACTTCAAATGCGTCCCTTGCAAGAATGTCTAGCACAACAGTGGAACCAGGCTCACGGACAACTTATCGATCTGGTGTTGGTGGACAGTCGCTCACTTCGTTCACTGAAATGGTGGAACACCATCAACCTGTCCAAAGGCCGACCGTTCTTAGAGCCTCTTCCACAAGTAGTGCTGACCACCGACGCATCTCACAGGGTGGGGAGCCCACCTCCTCCAACACACCACTCAGGGCAGATGGACCACTCAACAGAAACAGCTCCACATCAATCACCTAGAACTTCTAGCGGTGTTCCTAGCACTGAAATCCTTTCAAGTACATCTAAAGAACAAAACTGTACTCATCCGCACAGACAACATGACGACAATGTATTACATACAAAAGCAGGGGGGGACACATTCACTCCAACTGTCCCAACTCGCACAGAACATCTGGAGATGTGCAATTCCCCAAAACATCTACCTGCTAGCGGAACACCTTCCAGGGGTTCACAACCAGGTTGCCGATCTCCTAAGTCGTCAGACACAGCAAATCCACGAATGGGAATTACACCCCAAAGTCCTATTCCCATCCTTCCCAAAATGGGGCCAACCAGACATAGACCTGTTCGCCACACACGAAAACGCAAAATGCCCAACCTTCGCCGCCAGGTTTCCACACCCACAGTCGAAGGGCAATGCAATATGGATGAACTGGTCAGGCAGATTTGCGTACGCTTTTCCGCCTCTCCCACTCATTCCATTTGTGGTACGCAAGCTCAAACAACAGTCGCGAAAACTGATCCTAGTAGCTCCCACTTGGGGCACGTCAACCCTGGTTCACGACACCCCTGGAACTATCGCTAGTTCCACATCAAAAATTGCGCCTTTCCCCGGCCCTATTACCCCAGAACCATGGAGAAATCAGACACCCAGATCCACAGCAACTGAACTTGGCAATCTGGCTCCTGAAGTCTTAGAGTTCGGATACCTCAACCTCCCTCCAGACTGTATGAATATCATAAAAGAAGCTAGAAGACCTACTACTAGGGCGTGTTATGCTGCAAAATGGAAAAGATTTGCCATTTACTGCACTAACAATGATCTAAGTCCACTGGATGCTTCCATCCAAAACATTATTTGCTATTTACTACACTTGCAAAGATGCAATTTAGCGTATTCCTCCATACGTCTACACCTAGCAGCCTTAGCAGCCTACTTACAAAATAGACAACACCTGTCCCTCTTTAAGGTACCAGCCATCAAAGCCTTTATGGAAGGTCTCAAAAGGATTATTCCTCCAAGATTACCACCTTCCCCAGTGTGGAATCTAAATATTGTTCTAACAAGGCTCATGGGTCCTCCATTTGAACCTATGCATAAATGTGAACTGCAGTTCCTAACATGGAAAGTGGCTTTCTTTATCGCAATCACATCCCTGCGAAGGCTAAGTGAAATACAAGCCTTAACTCTTGAAGAACCATTCCTACAACTACATCGTAACAAAGTGGTTCTTAGGACAAACCCAAAATTCCTACCTAAAGTCATTTCCCCTTTCCATCTTAACCAATCAGTCGAGCTACCAGTCTTCTTCCCTAATCCAGACTCAGTAGCTGAGAGGGCCCTTCATACCTTAGATGTTAAAAGAGCCTTGCTTTATTACATTGACAGAACCAAACCTTTTCGCAAAACCAAACAGCTGTTTGTTGCTTTCAATCCACCACATAAAGGCAACCCCATTTCCCAAAAAGGTATAGCCAGGTGGATAGTTAAATGTATCCAAATATGTTACCAAAAAGCTAAACGCACTCTTACAGTTCCCCCTAGGGCACACTCCACGCGTAAAATAGGGGCTTCCATGGCATTCTTAGGGAACATTCCCTTAGAAGATATTTGCAAAGCAGCCACATGGTCTACCACACACACCTTCACTAAACATTACTGTGTTGATGTGCAATCCAAACAACAAGCTTCAGTAGGCCAAGCTGTCCTAAAAACTCTATTCCAAACTGCTGCAACGGATACAGGTGACCACCGCTAGGGGAGACACTGCTATATAGTCTATCCTAAGTGTGTGATCTGCAGCTCATATGCTTCGAACGGAATATGCTACTTACCAGTATGCATCTGTTCTTGGCATGTAGACCTACAGAGCCACACACGCCCACCCGCCTCCCCGGGACCTGTATCTGTTCCAGCATTGTCTTAATTAGACACTACACATGGACATCCTTTCTCTTTCTTCTTATACACTCCATCATTTCCCATCATGGCGAAAAACAATCTGAGGATGGAGTGGATGCCCATGCGCACTGTTGTCCAGAGGAGGAGTCACCGATCTCGTGACCAAAAGGCTTCTTCCGAAGACAACAACAACCTGCAATAATCCGAGCCCAACACCAGATGGCGATCTTATCCTAAGTGTGTGGCTCTGCAGCTCTACATGTCAAGAACAGATGCATACTGGTAAGTAGCATATTCCATTCCCTCTCCTTGCTCCAATCCCATCGAGTCTGACCTCCATTTGAAGAACCTGTTTGAAGTCTATTTGATGGTCCAGCCTGGAGGCAAACAAGTCTGTTGTGAAGGGGCCCCATCTGCAGGCCACTGCCTAGAATAGCAGAATGAATAAATGAATGAATAAACTTTGTCAGATTAATTAAAATTATTACAATGTACAACAAGACAGTATTAAAAATCAATCAATTAAATCTGTGTCAAATCGTATTAGTAAATAAGTGCGATAGGAAAGAACGAATTTAGGTTACGCTGGGGCTGATGGTAGCTAAAAGGAACCTGGCGAGATTGTGGGGGGCCAGGACGCCGCCCAAAGTTGAGGAGTGGAAAGCAGATATGGACTGGTGTATGCTACGGGGAAAAAACTGTGTGTTTCTAGAGGATGCCCCAAACAATTGATGAACCACTCCTGAGGCGGAAGCCGGGAGAGTATGCTTTGTATGTATTTTTAAAACTGTTGCTTTAAATGCACGTTTCACTTACCCCTGGGCACTTTCCTTCAACCGCCTTGAAGTCCCCTGCATAGGGGACTTGAGCGCTGTTACAGGCAGGGAACAACCTTCGCTGCCATCGCGCGCTCGATCCCCGGGCCACGCCCACTTTCTAAGGCCACGCCCACTGAACCTTCAAAAAGCCTCGCTGACTACTAGCGCGCCAGAATTGATGAACCACTCCTGAGGCGGAAGCCGGGAGAGTATGCTTTGTATGTATTTTTAAAACTGTTGCATCCTGTTGTTGTAAACGCACGTTTCACTTACCCCTGGGCACTTTCCTTCAACCGCCTTGAAGTCCTCTGCATAGCGGACTTGAGCGCTGTTACAGGCAGGGAACAACCTTCGCCGCCATCGCGCGCTCGATCCCCGGGCCACGCCCACTTTCTAAGGCCACGCCCTTCTTCCTTTCTTCATTAATGTGCATCTACCGGAAGCGCAGCGGACGAGCGCAGCGGGCGCGCCGTCAGCGCGCCAAAGGCGAGCCCGTCTGCGCCCGTCCGCGACCGGCCGGGACTAGGGGCTATACCCCCTGCTGGTCCCACTCAAACTCTGCCCACACCAATTCGCTACTCGCGCAGCGAGTTACTGGCCTCGAACAAAGCCAACACAAACATAAAACCACATCCCTGTATCCAAACTGGCCCAGGCTTATCCTATGGACCCATCTCTTGCGTGTCGATGGTCCAGCATGAGTCAAACTCTAACAGATTACCAAATAATCCCCGATACTAACCATTTCGCGCTGAATTGTCTATATCTCAACGCAAGATCTCTCCCTAAACATTCCCTTGATATCTGGGATCTACTAATATCCAAGACCCCAGATCTGGTTTTCATCACCGAAACTTGGTTATCTGAAACCATTGCTCCAGACCTAGCAAACGCCCTTCCCCCCCAATTACAAAATCATCACACAAGATAGACTGGGCAAAAAAGGTGGCGGAGTTGCTGTGATATTCAGGGATTTTCTAACATGCCTCACCGAACCTATAACTACCTATATCGAACATCAGACCCTACCATTCAAAGTACTTTTTGAGGGTCTTACCATCATAGCCGGTGCAGTTATATATAATCCCCCAGGACAACAAGCCAGTCTCGGCGCCAAACTATTGAACCAACTGCTACCTCTCTGTCTAAAAACCAAAAACTATATGGTGGATAGTGGGTCCCACGCACTTAGCTGGCCATACCCTAGATCTACTATTTACCAATATCGAATCCACCGATATAAGAGAAATCCTTCCCCTATCCTGGACAGACCACTCCATGATATCCTTCTCATTCAAATTTCCTGGCAAACCTCCGAAGCTTAAAACAGCCCCTCTTATCTCCAATAGAGCCTGGAGGCTAATGAATGATTCGAACTTTGAGAAATATTTCTGCGAAGTGGACGCTACACAACCGGACGATTCTCCTGTCTGTAACGACGTCGTACTACTAGATGCCAGAATACGGCAAACATTAGACAAACTAGCACCTATGCGGGACTCTAGGAAAAAAACTACAACAGAGAAATGGTACACCCCTCACCTAAAAAACCTTAAAAGGGACTGCCAAAAATATGAACACCTTTGGAGACAGAAGAAAGATAGCGAAGCAAGACTAAACTATACCTATAAACGGAAGCAATATATCACTGCCATTAAAGATGCAAAGAAGGTCTATTTTACCCAGCGCATTCAGGAGAATAGCAACTCAGCTAAAGAACTGTTCAGAATAGTAAAAGAGCTTAGTAAACCTTCGAGCACCTCACAAACCCTCACCCCCTCAACTGAGGCTTGTGAGCGTATTAGCACCTTCTTTTCTGATAAAATCAAAAATATATATTCTACCCTCACCCCCCAAAATACTCTCAGTACCCCAGACAATCTTTATAAGACTGTTACTTCATCAGAAAGATGCAAAGAACAATCAGACCCATGCAATGTACCCCGCCTAACCAGTTTTGAACCATTCTCTGAAGAACAGGTTTTAGCGGTATTAAACACAGTTAAATCCGGTTCCCCCTTGGACCCCTGTCCTCATTTCGTGTTCTCTAAAATCGCACCCACGCTCTGCCCCTTTGTCACCCAACTCTTCAATAAATCGCTAGCTACTGCCATCTTCCCTGAGGCATGGAAACACGCCTCCGTGACCCCCCTCCTGAAGAAAGCGGGATCTGATATTTTCAACCCAGAGAATTATAGACCCATCTCCCAGCTCCCTTACCTCTCCAAAGTCTTGGAGAAATTGGTCAACGTACAACTGACTAAGTCTTTAGAAGACAACTTTCTTCTGGATCCTTCCCAGACTGGTTTTAGAGCTAACAATAGCACCGAGGCAACGTTGCTGGCAGTGTCGGACAGCATCAGATCCTCCACCGATCAAGGTGGAGCAGTGGCACTGATACTGCTTGACCTGTCAGCGGCGTTTGACACGGTATCCCACGACTGCCTGCTGAACATACTCCTGAGTAAAGGAGTCCAATCTACAGCACTGAATTGGATTCAATCCTTCCTAAGCAACCGCACCCAGGCAGTGCATATGGGCCAGTTCCACTCAAAACCCAACCCCATCGGCTGTGGGGTCCGTCAGGGGGCCTCACTGAGCCCCACTCTTTTCAATGTCTATATTTCATCTCTGGCTGACATTGGAAGGAAGTGGGGCATTGGCATCTGCTCCTATGCAGACGATACACAGCTGATGGTGACTATGAACGAAGGGCCTGAGATAACCAAAAAAAAGCTACATGACTGCCTCTCTGAGATGGCCCAATGGATGCACAACCATTGTTTAAAACTAAACGCTGGCAAATCTGAGATCCTCCTATTTGGTGGAGCCAAACGTGTGTGGGATGCCACATGGTGGCCACCTTCGCTGGGAGTGGCCCCCATTCCCAAACAACACGCCAGAAACCTGGGAATCATTATGGACGATGCCCTGTCCATGAAGGATCATGTCCGCTCCCTTTGGGGCAAGGGTTTTGCTATACTAAAACTCCTCGCAAGGATATTTCCTTGGATACCCCTAGACTATAGACGCTCAGTCACACAGGCACTATTGGTCAGCCGCCTGGACTATGGCAATGCACTATTCGAAGGGATGAATGAACAACTATTCTCCCGTCTACAGGTCTTGCAAAATCAAGCGGCCAAACTGGTCTGTAATAAAGGCAAACGAGACTCTGCATCGGAATGCCTAAAGAAACTCCACTGGCTCCCGATGCGTCAGAGGTCTGCCTTTAAACTGCTTAGCCATGCGCATAGAGCCTTATATAAAACTGGCCCTATAATTCTACAAGGGAAAATCGAGTTCTATGTCCCCAACAGGAATCTACGGTCGAGCCATTCAGCCCTGGCCAAACCCAAACGAATCTATAAAGTCAGAACAGGCGGTCGTGCTTTTTCCTACCTGGCGGCCAAAAGGTGGAATGATCTACCTACCGACCTAAGACAGACCACAAATTACTTTCAGTTCCGGAAAAAACTAAAAACACATCTTTTCCCCAAAACATAACCTTCTGGCATATGCCTCCAGTAGTCTCTCTTGGTTTATAGCGCCGTGATATCCCTTGGGATGAGTGTTGCGCTCTACAAATACTGCAAATAAAAATAAAAACAATGGATTGACATATGGAACAAATGGAATAGCTACCGTGGTAATGTGTCCCCCTGGTTGTTCCCTCTTTGGAAGATCCTGTAACGCCATAGAGATCGCCACACTACTATATCATAAACTATATTGTATAAAGGTGACAAGTAAGACCATAACTATGTAATGTGATTTATCCCATCGAATTGTGAATGGAAATGTCGTCTTTTTGTTGTTTAATAAAAAGAATTTAAAAAAAAAGTAAAGAAGTGCGAACACTATCGAGTGGTGAGAATGAACAGTCCAACCCAGTACCTAAAATGCTGAAACATCAAAAACTGCATTGAAGGTTTTAAACATTTCTCTTGTTTAAAGTGCTTGTATGTGGATATCTTATTACAACATGTTACAAGGAGGTGATGGCGATTTCTCCAGCTAAAAGCCTTTAGGGTAACATTGTTATGTTGGAACGCACGGTTAAAGTAAAGCATGAAGCGCCATTAAGATGACTACAAACAGTTGGATGGGAACTTTATGGGTGAAAAAGTGCTGGGGCACAAGTAAATAATTACTGGTTGTGGCCCGATGAGTCTGCTCACAGGAGTGCAAACCAATCATTAGGATTTTGCATCCGTGTTACCGGAGCTTCAAGGTGTTTGTATCACTGAGAAGTCTTGGCGCGCATCAGGATCCTGTAGATTTATTACTTTGGCTGCAGCCTGGTGGCATTGAGCATGAACCTGGTTGCCTTGCAAGACAGTTGTATTGAGTGTCCAAAAGGGGGATCACTGCAGGACGAAAGGACCTGATTTGAAGACCCTTCACACCAGCCGTAATAATTTTATCCTTAAGGATAGAAGGTCAAGGCATATGCAGATTAGATGGAGCATTCTTTCTTGATTGGTTTTAGAGGAGAAATTTGAGCTGCTAGCCAGTTGAGTTTTTTTATTGAATTCCAGCTGTAAATTTTGAGTATATTCCACCAGTTAAATTAAATTTGTAGATTTGTATGGCCCGGCTTATCACCCATGGAGATATCCAGGCGCTGTATATGGGCACAGGGAGATAATTGATTTTCCCAGAAACACAGGTTGTTGAGCAGGTGCCGAGACTCGTACTTGGATCCCCAGCTCCTGAGTCGGCAGCTCTCTCCACTGTGCCACATCCTCTCCTTGATGGGGCTTTGCAGGCCAATCGGCGTATGACTAAACAAAACAGTTTCTTTGCCGTACTGAAGGCATCGCAGATGTCCCTGAGCAAGCTTGAGGGTGGAGAGAGGGGGGGGGGGGGAGGGGGCTAGGGTTCGCTCACTACTTGGGCCAGGTGTCTATTAAGGCCGGCCATGTAGAAGTTGAATAGGCAGGGAGCCAAGTGTCACATGTCTAGAAACACTGCCATTTTACATGTACAAGTTTCTTAAATTGCCTTCTTTTTGACATAATTACTTTTGACACACATTTTCTTGCATGACAGTGCAGGACTAGTTTGCTTACACCTTGAACATTTATTACACGGCCTAGACACACATGCAAATGTTGGTGTTTGTTATTCCTCCATGAGGCGACATGGCTATCACAAAGACCATAAACAATGTCAGGCCGGCTGAAGCCTCAACACGGAAGCATGTGTGTTGTTGTTATACACATTTACGTGCTCAAATTAGAGGAGCACTCTCCTGTCATTGCAAAGTCGTCGCTGTGTCGGAGTCTCAGCCCAGCTGATTCCTGTTTACCCTCTGCGAGGACGGATGTCCAACTTGTTTCCAAGGTGGGCACCTACATACCTTGTCTTCAGATAATGGGGACTTGGATCATCCAGTAGGGGATTCTTGGCAGAACAACGGTCGTAAGCAACTAGGTTAGGGAGCACATAGTAGGAGTACACTATACCCAGTTTTTATATGCCAGCATATATATATATATATATATACTCTTTTAGCACTACGGTGACATCGTTCATTCTTTTTCACTGTCCTTATATTGCTCATGACTTTTATCTGCTTTTGTCTATTGATTATTGCAGCGCATATATTTTCTACAAGAATCACAATGGTTGAATAAATATTGAAAATGCCCCTTTGTGTATTTCTTGTGCATCTCTGAGCGAGCATGAGTGACTGATCGAAAAGGTTCTAGATCTGTTACCATGATTCTTTGGAGAGTCAGGGTTGTCATGTTCTTAGGTTGCCCAAACCAAAAGTATCAAAGGTTTAGGGGTACTTATGGTGGCACTGTGAGCTAGCAAGTCTATAGGCCAACATATCCTAAGGGGGGGGAGGGGTGCATGAAATCAGTCTGGCACCATCCCAATGTTTATTGTCCAGCAAACGAACAGTTTCTACTGAGAAAGAGGAAACCGTACGACATAGCGCCACCAACAGTAGATTGGGTTCTTATTTAATGGATCGCCTGAGTAGTGCTCTTGTGCAGAATCCAGCCAGTGCAGGGAAATATACCAGGGCTCCACGATCGGGCGCACCTCTCCTTTGAAGTCAGGGACTCAGACTTAGTCAGTTAGTGACTCACAGAGCTCATTTCTTGTTCTGCTCGAGGAACCAGAGAGAAGTGTGTCTCTGCTGAAACTGCCTATAGGGCCCTCTACAGGTTGGGAAAGCTGTTCGCGTCGTGTTGCCCTTCATAGAATCATCATTGACTACAGCCTGCTACAGAGAGCGCGCCCACGGGTTCTCTGCGATGTGAGGGAGAAATTACTGAGATACGATAGCCAGCATCCAAAAGCACTTTCCCACAGAGCCAATTTCTTAGTTTTAGGAGAATATACCCATAGCAAACTTACAAATACAAGATACCCAACAATATTAGCACAGAAGGCTAAAAAAGAGCACAGAACAATAATAGAGGCGCGCCTCAAAAACAATGTGAAAGGCCTACAGGTTCTCTTCACTTGCTTCATCACTCTATATGCTTTATCCAGTAATGTCAAGAAGGTCATCAATAGAAATTGGAAGATCATCAATTTTATCTCCTCTAATTGCGAAAACTTCTTTTGGGGTTTAATAGTGGAGATAGCATGAGACGAGCTTGTACAATTAAGACCTAGACTAAAAGAACCCATCAAACTTTGTGTAATTTACCACCAAGAAGTAGATGCTCACTCTGCAGAAACTGCAATATCGGAAAATCTCCCAAAGAAACTCATGAATCAGATCTCTTTCTAACCATCACATGGGAATTAAGGTCACATATTAATTGCAGAAGCGATCATGTAATTGACCTTGAAAACCTGAATCCTTGAACATCGGAGTGTAGTAAAATGCCCTTTTTGACATGGTCACCCCCACTTTTTGCCTGGCATTCAATGCAATTTTGATAGAAAATACATTTGGCTCCTTCTATCCAGGTCCCTAGTGCCAGATCTCTTTCCCTCAAACTGTACAATTGTTCCCCCAATTGGCAGTACCTTAGGCACCCCCTTGTATGTCCCTAGTAAGTGGTACCTCAGGTATCTAGTTCATGGCTACTACAGAAGGTCCCAAAGGCTGCATCATGCATTGGACTACCCTACGTGACCCCTCACCTAACTCAAGCAGTCTGAGTGTCTTGGTGCAGACAAAAGTGAAAACACAACATGGCACACATCTCTGTGAGACACACAGTTGATGGATTGAATGCAGAACAAATCAAAACATTCACCCCCAGTCAAGAGATCTGGGTTCAATCCAACATTCTTTAGCTCGCCATGCCACCCCAGTTTAGACCTGTCCATATGCAAATCAGTCTTGACCCTGTGACTCATGGGAACAGTCCAGCCTGAACTGCCAAACCAAGTCCTCCCTGAACCAAAACCAGCACATGGGTGGGTTTAAACTGGAAAGGCATGGGGAGCAAAAACACAATGCTGTTTCCATTGGGCGCATGGTCAAGACTGATTTGCATATGGCTGGATTCTAACTAGAATGGCATAGGTATACCCTGAAAATCTACCAACGACTAGTGTGCTGGTTGACTGGTTCTGACCAGCCTACTACCACAGGCGAGTTTCTGACGCCTGGGATGAGAATCCATGCGCACGCTAGGTCAGGAACAAAGCCTGCTCTGCTAGAGGGTATTTTACACCCCTTCCAACAGGATGACCTGTAAATTAGCATTCCAAGGCATGGAGCTTCAAAGAGACCACTGCTCTTTGTATGCGAATCTGGCTTTCCTTAGAGACGCCTGGAGAGGTGGGAAACTTAGTAGTCAGAGGCGTGTTAACCCTCGGGCTAGTTCCACCCATAAGGTGGGCTACCTGATGTAGACTAGAGAATTAATTCTGCAGTCTTGGTGATGACAGAATTAGGAACTCTGTGTGAGAAAGTGTCATCTTTCTTGCATGGTATGCCTCCACTTTTTGCTGAATCGCTGATGTACCTTGACTGAGTGTGCCCTGGGCTCCTGCCAATCAGGTGCCCAGGGCCTGTGTTCCTTCCCTAAAAACTGTATTGAAACCTAAACCCAATTGGCATCTCTCGCCACATGTCAGCCCCTGGTAAATGGTACCCTAGGTACCCAGGGCACTGTGACCAGAGAAGGCCTCTAAGGGCTGCAGCACTAATTGTGCCACCCTTAGAGGCCCTGTACCCTGACACACGCACTGCCCTGGCAGGCTGAGTGTCTGGGTACAGAACAAAACAAGAGTCGACATGGCACACATCCCTGTGTGCCATGCCCACAACACACTGCCCTGGCATACCTCAGTCACCCCTCTAGCTGGGTGCCCTATGCCAGTGGTGTGGGTACAGGTGCATGAGCCCTGTACCCCTACAGTACCCAGGTCCATTCCTGGGCACTGTAAGTGCAGTGCTGCCATTAAGAGTATATGGTGCTGGAAAGTCGTCATCACGAACTCCACAGCACCATGATGGCTACACTGAAGACTGAGAAGTTTGGTATCAAACTTCTCAGCACATTAAATCCACACTGATGCCAGTGTGGGATTTAATGTAAAATGCACGACAGAGGGCAACTTAGAGTTGCCCCCTGAAACTAACCCACAACCCTCATCCTGACTGAGAGGCTACCTAGGCTGGCACCCAGCAGACATCTTGCTGCCCCCCTAGGTAGAGAGCCATCCACTCTCGTGGGCCTGCAACAATGCACATCCTGGGGCGAGGTGCTAGGCCTCCTCCCCCAGGATGGGCAGGGGAAGCTTCAAAGGCATGCCGCTTTTGTGAGCCTCCCCAGACCACTTCCTGTACTCAGCAACTGGTTCCCACCGGTTCTGACTCCCTCTCTGGCAGGAAGAATGGCGGGAAAGCCCACGTGAGGAAAGGTGGGGGAGGCGAGGTGAAGCTTAACTCCGGGCTCTCGCCATCTTCAGGATAGGGAGCCCTACCTAATCAGGACTAGGCTCCTGCCCCCCTCCCACTGGAGAGTGGTAGGATAGGGGTTGTACTCACCCCAGGAAAGGGCCCCATTGGTCCCTGACCTTTCCCTACCTGTAACACCCCTAAATTTAGTATTTAGGGGCACCCTGAGCCTTCCTTCCTCAGATCCCGATTCCAAAACTACAAAGAGGAACAAGAAGAAAGAAGACCTGCCCTGCAGCTGCTAACAAGAGGACAACACCAACTGATTAGGCCCCAGCCCTACCGGCCTGTCAACCCTCAAACCTGCTCCTGCTAAACCCCGGCGTCTCCAGTGGTCAGCAACCTCAAAAACCCCGGAGGACCTGACTGCCTTGCTCATCTAAAGACTGGGACTTCCACGAGCAGTGGTTCTGCTCAAACAGCAACAACCCCTGGTGCCAGCCAGGAACCGTGAATCCAGCACACTCTGCCCCCACTGAGCCCGGCCTGTGCCTGAGTGAACAAAGACCACGAGGACGTCCCCCCGGCGACTGTGACCAAGAATCCAGCACCCAAGGACCCCCCTCGACGCTCCTGACGGCGCCTGCAGCCTCAACTCCAGGGACCCCCCTAACCGCGACCAGCAGAGGGTAAGATTTCCCGACGCCAAAAGACACCCCTGCACCCGGCGCTCTGCGACCACCTGTGCCCAACTATTGGGTGCGTACCTAACCTACAGCTTCCCAACTTACCTCTCGAAGTGGTGGTCGCACCTGAAGAATCTCCGTCCCCGAGCTTGCAGCCTTTGTTCGTCACACAGTTTTCCTATTAAAATCCATTGAACGCCCGACGGCTCAAAAGCACCCTGCACACAGCCGCCCGAGTGCCCCTAGAAGTGCAGCATCTGTTCTATTCTAATTCCCCACTTGCCCTGTGTAAGTGACCAGGAGCTCCGCTCCCTTAGCCGCGTGGCCTGCCTGGTAGCAGCCACCAACCAAAGGCCCCCTACCCGCCATAGGCTAACATTGGGCCTACTCTCTCTGCACCCGGCTGCCCCTGTGCCGCTGAGGGTGTAACTACTGTACCAACCTGAACCTGAGAGACCCCCGAGTCTAACCCCAGAACCTTAACTCTGCCAGTAGAGTACTTACCTGAAAGCCGATAACCTACATTTTCTCCGTAGGGTAACATTGACTGGTTTTCACTTGTCGAGTTTTGAAACTTTGAAATATTCACTAAAAATCATCTGATCAACAAAAACGAAATTACTCACCTGTTACCTAGAGAGATCCCAGTGTTGGATCTTGTTGTCCAGCACTGACCCTAAAAAGTAATTACAACTGTGATTTTCCGATAACCAAACTTTCCTCCATTGGATAACATTGCCTGGTTTTTGCCAGAAATTCTTCTGTCGATTTTTGCAACTTACAAATATTCCTTAAAAATCGCCTGTATAACAAAAACGATTTCCTTCAACTGTTTTCAGGAGATGCACCAGGGCTGAATCCAGGATCCAGCCCTGAGTAAGAAAAACCTACGTTAAGTAAATGGTATTGCAGTGTGCTTAAAATTCCCATTGAGATCAATGTTATTATTGTGTTGCATATTGTAACAACTGTATCTATTGCATTGAAAAGTCTATTGCTTATTGAAAGTATTCAACTAGAGCATCTCATTCTGAGAAAGTATTTTTATACCTACTCGTGGTTCTAAAATAAAACTACAATATATCTTTACTTACAAACTAATTGGCCTAGAGTTCAGTTATTGAGTGTGTGAGACCATTTGCTGACTGTGTGTACAACAAATGCTTTACACTGTCCTCTGATACTACCTTACTGCTCGACCAAGCTACCACTTTAGAGAGGGTGCCCCTAAATACTAAATTTAGGGGCGTTACAGGTAGGTAAATGCCTACTCCCACTGGGTCCCTGTCCTGGGGTGGGTACACCCCCTAACCTGCCACTCTCCTGTGGGAGGGGGGCAGTGGCCTAGTCCTGATTGGGTAGGGCTCCCCATCTTCAAGATGGCGAGGGCTCGGAGATGTGCTTTACATCGCCTCCCCCACCTGAGGGGTGAGGTTGGCAGAGCTGGCACATCCCCTATCCTTACTTGGAGTTTCCAGCCAGTCTTCCCGCCAGAGTGGGGGTCAGAACCGGTGGGGGTCAGTTGCTGAGTACTGCAAGTGGCCTTGAGAAGCTCACAAAGGTGGCAGGCCTTTTAAGCTTCCCACTGCCCATCCTGTGGGAGACCTAGCACCTCGCCCAGGATGTGCATTGTTGCAGGCCCAGGCGAGCGGGGGTTCTCCACCCAGGGGTCCAGCAACATGTCTGCTGTGTGGCAGCCTAGGCAACCTATCAGACAAGACGTGGATTGTAGGTTAGGTTTCAGGGGGCATCTCTAAGATGACCTCTGTAGTGCTTTGTACATTAAATCTCACACTGGCATCAGTGTGGGTTTAATGTGCTGAAAAGTTTGATACCAAACTTCTCAGTCTTCAGTGTTGCCATTATGGTGCTGTGGAGTTCGTGTTTGACTAGCTCCCAGCACCATATACTCTTAAATGGCAGCACTGCACTTACAGGGCCCAGGAATGGACCTGGCTACTGGCTCATGCTCCTGTGCCCACACCACTGGCATAGGGCATCCAGCTAGAGGGGTGGCTGATTTATGCCAGGGCAGTGTAGGTTGTGGGCATGGCACACAGGGGTGTGTTCCATGTCGACTTTGTTTTGTCTTGTACCCAGACACTCAGCCTGCAAGGGCAGTGTGTTTGTGTTAGGGTACAGGGCCTCTAAGGGTGGCACAATGAGTGCTGCAGCCCTTAGAGGCCTTCGCTGGTCACAAGGCCCTGGGTACCTAGGGTACCATTTACCAGGGGCTGACATGTGGCCAGGGTTTGCCAATTTGGGTTTTAGGTTTTAGGGAAGGAACATAGGCCCTGGGCACCTGATTGGCAGGAGTCCAGGGCACACTCAAAGTAAATTCAGCAATTCAGCAAAAAGTGGGGCCATACCATGCAAGAAAGATGGCACTTTCTCACAGGTTATATCTAACTTTAACCTCTGCCAATCCTCTGGGGACTGATGGACTCTGTACACACTGTACCTATCTTTGGGACAGTATATACAGAGCCACTTTCTTACACTCTGGGTACAGGTTTACTCCCATTTCGCACAGGAAGTGGTCCTATAGGGGGCTTAGTGATCCCAGGGGTAAGTAGCCCATTGGCTACTACCGTGCACTCCCCTAACGCCCCTAAGCCTAGTATTTAAAGGAGCTCCTGTGTGGGGAGCTAGGTTCTTGTTGCAATACCCCCCAACTTTTTGCCTGGTATGTGAGCAACTTTGACTGAATATACTGGGTACCTGAAAACCAGTTCCCCAGTACCAGTGTTCTTTCCCTTAAAATGTTCAATTGTTTTCCCCAATTGGTTAAACCTTTAGCACCCTCTGTAAGCCCCTAGTAAATGGTACCTAGGGCCTGAGGTACTAAAGAGGGTCCCTAAGGGCAGCAGCATGAATTGTGCCTCCCTGGAGAACCCCTTGCCATGCATATTCCGGGCTGCCTTTGCAGGCCGTGTCTTGTTGCAGACAAAAGTGAAAACACAACATGACCCACATCCCGGTGTGCCATGTCTTCTACCACTGCGTGTGATACTTGTAAGTCACCCCTACAGCAGGTTTGACATCCCTAAAGCAGGTTGGTTAGTACTACATGTGAGGGCATACCTGCATGAGCAGATATGCCCCTGTGTTGGTCAGTTACATTGCTGCCAGTGCAAGTGACCAGGGAAGCCATTGTAAATCATGTACAGGACACTGGTGAAATCGAGTTCCCCAGTACATGATGGCTTTCATGAAAATAGGGTTCTCTTGTAGGGGATTTCCGTGATAGTCATAATCAAGTGAATAGTCCCGCCCATATGCGTGGACCCCGGAGCACTTAATTAGATACATCTTCTTAAGTTGTCATCTTCTGTTTTTCTTCAGAAGGCCTGTATCGACACTTAAGAGATAAAAAGACCGTAGTGCAGCCTAAGCAACTAGGCTACACTGGCTATTACTTCATCCTGAAGTGAAAAAAGATAGCCTGTTTAACTTAAATTTAGTAATTTTCTGAGTTTTACACATAGAAAACTCTCCTTCACAAAACTCCTTTTTTCATGATAGAGATGAAAAGGAATGGATGGAGAAGCCCCCATGGGCTGCCATTTTGTGTCTGCAAATGGGTACCGTGCCTTTAAGAGTCTCCAGAGACCCCCGGTATCCCATGAGGCACAGCCAAAGGCATTTACTTTGTTCTTTTTTCCGGCTCCTGCTAGCAGGACCCTGGAGCATTGAGCTCTACCTTTTTTGGTATTTGTTCAAAATTAATGATTATATTTGGATTTTTTGCAGTTCACTCGACGTCTTTGGCCTTTATCTAACTTAAGCTGTAGTTTTTTGGCAGAATTTCTGCATTTTTCTTGTCAAAATGCCATTTCTATTTGACAAGTGCCCTGACTGCGGTAGGAAGAAGGCTAAGTCGGATTCTCTCAGCCTGTATTCTGTGTTTGCCTGTGTCCCGTGTGCCTGACACCTGTTCCATCTGCAAGACTTTTTCCAGGCGCACCCTGCGTGACAGGGAGAAGATTCGTCTCCAAGGGATGGAGCAGAAGAGACCGAAGGCAGCTTCTTGGAAAGGAGAGGGTAATACCTCTACCAAGTCCCATGCTTCGACCTCTGGGGGGGCACCCCAGCAAAAAAAATAACAGAAAAACGACGCCGGTCCCGGTCGAGGACGGCGACAACTACGTCGAGAGCAGGTATGACCACGATATGCTCTGTCGACCCAAGGCTCTGGGTCGAAGCGACGTCGACGATAAACGTCGAGGAGAAGAACGGCGAGATTGGCGTCGCGGGTTTCCCCGCGTTCGTCGACGCAACGAACATCGCCGTCGAGGCATCATCGGCATCAATCTGAGTCTCACAAGCGGATCACCATCGACATCAACGCGAAGATAAACGTTGAGGAGGAAATCGATATCTTCAAGACGGTCAACGTCGAGGAGAGGATCGAAGAGAAGGTCGACGTCGATGCGATGTTCTACGTTGAGGTCCTGTTCCGGGCCTCGCTCCGTTGTGAGCCTATCGTCGTCGAGAGGGACTTCGCGTTCCAGACGACGTCAATGCTCGACGTTGAGCAGTGGATCGACGTCGAGGGGGACTGATGGGGAGTCGAGGGTCCCTTCCTCATTGCCCGCTCGTAAAAGGAGGTTGGTCTCTTCGCCGAATTCGGAGTATTCGCGTACCTACTCACCATCTAGGTCGCCTCCTGCTCCTCCTCCACCAGGAATACCTCAGCCGCCACTGATTCCTCTGCCTCCTCCACCTCCGGCTACTCCTCTGCCTCCTCCACCTCCGGCTACTCCTCCTCCTCCGCTTCCTCCACCGCCGCCTCCTCAGCCTCAACATGGGCCCGTGACTCCTCAGCCTATGTGCCCTGTGGAACCTCGACAACCAGGAACACGGTCTCGCTCGAGACATCGTTCACATAGACGCCACCGGTCTTCCACAAGATCACGTCGTCGCCATTACAAAAGGTCTCGGCCCCGGCATACCAGGGATACATCCTCCACGAGTATGGAGAGGTACTCCCCTACTCTCCTGGACTCTCCCCCGCAGAGGGTTTCCACCTTCCAGGAGGTTCTGGTCAGAGGGGCTACAAAACTAAATATTCCCATGTCAACTCCTGTGCAGTCGACCTCTGTGGTATTTGAAACTCTACAGAAGAGACAAACATCACGTCCGTTGCTTCCGTCAGTGCCGGGTTTGGAGGAACCGGCTATGGAACTATTCTTGACGCCATCTTCCAGGTTACAGAAGAAGTAAAGTCCACCGGATTCGGACCCTGCCTTCCTCCGGCTGGACCCCACTCTGGACTTTGTCATAGTGGTGGTGGCACGGAAACAGCATGCTATGGCTCCGACCTCCACGGTGCCACCTGATAAGGAGAGCCGTAAGCTGGACTCCGTGGGTAGAAAGTCTTGTAACACCGCAGCGACTTCCATGAAGGCGGCTGGCTCTACTGCCTTGCTGGGCCATCACGACAGATCATTGTGGGAGTCCCTTCAGCAATTTGTGGATCTCCTACCCAGAGACAAGAGGAAAGACTTCAACGAGATTGTAAATGAGGCCATGGTGGTCTCTAATCAAGTCATCAGCGCTGCAGCAGATACTTCGCTCCTGGCAGCCCACGGGTCTTGCCATGGTGTTGCTCTACGGCGACATGCTTGGCTTCGCCTCACATCTCTGAAGCCTGAGGCGCAACAACTAATTTCCAATCTCCCGTTCTCTGGCACGACTCACTTTGGCTCCCATGCAGATGACGAGATGGCCAGCATGAAGACAGAAATGGAGACGTTGAAGGCTGTAGGTTTGGAGAAACCTAAAGAACAACGAAAGACCTTCCGCCCTTTCCAGTGGCGTTATGCCTCCAAGAGGTTCCAACGGTCTCAAGGTCGCCAGTCCAACCAACAGTAGCATTTTCAACAGTCTTTTCATCCATTTTAGAAACGCCAATAGCGAGGACGATCTAACCAGCAGTCTGGACAGGGGAACAATGCTCCTGCTGGTTCTAAGCCCTGAAGGGTCTCTTCCCCCTCGTCCGTTGTCCACTCGGTGGGGGGGAAGTATCCAAGAACATCTGGCAGAGTGGCAGATAAGAACTCTGGACAATTGGGTGCTAAATATTTGCAGTGGATACTCGATGCGTTTTACAAGCCCTCCTCCATCAATACCTACAACTCGATCACGATACATGCTGCTCGAGTTGCAGAAGGAGATCAACACCCTCCTACAGAAAAGGGCGATAGAACCGGTTCCTCTGGAACAGAAAAGAACAGGACTGTATTCACGGTTCTTTCTAGTTCGCAAGAAAGACCAGAATTAGTTCAGACCCATTCTTGACTTGTGACAAGCCAATAAATGGGTTCGAAGAAAAATATTTCGGATGTTGTCCTTGCATCAGATCTACCCTCAACTTTATCAGGGAGACTGGCTAGGCGCAATAGATCTGCAGTACGCATACTTTCATGTGCCCATAGCTGGGAAACTTCGCAAGTTCCTGCGTTTCACAGTGGGCAACAACTATTATCAATACTCCGTGCTTCCTTTCGGCCTGAAGTCCGCGCCTCTGACATTTCCAAATGCATGGCGGTGATGGCTGCGCATCTGAGGAGGAACAAAATATTAGTCTACCCGTATCTGGACAATTGGTTGATCAAGGCAGCTACGTTTCAGGAAGCGCAACTGCATTTCAATCGGACTTCCAATCTCTTACTTCGTTTGGGACTACACATCAACCTCACAAAGGCTGTCTCCACTCCTGTACAATGTCTTCAGTACCTCGGAGCTACTATCGACACACGCACAGCAAACGGGTCTCCTTCGAAAGAGAGATTCTTATCGATACTTCGAAAGGCTCAAGCTCTCATGTTCATGCCATCACCAATGGTGAGCAAAGTATCGTCTCTTCTGGGCTCGATGGCTTCCTGCATCTTTCTCACTCCAAATGCATGCCTCCATATGAGACTCCTGCAGGAATGTCTGGAGGATCAGTGGGACCAGACATTGGGGGATTGGGAAGACAGGATTTAACTGTCGCAACAGGCTCGTCAGTCCATCCGCTGGTGGTGTTCTCCACGCAGTCTCCTCCAGGGGATTCCCTTCCACAAAGAGATACCCACGCAAACAATAGGGACGGATGCTTCTCTCCACGGATGGGGTGCACATTCCGAACACCTTCAGATACAGGGCACATGGTCCCCAAAAGAGACCAAGTACCACATCAACTTCCTGGAGCTTTGAGCTGTTCATATGGTGCTGAAAGCATTCCAGCCGTCGTTTCACACCAGCTCCCTGCTTGTCCAGACAGACAATACGACAACAATGTTCTACCTCAACAAGCGGGGGCTCCAGATCTCGAGTGTTGTCTCAGGAAGCCCAGGCAATCTGGCACTGGCTGTTAGCCAGGAACCTCACCATCACGGCAACTCACCTTCCAGGTGTTCAGAATGCTCAAGCAGACCCGCTCAGCAGAATCATTCACGACAACCACGAATGGGTCTTAAACGAGGAAGTGGTGCAAAACATCTTCGAAAGATGGGGTATTCCAGAAGACTATTTGTTTGCTACCGTAGAAAACAGCAAATGCCACGACTTTGCCTCCAGGTTTTACCAACCAGGGACTCTAGGGAATACCCTATGAATCAATTGGTCAGGCGGCTTTCTCTACGCTTTTCCGCCAATTCCCCTGATTCCGACAGTGCTGATCAAGCTCTCCCACTCACGGGCCAAGATGATCCTCATTGCTCTGGAGTGGCCCCGTCAGTGATGGTTCACAGACCTACTACACCTGTCTCCCCTGCCACATCTCCATCTGCCGTGCAGGCCGGACCTTCTGATGAACTTCGGCAGACCGATGGTGCACCCCATCCTCTCGTCGTTGAATTTGGCGGCATGGCTCCTGAGCTAGTACAGTACGGACATTTGAATCTCCCTCAGGACTGTATGGAGGTATTGAAAGAGGCCAAAAGACCATCTACACGCACGTCCTATGCGTATAAATTGAAGAGATTTTGCATCTGGTGTGCCTCTAAGGACTTGGATCCTACCTCCTGTAAGGAAGATGTCATCCTTCCTTACTTATTACACTTGGCGCAATTTGGCCTTCAGTTCCATTCGATCAAAGTTCATCTGGCAGCTTTGACTGCTTATAGGAAATGTCCTTCACAAACTTCCTTTTTTCAAATCCCAGTCATCAGAGATTTTCTTGAAGGATTGAAGAAAGTGTTTCCTCCCATTAGGCATCCTTCGTCTCCCTGGGAGGTGAATGTAGTCCTTTCACGACTGATGAAGGAACCGTTTGAACCCATTCATAAGGTTTCTCTTCAGCATCTGTCCTGGAAGACGGCTTTCCTTGTGGCCATTAGTTAGCGAACTTCAGACTTTATGATGTAAAGAACCTTATACAGTCTTTCATTTCTCTAAGGTAGTTATGAGGACGCAACCTAAGTTCCTTACTAAAGTTGTTTCGTAGTTTTATGTAAACCAAACTATTATATTACCTACGTTTTTTCAGAATCCATCTTCTACTGCCGAGAGGCCGCTGCATTATCATGACGTTAAGAGGAACTTGAAATTCTATTTGGACAAGACTAAGGATATCCGTAGATCAGATCAGCTCCTTGTTAACTATGGCTTGGTCCGAACTGGTCTAGCTACCTCCAAACAATATAATTCTAGGTGGATTGTTTTAGCTGTGTTATCAAAAAGCTAACAAGCCTTTGATTAGTAAGCCTAGCGCTCACTCTACCCGAGGTAAAGCAGCTACTGCGGCTTTACTTCGTAATGTACCTATTTCCGAAATCTGTAAGGCTGCTACTTGGAAGTCAGTAAACTAATTTACTAAGCACTACTGCCTAGACCGTGATGCCAGGGCGGATGCTCAGGTTGGGCAGGCTTCACTTAGAAATGTATTTGCACAATAGTGCGGTTGTTCTCTGTTCTGCCACCGCTGGTGAGTTGTTTTGGGGATGGGCTTGCTAGTCTATTCACATGATTATGACTATATACGGAAATCCCCTACAATTGAAGGAGTAGTTTCTTACCTGTAACTCCAGTTCTCTTGTAGGGGTATTTCCATAATAGTCATAAGCAACCCGCCCTCCTCCCCGGTGGCGGACACAGATGCCCCCAAGACTCAACAGGCTCCGTTTCTTTACGCCTTCAAAAAGAACTGAAAGTAAATGCCTCTGGCTGTGCCTCATGGGATACCGGGGATCTCTGGAGACTCTTAAAGGCACGGTACCCATTTGAAGACACATAATGGCTTCTCTATCCATTCCTTTTCATCTCCATAATGAAAAAAAGAGTTTTGCGAAGGAGAGTTTTCTATGTGTAAAACTCAGAAAATTACTAAATTTAAGTTAAACTGGTTATGTTTTTTCACTTCAGGATGAAGCAATGGCCAGTGTAGCCTAGTTGCTTAGGCTGCATTATTGTCTTTTTATCTCTTAAGTGTCCATACAGGCCTTCTGAAGAAAGGCAGAAGATGACAACTTAAGAAGATATATCTAATGAAGTGCTCCGGGGTCCACGCACATAGGCGGGACTATTCACATGATTATGACAATCACGGAAATACCCCTACAAGAGAACTGGAGTTACAGGTAAGAAACTACTCCATGTTTGCTATCAAACATCTCGTGTTGATAAACCCACACAGATTCCAGTGATAGATTTACCAATACACCTTAGAGGAGCCCCCTGAAAACCTACCAGCCTCTGGTGTGCTTCCTGACTGGTTTCTGCCAGCCTGTCACCCGAGACACTGTTCTGACTTCCTAGGGTGAGAGACTTCGATCTCAGCAGGTCCTGAGCAATAGCATGTCTGTTAAGAGGGTGTAACGCCCCCTCCTACAGGATGACCTGCTGATTAGCCTTCGTTGGGTGGCAAGCCTCAAAGGGTTGCTGCCTTTGAAATGCAAATCTGGCTGCCCTTCACAGGAGAGAAAGCTGGCCCCGTTGTCCAGGACCCCCTTGGCACCTGGACAGGTGGGAAAATTAGCTAGTCAGGTAGGCCTGCCACCTCCTGGCTAGTGTCACCCCTGAGGTGGGCTTTTGTGAGGTTGACATGATTTTTCAGAAGTAGCCATCTTTGTGATGGCATACTTAAAAATTCTTGGACATGATTATGCCCCTTCTCACAGGAAGTGGTCATATAGGGGGCGTAGTGCCCACAAGATTCAGTAGCCTATTGGCTACCACCTTATTCAGTATTTCGGGGAGCCCCTGGCACCAGAGAAACAGAACCTGATGACCTATGAGGGAGGACACAGAGCTGCAAAAGCAGAAGACTGAAGGGAGCCCCTGACTCGACCCCTGCCCACCTGTCTGCCATTTTCTGTCAAACCTGCACTAAAGACGACACGTCCTGCAGCTGTGTGCCTCCAAAATCAGGGAGGACTGCCTGCCTTCAATAAAGACCAAGACCACCTGAAGAACAGCGGAATTGTTTACTGCATGCTGCAGAAACTACAAATGAAGTACTCCGAGGTATGAAATTTATCATTACATTATATTAAACTGGACTTCATGCTAAGTCTGATTTAGAAAAACTATTAATAAGAAAATGACTTTAGAAATGTACTACTTTTTTACCTTAACCTCTAGTACCAGTTTCAAAGAGTGCGCAGCTGTTGTCACCTGAGACAACAGGCTTGACCCCTGCTAGGAAGTTTGAAGTGTTACCAGGAACAGTGACCATAGGAAATTGCTGCTGCAAAGACGTGTGATCTCTACTACGATAACGACCGGGTAGTGGCCACAGAAGGCCCAACTTCAAAGAGACTAACGCTTCAGAGAAGCAAATTCCTATCACACCTGACCCTTCAA
Organism: Triturus cristatus; assembly: GCF_964204655.1. Taxonomy (NCBI): domain Eukaryota; kingdom Metazoa; phylum Chordata; class Amphibia; order Caudata; family Salamandridae; genus Triturus; species Triturus cristatus. Next base: position 251,318,749 of record NC_140585.1, read on the forward strand.
GTCTCACTAGACAGGCTGGAATCTCCTCAAGAAGGTAAAAACCTGTTGCAGAACCGGTTTACCATGAGGGGTGGTTCACTCTACTGGGTACACTTTAGGGGTGTGTGCCCAGAGCTCTTCAAATAGGAAGCAGTCCTGAGCCATCTTGGATTCAGGTAGAGAAAGTACTCTGCGACATTTTTTAGGCAAACTACAAGTAAGTCATGTAAAGTGGGAATGTTAGCCCACGAAAACTGTTGCTCCATTGGCTAGTGAGTCTTCCTCTTCCGCAAATGAGAATATGACATAAAAGTGGCACCCCCAGACATACAGAAATCAGATTGCTCCTGGACTAGAAAGATGACAGAAAGACTGCCATGCTGCTCCCTGGACCCAGAGAATATGCACCACAGATGAGACTGCACCTGAGAGACCCGCTGCTGTGTCCTCTGGTGCCAGGACAAAGTAAGTGACCCCAATGGATGTTGGCTAGCCCCTTGTTAAGCACCAGAATCTTAAAAGTTGGAAGAAGCCTTCACTCACAAGAGCTCAGCTGTTTATGAACTTCTGGTCACCAAAGGGCCTGTTGAAAGACTGACTCCTGACCAATCCGGGGTGTCTCCAAGTCTGTGGAACCCAAGGCCAATTTTGAATTTTCTTACCCTACAAGAAAGAAAGAAAGAAAGACCTACCTACAACCAACCCCTCAAGACCACTGTAACCGGGAGACGAGTTGATCAGTGGCAACTGACTAACCTGTGCCCCGTATCATCGAAAATCAAGAACTGAGGACAGAGGCGACCCCTGATGCTCGTGGAGTACAGGGTGGCCCCAGGAACACTCACTGCATCTCTGCAGTACCTTCAGAATTCTTATCCCCCAGCATCAGAACCACTTCTTAGCTGGACTGGGGTAAAGGGAGAAAAGTTCTCTGAGGACCCTAAGACTGCTGAAAATGACCGGTAACTGTCCTCCTTGACCTGAAGGGTTGCTGTGGCTAATTCGAAAGAGTTTTAACATTCATTTTAGCCTGTTGTTTACAAACTGCTTGCAACAATGTATTGCCTCTACAGATTAAATGAAAGTAATTTTACTTACTTCTGAAACATCAAATCGCTGTTTTTCCCTTTATACGTTTGTCGTTTCTTTGTCTATTTTAAGATAGAAATAGACTTTTTTTTATCACTGTTGAATTTGTTTTGTTTCTTACTAACCTTTTGTTTTCGTACTTCTAAATGATTTACACTTTGATTAGGCCATGTGCCACAGCTGCTCAGGACTGAGCGAAGTGTTTTATTAATCGAATCTAACTGGACCTGATGAAGATTGCGTCATTATTAAATGGTGAGGCCCCACAACCACACCACTTAATAATCCACTTTCCTACAGTCTGGATCACCTAAAGGGGAATTGAACAAGGACTGTGTGGTCCTCATTCTACTCTTTAGGTTTGCCACCTTTAATATGAACAGTCACCCCAACCGCTTGTATTAGTTAATGGCATTTTTACCAGAAAAGCTGAATGTTGAAGTAAATGGTGCAGTAGAACATAATGTGAATAGTGAGTTGGCAATGAGTGGAGACAACAACCGCTTGGATGCAAACATAGAGCATATACATATTATGCATTCTGCACCCTGATTTTCTGCTGTAGGGGACAGGATTGAAATGGTTTTTGATGATTCTGTAGTTGGAGATAACCAGATATCAGCCATTTAGATAATGTTGGAATCCTCCTCTCCTATTCAGCCTTGCACTCCTTTCATTGTCTATTGGTGGTTGACGGAGTGTGATAGCCCTCGTCTGTTTTTCTTCTATAGTGAAAATATATAACTGAGTTACAAGATTTAGGCCCTTCATTTTTTCACAGTTGAATTATATTAGAGATATCCTTTACATAAAGATTGATGGGAGACAGGAAAAAGGAGACCAGATGAAGGCTGGAATGGTTGATCGTGCATATGTTAGATGGCAAACTTAGGTGAGGTGGGCAGAGAGAGATATTAGCACTCCCGGGCACTATGGTTACTTTTTCTAGGTTAGGGTTGGATCCTAGATCCAGCACTAGTGTACCACCTGTAAGCAGTTGAGAAACTGCGTTTAAGTTACACAGGCGATTTTTAAGGAATATTTATGAGTTTGCAAAATCGACACAGAAGAAATTTCATAGAAAAACAGGCAATGGTTTCCTATGGGAGAAAATTCAAGTTACGGGTAAAGTATGTTCTCGTTACTTTTGTAATCCAGTGCTGGGCTCGTAGGCTCAGTACTGGGGCATCTGTCTAAAATAGGTAAGTAATTACGTTTTCACAGTTGGTACGATTTTTAAAGAATGTTTGTAGTTTGCAAAAATCGACACTTGGAAAAAATTTAATAGAAAAACAGTCAATGGTTTCCTATGGGAGAAAATTGAGTTAGTGGTAAGTACGGTTGTAAGTACTTTTCAGGGTCAGTGCTGGGCACCAAGATCCAGCACTGGGATCTCTCCTGATAGCAGGTGAGTATTTCCGTTTTCGTTACTCGGTTGATTTTAGGTAACTATTTTAAAGTTTAGAAACTCCACAGTTAGAAGAAATTTCAAGAGAAACCAGTCAATGTTACCCTATGGAAGAAAAGTGAGTTATCGGCTTTTGGGTAAGTACTCGACTGGCAGAGTCAAGGTTCTGGGCATAGACTCGGGTGTCTCCCAGGGTCAGGTAAGTACAGTTGTTACACCCTCAGCGGCACAGGGGCAGTCGGGTGCAGAGTGAGTTTGGCCCAATGTTATCCTATGGAAGGAAGGGGGGCCTTGGTTGGTGGCTGCTGACTAGCAGGCCACACGGCTGTGGGAGCTGAGCTCCTGGTCACTTGCTCAGGGCAAATGGCGAAGTATGTAGGAGTAGAAGTTGCAGTGCCAGGGCCACTCGGGCGGCAGGGTGCAGGGTGCTTTTGAGCCTTCGGGCACTCAATGGATTTCAATGGGAAAGCTCAAGGACGAACAAAGGCTGCAAGCTCGGGGACGAAGATTCTTCAGGTGCCACCACCACTTCAAGAGGTAAGTTGGATAGTTGTAGGATAGGTAGGTACTCAGGAGTCGGGCACAGGGGACCGCATGGCGCCGGGTGCAGGGGTGCCTTTTGATGTCGGGAAACCTTTCCCTCTGTTGTTCGCAGTTGGGGGGGGGGGGTAGGGGGGGGTCCGTAGTTCTGAGGCTGCAGGCGTCATTAGGAGTGTCGAGGCGGGTCCTTGGGTGGCGGATTCGGGGTCACAGTCGCCGGGGGGGGACGTCCTCTGGGTCTTTGTCCACTTCAGCACAGGCCAGGCTTGGTGGGTGCAGAGTATGCAGGGTTTGCGGTTCCGGGCTGATGTCTGGGGTTAGAAACTTGCTTTGAGCAGAGCCACTGCTCATGGGAGTCCCAGGTGCTCAGAGTCACAAGGTAGCCAGGGTCTCCGGGGTTTGTGAGGTTGCTGGCCGCAGGAGGTGCCGGGATTTAGCAGGAGCAGGTTCGATGGTCGACTGGCCGGTAGGGCTGGGGCCAAAGTCTTCTTTCTTCTTTGCTAGTTTAGAATCTGGAATCTGAGGAAGAAAGGATCAGGATGCCCCTAAATACTGCATTTAGGGGCTTTACAGGTAGGTAAAGAAAAGGGACCACTGGGTCCCTGTCCTGGGGTGTGTACACCCCCTATCCTGCCACTCTCCTGTGGGAGGGGGGCAGTGGCCTAGTCCTGATTGGGTAGGGCTCCCCTCTTCAAGATGGCGAGAGTCTGGAGATGTGCTTCACCTCGCCTCCCCCACCTGAGGGGTGGGGTTGGCAGGGCTGGCACATCCCCTGTCCTTACTTGGAGTTTCCGGCCAGTCTTCCCGCCAGAGTGGGGGTAAGAACCAGTGGGGGCCAGTTGCTGAGTACAGCAAGTGGCCTGGAGAAGCTCACAAAGGGGGCATGCCTTTGAAGCTTCCCCCTGCCCATCCTGGGGGAGGAGACCTGCCCCTCGCCCAGGATGTGCATTGTTGCAGGCCCAGGAGAGCGGGGGGCTTTCCACCCAGGGGTCCAGCAACATGTCCGCTGTGTGGCAGCCTAGGCAGCCTCTCAGACAAGACGTGGATTGTAGGCTAGGTTTCCGGGGGCATCTCTAAGATGCCCTGTGTAGTGCTTTGTACATTAAATCCCACATTGGCATCAGTGCGGGTTTAATGTGCTGAGAAGTTTGATACCAAACTTCTCAGTCTTCAGTGTTGCCATTATGGTGCTGTGCAGTTCGTGTTTGACGAGCTCCCAGCACCATATACTCTTAAATGGCAGCACTGCACTTAGTGCCCAGGAATGGACCTGGGTACTGTAGGGGCACAGGGCTCATGCTCCTGTGCCCACACCACTGGCATAGGGCACCCAGCTAGAGGGGTGGCTGATGTATGCCAGGGCAGTGTAGGTTGTGGGCACGGCACACAGGGATGTGTGCTATGTCGACTCTCTGTTTTGTCTCGTACCCAGACACTCAGCCTGCAAGGGCAGTGTGTATGTGTGTTAGGGTACAGGGCCTCTAAGGGTGGCACAAATAGTGCTGCAGCCCTTAGGGGCCTTCCCTGGTCACAAGGCCCTCTGTACCTATGGTACCATTTACCAGGGGCTGACATGTTGCCAGGGTTTGCCAATTTGGGTTTTAGGGAAGGAACATAGGCCCTGGGCACCTGATTGGCAGGAGTCCAGGGCACACTCGGTCAAAGTACATTCAGCAATTCAGCAAAAAGTGGGGGCATACCATGCAAGAAAGATTGCACTTTCTCACACCCTCCGCCATGAACGACATGTTATTCTTGGATGTGCTAGAAACTATTGGCTTTGTGTTTGAACCACTTATAGTGAAGTGGGCCGTCTGCTGTAGGGGTCATGGAAGAGTTCATATCCAGGGACATCTGCTTCCTCCACATTCTCTGTGGCACCTTTCAGATACTGCAATTTACTTCTTGCATGGCAACATTGATCGGTCATTGGAGCTCATTCACTTCCATTTTATTTATTCATTAACTTTTTTTCTGCAAGGAATTAAGGCGGTTCACAGAGGGACCTGCCTTGTCTTCATAATGTGAAACACCTTTCCTTCCATTGAAAGTTATGGCTGCAATTACGCTAACTCCATTAAATCCCTCCTATGTTGCCTGTTTCAAAATTTCTCTAACTTATTGTCTGGAAACAATGCAGAGTGCATGCACTCACTTGATTTTAATTTATAGAATTTCTCACCTTACACCTCGCCACTCTCCATTCCTTATGATAGGTGTTAGGGTCCTGTTCAAATCAAGATTCATCACAAACCATGCAAACTGAAAAAGAGGCACTACAATACCTGATTGACCTGTTTTGTTGATGATCTCAGCAGATCGTTGAGTTCTGCCAGTTTTCTCTTAATTTGTCTCAGCTGCCCTCAGTTTTCCTTAAACCAAAAACATTCTTCCTGTTTCCAAGGGTGCTGAACTGTCTCACAGGTTATTATTGGACCTGTAGGGGGTAGAACAGATCTTAGCAGCCATATGGACCTCAGGATATTTATCTTCCTCCTCTAAAAGGATAGCATAGTTCTTGTCGGTACAATTACACAGAACTGTGTACATGTGATAATAAAACGCCTGTTTAGAAATTCTTATGAAAATACACTGAGATCATGTTAATAAATGTTGTGGTTTTTATTTGAAATGCTAGACTCATTTGCTGTATCACAAACATACATGCATTCAGTACTCGGGTGTCTAATGAGTATCATCATAAGGAAAGAGGAAGCTTTTTTTACACAATACGGGTGATTCCAGTCTTGTAACTTGTTTATTGTCTTTTTCTTTTTACTCTTGGGCACATGGTTTTTTTAGTGGCTAAAATGCTTGTCACTAACCATTTCTATTATTGGGGATAAGGAGTGACAAAACACCTGTTAAACCTCGTAATAATGGCACCTATAGTAATGGAAAAAACAGACCTGCATAGCTGTCCCTTATAATCATGGCACCCCATACATGTTTATTACCAAGCATTGTTTACCTCTTGTGTCCAGAGTTCTTCTTACTGTCAGACTCAAACTGAATATCCCCTTCGCATTTAACTCTCCAAACAACATGGCAGAGCAGTCCAAGGCATATTCAGTGAGATGGTGTGGTCCAAGTAAAGCTCTAAATAGGAATGTCTTTTTCAGTGCTTCAGCTGATGTCGACTCAAAAGGTCAAACTTTCCTTTGGTTATATGTTCATGGCAAAATTCACAATACTTTACTATTGATCTTGCAAGATTGAGCTCCAGGCTATGGCCCAACAGTCCACTCTGACTATGTGCTTTAGTTCTAATTTTAATAGAAGCAACTTAGTGGTTACATGGAGCAATTGTAGTCGGGTACAGATAGTTTTCCTCCGTGTGTTATACTGAGCTGGTTGGTGTTATACCTCATAAAAGTCTCTTTAGTGCAATCAGGTTCTTGAAAGAGATCACTGAAGTCTTCTTGGCGGCTCACACTGTTCGCCACCCATATTGGTGCTCAAAAGCACCAGAAAGTTGTAAAGAAAGGCTGATATAAAGTCACTCTTCACACATGGTGAGGGTCTAAAGCTGGTCCATGTGCCCAGACACCAGGTTTCACATTTTAAGACTGTATAAACGTAGAAGTACAATAGCTGTGGAATCACTGAAGCATTTTAGATATTCAAGTGCCATGGCTGGTTAGAAATACGAAGGCTACCATATCAAAAACCGCTTGCCACAGTCCACTTTTTTCTATGCCAACTGTTGATCTCAGGTACAGGACAGGGTTGAGAGGAAATGGGTGGGAACGAAGTAGTCACTAGCGCATTAGCTTCAACTTTAACATCTGGTATCTCCACAGATTTTGATAAATTTTGCAGTGTTCAGTGTTGCTTGGCCTTACTGTGACCAGACCATAATCAGAATGTCAGCGTGGTGGTAAAAAGGAGCCCTTCCTGAGACTACACACTACCTTCCACAAAATAATGCAGTTAAAATGTTTTTGGGTGTATCACAAATAGATTACTGAAGCTACTTAATCCATGAACAAGTCAAGATAGTTTATCAAATTCCACACTTGTCATGTTATTTGATAGTATATTAGTGAACTCTGAGCGGACCTACTCCCATCAAAATATTTTCTATTCAGATCTCAAATGTATTTGTGGAAATAGAGTTTGTGACTACATATAACTTCATGTAAATGTATCAGTAAATGGTTCTACAGTTTGGGGACTAGGATATAGTCTTGCCTTTATTTGCATATTCTATGTGCCAAAGTACAGTCTGTTGTTGACGAAATTAAAGTCGAGAGGTCCATGGTGCATACAAGGAGAAATGGCATCTATATCTTACTCGTTTGGCATAGAGAGCAATATGACAGTAAATATTTCCGCAAGCTTTGCTGTTGAAGTTAGATTAGTGGCAAATTTATTTACACGGGTTAATGAGCAGTGAAGCTTCCTTGACTGGTGACCTTGTTTGTCCTTCCAAATAGTTGGTGGATTTCACAGACTCCAGTTGATCTTTATACTTCTAGGTAGTGACCTTTGCCTTGGGTGTATAGTTCTTATCCTCTCATACATGTTTTGTCCATTTTAGAATGTAGTAATAGTGAGACTCCATGTTTGTTCTTTAACCCGTTAGAAAAATATCCAATGGTATTTCTTGGATTTTAAACTTTGTTCTTGATGATCAATGTTTTTCATTTTTGGCTATTTCTTTAGTCTGAACAAGTCTATATTTTTTATTTTTATACTTGATTTAGTTTATTTTTGTGCAGTGAAGCTGTGACATTGTGTGAGTCTGAACCGCTACATATGTAATATTGGAGCTGGTAATTTGGATGCCACATGTGAACTAATCCATTCAATATGGTGCATATATCTGACCTGCAATTTATTAATCTGCCACATTGACCTCCAATTTGTCGCATTTTTCATCACAGGAAAAAAATATCCATTATAACATTTTCAAATGAATTTTCTTCTAAACGTGAAATACACCCTGCATCAGTATAAAATTGCTCTTTCGGCTGTAACTTGTTTTTCTGTAGCCCATGTGTTGAATCCTGTTAATTCACCACCTCTCGTAGGTCGCTGAGCTGTACCGGAAGGATCCATTTAACCTGGAACTGGGCCTTGAGTACTGGTGCCCCACAGAGCCTTTGCAAAGTGCCTCCCTCATGGGCTCATACATTGGAGTATCACATCAACGACCACCACAGCGCCAGGTGAGGTGTACTAGTGTATGGTCTTTTATTGAATGCATTAATGTTAAGTAGTCAGGCACGTCTCCCATAAAGCCCAACAATATGACTTAATCAAATATTTGTTCATCTAAAGAAATATTTGTGATCTGCAACCAAATTGAATGTTAAATTAGCAGAATGTTTTGTACCTAATTGAGCACATTGGAAAACTGTGCTACTGTAAAGCATCATTAACTGTCTGAACATTTATTAGGAAGCGATTCCCATGTTCTTTACAACAGTTTTAAAAATTAGCAATTGGATATTGTGCACAAGTCTGTTTTTTTTTTTTTTTTTGTCCATAATGCTTTTTATATACACACGTCACTATATTACTAGTATAGAGGAATGCATTCGTTGTCATTTAAGGTTTCATTATTTTAGCATTCAAAACTGTTTTTTGCATATTTGTAGGGGCTGCAAAATGCATTTTCAGCCTAATATAGTTGACACTCGGATCAGCATAAAATATTAGGCAGGCAGCTCACAGTTAAAATATGTCTTTAAAGAGAAGTGATGTGCAGGCAATTGCATGTGGAAATAAACTGCATTATCACTTGAAATAGTATACAAGCATTGGTGTGCTATAGCACATAATGCAAATTATTTCAACGTCACTGTAGTATGTCTGTTTATGCTGGTATGTTTCCTTTTCTGGCATATTTTGTTATTTTTGTACAGTTTTATCAACATCCACCAAGCCACATTGAAATGTGCTTAATGGGTTGCAAAACCTTCCTTGCTGGAAGCAGAAACTATGCCCTCATCAACTTTTAAAATGGATTCCAATAGAATGAAGCTAGACTGTTCCGTATGGCCTGCTTAGTTCACAAATACCTCCATTCTGAACCAGCTAAATACCTGATAAAGAAACACAAAACATCTGGTGGATCTAGCAGCCTTGAAGCTCTGATCCTCTTTCAAGATCCAATTCACCCTGAAAAGTCTTCCTTTGGCTGCCCTATGTAGATGTGGCATTTGAGTGATTCTTCTTTGCATTGCTGTCAATTTCTTTGTCCAAAATAGAACTGAAAATGTTCCTTGCTTGCTAGCATTTCTCTACCTCCAAGCTGATGTAATCTTGCACAACTTGTGGGATATGTCTCTTCTCATGTGTCCCTACTAATAGTTAGGGCATTATGACTCTGCCCCCTAATTCCTTTTGTTATTTGTTTTGTCTTTCTTATGCGTTTGTATGTCTTAAAGTGTCTTACCTCTAATTTCACTACTATTCTCTCTGTACCCTTAGTAAAGTGTATAGATTCTAATTTAAGCCTTCTGCATGTTACAAACACCACAAATAACCGAATTATATATTTCTAAAAAAGTAAATGAGTGCCAAAGGAGTACAGCTATTTGAGAAATGAATCAGTCAGTACAAGAACCTTTTGGATTAGAAGACACCTGGAGTAGCTATTGTAAGAAAGTGCCCCTTTTTGACATGGTCACACCCATTTTAGCCTGGTATCTTCTGAATTTATGACAGAAGTGCACTGGGTTCCTGCTATCCAGGTCCCCAATGCCAGATCTCTTTACCTAGAACTGTACAATTGTTTCCCCAATTGGCAATACCTTTAGCACCCCTTGTATGTCCCTAATAAGTGGTAGATTACTTTCCAGAGAGCAGCACTGATGCCTCTGCACATAGGACAGGAGTGGTCTTATCCCAGAACGATGATGGCCATGACCTGCCTGTTGCTTTCATTAGCAGGAGGTTACTCCCCAGAGAGCAGCATAGGAGTACAATTGAGAGGGAAGCCTTTGCTGTAGTTTGATCCCCGAAGAAGTTGAGCCCATACCCGTTTGGAACTCATTTCCTTGTCCAAACCAACCACAGGCATCTCAGATGGCTGATGCAAATGCAAGGTGAAAATCTCAAACTATTGAAGTGGTCTATCTCCCTACAGGGTATGGACTTTACAGTTTAGCACAGACCTGGGACTGACCATGCCAGTGCAGATGGCCTTTCCAGGTTTTGTCCACTGAGATGATAAAGACTCTCTTGGGAAAGGTTAGTCTCATTCTCTTTTGTTTGGTGGATGGTGGGGGGGATGTAGAAAGGTGCCCCTTTTTGACATGGTTACCCCCACATTTTGCCTGGTATCTGATGACATTTTGACGGAAGTGCACTGGGTTCCTGCTGTTTCCTGCTATCCATGGCCCCAATGCCAGATCTCTTTACCTAAAACTGTACAATTTGTTCCCCAATTGGCAATACCTGTAGCAACCTTTGTATGTCCCTAGTAAGGGACACCTTTGTATACCCCTAGTAAGTGGTACCCCTGGTACCTAGGGCAAGGTGGCTAAAGAAGGTGCCCAAGGACTGTAGCATGTATTGTCACCCTAAGGGACCCCTCAGCCTCCAACATGCAAAATGCCATTGCAGGCTGCGTGAACTGGTGCAGACAAACGAAAGTGAATACACGACATGGCGCACCTCCTGTGTGCCATGCCTATAGACACTGCATGCAGCTTAGTTAAGCCACCTCTACAGCAGGCCTTACAGCACTAAGGCAAAGTGCGCTATACTACAAGTGTGGACATAGCTGCATTAGCAGATATGCCCCTGTGGTATCTAAAGAGATTCTTAGATATTGCAAGTGAACTGGGAAGCCATTTTACATGTGCTGGACACTGGTGAAAACGAGTTCCCCAGCTTACTAGATGGCTTCACTGAAACTAGAGATGTTCGGAATTAAACATCTTGTATTAATATGCCCACACTGATTCCAATGGTTGATTTATTAATACATTCACCCAAAGGGCAACTCAGAGGTGCCCCCTAAAAACCGAACAACTTCTAGTGTGCTGACTGACTGGTGTAGACTATCCTGCCACCACAGACTAGTGTCTGACCCCCTGCAGGTGAGAGCCTGCAGTATCGGAGGGCAGAAATAGTGCCTACCCCAGCTGTAGGTGGTGTTACCTCCTCCAAACAGGATTGCTAAGTGATAAGCATATCAAAGCAGGAGGCTTCATATGCCTATGCCGCATTTAATGTGCGACCCAAGGCTTCCCCAGACAGGGCTAATGCCACCCCATGCCCTGTGCCCATTTGGCACCAGGACATGTGGGAACATTAGCTAGTTAGGAGGTGTTTCCCCCTCTCAGGCTATCTCCATCCCTTAAAAGGCCTACCTGATGTGGACACGACTTTTAGAACTCCACCATCTTAGTTTTGGTGGGATTAACCTCTCTGGGTTATGCCCACTTCCACATGAAATGGTCATAAAGAGGATGTAGACACCTTAAAGGTAAAGTAGCCCATTGGCTACTACCTATCTCCCTGTAATGCCCCTAAATTGAGTATTTAGGTGGCAACACTGACACCAAGAACTTAACGGTTCAAGAAGAAGAGGACCCAGAGAGCTGCATAAAAGAGCAAGAATGGAAGACTACTGTGAACTTCTGGCACCAAACCCTGGCTGCCACCCTAAGTCTCGACAGTCACAACCCAGCGACTCCTGTCAAGAAAACTGGTGGGCTGCCAGCACTTTGCAAATTGCCAGCAAATCTCTTTTGGAGTAGAGAGCTACCTCCCTGCAGTCTGCAGGCACCGAAATGCAAAGTCAGTCTACCAGTTTCTGCTCCCGGGCCAGTCCGATGCAGTGCCCCTCCCCCCAGAAGGAAGACCTTGTGCTGCTGAAGGTCAGATCTGTCCCCCCACCAAGTGAGAGGACACTAGGACCAACCAGAGCCGCACAGTACCAATACCCCCGGGGTACTGGACCCCTTGCAGCAACGCAATGCTGAGAGAGTCCAGTCGGGACTCCAGTGACCCTGAGACAAAGCAGCCGTTGAGGGGCGCAGCACCGCAGAGACCCACTTCCAGAGTGGGCTAACTGTCTTGATTTTTGCACCCTCAACCAGCGAGACAGACGACTGCTAGGCTTTAGGAAGCATAGAGCTCAGCTGAAATTTCTACTCTGCACCCAAGCGCCCCAGCCTGGGTTTCGACGAACCAGCCGTGCCCCTGTGTCACCAAGACCCTTGTGACCTGAGCCCCCCGTTAGGAGTTCCTGGACTTCTACCCAAGTCCTCCATCGCAGCCTGTTTTACGATGGCACCTCTTCTTCTGACCGGTTTAACGCGCACAGCTTCCAACCCATCCAGCACCTCTGCACCTGGACATCCCAGGGCAGGCAAAAAGTAACTGCTGGTGTTTTTTGGACCTTGGTACCCTATGAACCTATGTCTGGAAGGAGACCCCCAGAAATCATTCGCAGATAACTATGCAACAAGCATTTCTACGTAAAGACACATTAAATTGAACTATTTACTTACCTGTAAAAATTCATGAATGCAAAAGTACTTACTAGATAACGAGGGTCTTTATATCAAAATGTATATAAAAATATGACCTTATTTTTTCTAAATTTGTCTCGGATTTTTTCTGGTTTGTTCTTGAGTGTCTCATTTATTGCCTCATTTATTGCCTCTGAGAGTACAACAAATGCTTAGCACTACCCTCTGATACACCTAACTGCTCGCCCATACTACCACAAAAGGGAGCATTTGGGGTTATCATTTGTGCCTCGCTGTACAAATTGGGGTTTGCCTGGACTCTTTACACAGTGTACCTCGTTTAGGTCCACTATACAAAGAGTCAGCTTCCTACATTGGTGGTTCAGCAGTAGGTTACAAGACTTTGCATTTGCTGATACCACTTGGTCAACAGGGGACTACTCGAAGTAAATCCACAATTGACATTAGTTAAAAATTGATTTTTGAATTTTTGTTGCATTTTCCAAATCTGTACACTTGAACTGTTTGTACCTTGGTTAAGTCCTCCAGTCCAACTGTATTAGAATTTTTAAAAAGTTAGTTAAGCCTACAAAAATATAGTCTGCCAGATGTTTTCTAACCGTCTAAAAATGGTCTTAACTAATGTAATACCATGTCTGAGCAATCTGTACAAGCCAGACGATAAACCTAGTTCCCTACAAGAATCTTAAGTTGGCCCAACTTAGACCTCTGCAAAGCATGGAACCTTGCCATGCGGTCTAAACCTATTGAGGCTTATTTACAGACCCTATTTGCTGAGCAGAATAGAGCCATGACAATGGAAGAAAGCCCTGAGAATGCAGGGAATGGAGATGTTAGTGAGGATGATGAGTTCTCAACCACCCCTACCCAAGCACAGCTTCGAATAGGAATGCTTCCGATAGTATCCTTGATTAAGTTGATGAGGAGGATCCTGAACTTCAAAAACTAGAAAGGAGACTAGCTTTAGAAGCTAAAATCCTAGCCATATAAAAAGAAAGAGTTGAGACGGGCCTAGCTCCCATCTCTGGTGGCAGGAAAATCTTAAATAGGGAGAAAGTTGAAGCTATTGACCCCAAGATCCCCAAAGTAGTTGTCCCCAAATATGTAGAGGGTGATGATATCCCAAAGTGGCTTACAGCCTTTGAGAAGGTTTGCAAGATGAGGAAACTCAGCTGTAAGTATTGGGGCTCTTTACACTGGGCGTTGTTTTTAGTAAAGTGTAGAGATAGACCCCTGACACTGAGTGAGACAGATGCTGAGTCCTATGACCTCATGAAAGATACATTGATTGAGGGCTTTGGACTCATCACTGAGGAGTACAGGATCGGGTTTAGAGAGACTCACAGAACCTTGAGTCATACCTGGGTAGATTTTGTTGACTTCTCAGTCAAAAGACTAGGTGGCTTGCTACTGGGTAACAAGGTGCAAGACTATGATGGGCTTTATAATCTTCTTATTAACCCCTTCGATGCGTGAGTCGGCCAACGGCCGTCGCGAGCACTATCTCGGTAGTGCTGGGCACATCCGTTGCCTGATGTGGCCGCGCACGGAAACGGCCGCACCGCGGCGGATTTTAAGCCGCGGTAAACGGGTTAAAGAGGATCTGTTAAGTAACTGTGTTCGAGGCATATGAGCTGTAGATCGTATTCTTGTGCTTATATCGCCATCTGGTGTTGGGCTCGGAAGCTTGCACTTTGTTTTTGTCTTGGAAGAAGATTTTGTAGTCACGAGGTAGGTGACTCCTCCTTAGGACGATAGTGCGCATGGGCATCAACTCAATCTCCAGATAATTATTTCCACCATCGGGTTCGGATGTGATTTGCTGTTCCCCGGGTCGGTGTCTGTTTCGAACCCCCCTTTGATGTGCAATCCCTCTACACTTGACGGTATTGTCTCGATCGCATTTCCCTTTCGACACGCATCATAAAAACAAACTCCTCTATCTTCGACGCGGGCCATTGGGCCTATCCGCGCCGACAGCGCCTGCAGTCAATGGAAAGGACTCCTTTCAAAAAATGCCCTGGGTGTGGTGCTATGTTCTCATACACGGACTTGCACAAGGTTTGTAACCTCTGCCTCTCCCCAGAGCACGAAGACAAGAACTGCGAGGCCTGTTCATCTTTCAGGTCGAAGATAGTCTGGCTCGATGTCACGAAATGTCTTGCGGAAGCAGCTCGATTCCGGACATCTTCGGAGCAGATCCAATGCCCAGCCGGAGCAACAAGGTGACGAAGAAGACATCTCCGTCTCCGAGGCCGACGACTCCGATGTCGCAGAGGAGACACTCACCCCAGCTCAGCGGTCCGTGAGTACCGAAACCCCTCTCTCAAAAAACAAACCTAAGGCTCCGGCAACACCCTCGCCTCGACATCGGCAGCATGTCTCAGACAACCCACCCTCTGGCCCGGTTATGAAACCTAAAGATAAGCCTTTCGGCTCGGGCTCGAGCCAACCCCATTTCCGAAAAGTGTTCTTAGGCACGGAAGCACAAGACCAAAGATGTGCCACGCCCTTCTTCGTCGGCAACGAAGACCGCCTCGACGCCGAAGCCTTCGGTGGCGAAACATGCCAAGGACAAACATTTGCAACCGAAAAAATCTTCAGAGCCGAAAAAATCGTCGGAACCGAAAAAAGTCTCGGAGCCACCAACTCCTGTAACAAAACATAAGGAGTCCAAGACCCCACCTAAAACCTCAGACACACGGTCCTAAGAACATTCGGACCCAAAATCTTCAGCATCGAAAAGGGACATTTTACCCACACAGTCTGTTCCTGAGTTTTCAGATCCAAAACAAAAAAACACTTTTTATTGAGCCACAGACTGGTCAAGTCGTCGCCAAGCTTCCAAAAAAGAGGAAACTGAACACTTCAGAAGAATCTGAAATACCCTTGAAACAAAAGGAGATCAGTACTAACACCTCTCCACCTCCTCCAGCTGATCCAAATCTTTTAATTCCTCCACCACACTCTCCACAACATACTTTCTCATCTCACACACTAGATGATGACGATGATCATACTGATGGGGGTGGGAATATAGATCCAGATGGGATGATGATGATGCACATACGGTCCCACACAACGTAGATCCTTGGGATGACTACAACACAGATCCCGACCCACATAATGACCCGGATCTTTAGCCATCTAGGCCATCACCGCCAGATGACAATATTGGGTTTGCGTAACTAATCAACAGGACCTCCCAATATCACGGGGTACAATTACGTTCTGATACCTTAGAGGACGATTTCTTGCTTGAAACTTTTGCACCCTCGCAAAAATCCACGCACACCCTGGCAATATTAAAAGGCATGCTTAAACATGCCCCAGAAGTTTTTAAGGACCCTGTTAGAACCAGGATCCTCAATACTAGAATAGACAAAGTATAAGGCAGCTACCCATGACCCAGTTTACATTAAAGGTCAGGACCCTTTGGATTCTCTTTTGGTGTCTAATGCACGCAAGAGGGCAAACTCACAAAGTACAGGTGACACCCCTCCTCCTGATAAGGAGTCCAAGTTAATAGACTCATCTGGTAAACGTATTACGTCAAAGGCCGCGAATCATTTGTGGATTGCCAATGCCCAAGCTATATTGGCCAGGTACGATAGGGCTCATTATGACGAACCTTAACAGCTCATGCAACACCTTCCTGACCAGAACAAACAAAAGACCAACGACCTTATACAAGAGGGGAAATTGATCACAAATACCTCAATTAAATATGCGCTCGATGCGGCTGATACCGCATCTCGTGCCATTAACACCAGCATTGTGTTGCGCAGGCAAGCTTGGCTCCGAATCTCCGGATTCAAACAAGAGGTGTAATCTGCAATTCTTAATCAGCCCTTTGATCAAGGACATCTTTTCGGACCCTCAGTCGACACATCTTTAGAAAAGATGAAAAAAGATACAGACACTGTTAAGTCAATGGGGGCCTTCCCCTAGAGGTTCTTTTCGCCGCTCCTTCTATAGGGGTGGCTCCAGAACCATTGGCTCAGAACATCCCTCTTCTTATAAAAGCCCCACTCAAACGTCCTCGAAAGGATACATTCGCAGAGGCTACAGAGGCAACAATGGTAGGGGAAGCGGTCCCGGCAACAATAACCGCAACTCCCTTACCACCAAACAGTGCCCCTCCCCTCCCCCAATCCACCCCCGATTGTCCCACACCTGTCGCGGGACGTCTCTCACAGTTCCTACCTGTTTGGAATTCAGTCACAACAGACAAGTGGGTAAGACAAATTATCCAGTATGGTTATTGCCTGGAACTCACCTCTACTCCCCCAAATCTGCCTCCAAGACAACGTCCAATGTCCTCATAATATCTGACACTTCTCAATCAAGTGGTTCTCTCTCTATTACAAAAACATGCAATAGAACCAGTCCCCTTGCCTCATCAAGGCACAGGGGTTTACTCCCTCTATTTCCTAATACCAAAAAAGAACGTCTCTCTCTGGCCCATATTGAACCTCAGACCCCTAAACCTTTACATTCAATCGGATCAATTCCACATGGTCACTCTCCAACAGGTGTTCGCACTACTTCAACAAGGCGACTTTCTCTCCACTCTAGATTTAAAGGACGCTTACTTTCACATTCTCATTCATCCCGCTCACAGGAACTTTCTCCGTTTCGTGGTAGACGGTCAACACTACCAATTCAAAGTCCTCCCTTTCGGGTTGACTACAGCACCCAGAGTATTCACCAAGTGCCTCGCAGTAGCTGCGGCCCACTTACGAAGACAGCACATTCATGTCTTCCCTTAACTGGACGATTGGCTCATAAAAGCCAACTCGCACAGCAGCTGTGTGCAACACACACACAAAACTATCCAATTGCTTCACGACTTGGCATTCATGGTAAACCTTACCAAATCCCACCTCCAATTGTTCAGCATGCAACAATATCTAGGGGCTACAATAGATACTTCAAAAGCTCTAACATACCCCAACCTAGTCACTATAAACACCATGCAAGCTCTAATAACAACATTTCAGCCTCAACACTCACTCCCAGCTAGAGTGTTCATGCAGCTTATCGGGATGATGGCCTCCTGCATTCTCATCATCCCTTATGCAAGACTCCAAATGCGTCCCTTACAGGAGTGTTTGGCACGTCAGTGGAACAAGGCTCAAGTCCAGCTTACAGATTTGGTGTTGGTAGAGGACCGCACCCATCGCTCTCTGCCGCGGTGGAACACACAAAACCTTTCCTAAGGGCGGCCGTTCCTCGACCCGGTTCCACAGATATTGCTAACAACAAACGCATCGCTCACTGGCTGGGGAGCTTCAAACCCATACTATTCAGGGCACGTGGACCCCTCAACAAAAACAATTCCACATAAATTACCTGGAATTGTTGGCGATCTTCCTAGCGTTAAACTCTTTTCAACTCCACCTTGTAGGCAAAACTGTCCTGGTTCGTACAGACAACATGACAGATATATTACATACAAAAACAGGGGGGACACACTCTCTACATCTTTCTCACCTAGCTCAAAACATTTGGAGATGGGCCATTCCTCAGAACATATATCTCCTTGCAGAACACCTCCCAGGAGTACACAATCAGATTGCAGATCTGCTCAGTCATCAGAGACCGCAGATCCACGAATGGGAACTTCATCCTCAAGTTCTGCTTCCATTCTTTCAAATGTGGAGGCACCCAGAAATAGACCTGTTCGCCACACACCGAAATGCAAAATGCCTAAGCTTTGCATCCAGGTATCCACACCCATTGTCCAAAGCAATGCGCTATGGATGAACTGGTCAGGCACATTTGCTTACGCTTTTCCGCCTCTCCCGCTCATTCCCATAGTGGTTCGGAAACTCAAACAGCATTCCCTGACAATGATCCTAATTGCTCCAACATGGGCCCGACAGCCATGGTTCACAACCCTCTTGGAATTATCAGTAGTTCCTCATCAAAAGCTACACCTCTCACCCAAGCTTCTCACTCAGAACCATGGAGAGATAAGGCATCCAGATCCCAATCAACTCAACCTTGCGATCTGGCACCTGAAGTCTTAGAGTTTGGCTACCTTAATCTCCCGCCAGACTACATGAACATCATTAAAGAGGCTAGATGTCCTACCACTAGAGCTTGCTATGCCGCAAAGTGGAAAAGAGTTGTAATATACTGTACAAATAACAAAATCAACCCACTAGATGCTTCTATTCAACACATCATCTGTTACCTTTTGCATCTACGAAAATGTAACCTAGCGTATACATCCATAGACTACATCTTGCGGCAATAGCAGCCTATCTCCAAAACAGACAACATTTGGCTTTGTTTAGGGTACCAGCTATCAAGGCATTTATGGAAGGACTTAAAAGAATAATGCCAACTAGAGTTCCACTCTCTCCAGTATGGAACCCAAATGTGGTACTTACCAGGCTCATGGGTCCCCCATTTGAACCTATGCATAAATGCGAATTACAATTTCTCACCTGAAAAGTAACTTTCCTGGTTGCGATCATCTCTCTCAGAAGAGTCCGTGAACTCCAGGCATTAACCATACAAGAACCATTTCTCCAAATCCATCATAACAAAGTGGTTCTTAGGACTAACCCAAAATTTGTACCTAAAGTTGTCTCTGCTTTCCACCTTAACCAGTCTGTAGAAATCCCAGTGTTTTTCCCTCTTCCAGACTCAGTAGCAGAACGGGCTCTTCACACGTAAAAGAGCAATACTTTATTACATTGAAAGAACAAACCCTTTTAGAAAGACTAAACAACTTTTTGTGGCTTTCTCCCCACCTCATTAAGGCAATCCTATCTCAAAAACAGGAATTGCAAGGTGGAATATTTTATGCTAAAGCCAAATACACCTTAACCGTTCCCTAGGGCTCACTCCACACGTAAACTAGGGGCATCTATGGCATTCTTAGGGAACATTCCCCTAGATGACATCTGCAAAGCAGCAACTTGGTCTGCACCACCCATGTTCACAAAACACTAATGTGTAGACGTGCAAGCAAAACAACAAGCTGGTGTGGGCCAGGCTGTATTAAGAACACTTTTTCAATCCACTGCAACAGATACAGGTAGCCACCGCTAAGGATCTAACTGCTGTATAGTCTATGCACACGTATGCAATCTACAGCTCATATGCCTCGAACGGAAAATGCTACTTACCAGTATGCATCTGTTCTCGGCATGTAGAGCTGTAGATTCGTATACCGCCACCCCGGTTACCTCTATCTGTTCCAGTACTATCTTACTTGGATACATTACACATGGACATCCTTTTCTATTTCTTACTAATTCCATCATTGCCATCCATGGCAAAACAATCTGGAGATGGAGTTGATGCCCATGCACACTATCCTCCTAAGGAAGAGTCACCTACCTTGTGACTACAAAAGACTTCTTCCAAGACAAAAACAAAGTGCAAACATCCGAGCCCAACACCAGATGGCGATCTATGCACAAGTATACGAATCTACAACTCTACATGCCAAGAACAGATGCATACTGGTAAGTAGCATTTTCCTTCTGAAAAATTGCATCTGTACTTGGAGGATGTAGGTCCAGCTACTCTTCAAGAATTGGGAAAGAAGGCTGACCATTGGGTCAAGACTAGGGTGTCCAAAAAGTTTAATGGAAGGGGTTGCTATTCCCCTCCCCACCCCTCCCAACCAAAGGAAAGAGATTGGGCAACCTAAGGATAAAAACAATGAGTCTTCTGAAGGCCCCCAAATACCTGTTCGGGAGGTTGGGCACCAAGACAATACACAGACCAAGGCTGGGTAGCAGGGTAAAAACTGGGATCCCAAGAATGCTTGGTGCTTTAATTTCAAAGCCAACGGGCACCAAACTGGAGACCCTACCTGTCCCAAAAAGAATACCCAAAGTGCACCTTCAGTTCCTACTCCAGTGGTGAGTCTCCAGTGTGCCCAAACTAGGTCAGAGAACTCACTGAAGCCACTTTTGTTTCAGAGGGTGGGGTGGATGTAGCTGCCCTGGCTGTCTAGCCCAGTAATCTGGAGAAGTACAGACAACCAAGTGGAAGCACTAAGAGGTTCAGGTATCCCCATGGTGACTTATAAACTGTTAACTCTGAACAGTATGATTGGACAAACTTATTCAGTCACCAATGCTGATAATGTCACCTGGGTTCCTTCTATGACTATTGTGTACTTGTAATGTGGAGGGGGTTACTGGCCATAAGAAGGTTCCTGTTGAATGTCTGTGAGGGAATGAACTGGAGTCCTCCGCATCGAATGAGGTAGAGATAAGATCACATGCAGCCATGCTGGGAATCCCTAAATGGGTGTACATAAAAGCCCATGCACAGGGTGAAAAGGAGGAGTTGCACTATGAAGGAGTGTCCCAACTCTAAAAGAGAGAAAAATAGGATGCTGGCTTCTGAACAGCCACAAGCACAGGCCCCCTCTTCTCAGGGAGAAGACCTGTTAGCCCTAGAGGGATTTGAGCCCCAGGAACTTGGGCCTTACACGGTAGAGCTCCTGAGACCAGGGTGACCCTCTAGTTAAGAGCTGTGCCAAGGACAGAGGAGCTGTCCTACTCTTGAAAACCTGAGACAACAAGGGGCTGCACAGGAACGGGAAGATGTCAGTGGCTCCCACAGGACCTATTGGGAGGAGAACCTCCTGTACACAGAGGTCAGAGACCCCAAACCTGGTGCCACTAGGAGAGTGGTAGTGCCTCAGCAGTACAGGGAGTTTTTACTCTCATTGGCCCATGACATCCCCCTAACTGGGCATCTTGGGCAGAACAAGACTTGGAGCGGGCCAGTCAGCCACTGCCCAAACATGTGTCAGAAGGTGATGTTTTGTAGCTGTGTTACCTGCCAAGCCAGTGACAAAGCAGGCAACCACCCAAAGGCCCCCATAATTCCACTTCCAGTGATTGGGGTTCCCTTTGTAAGGGTAGGGTTGATGTTGTTGGCCCCCTAGACCCTCCAACAGCATCAGGGAGCAGATTCCTACTGGTGGTAGTGGATCATGCCACCAGGTACCCTGAAGCTAGGACTGTCACTGCTCCTTGTGTTGCCAGGGCCCTCTTAAGTATATTTACAAGAGTCGATTTCCCTAAGCAGGTAGTGTCAGACCGAGGTAATAACGTCATGTCTGGCTACCTGAAGGCAATGTTAAATGAATGTGGTTTGACTTGCAAGTTCACTACTGCCTTTCATCCATAAACAGATGGTTTAATTGAGAGATTCAACAAAACCATGAAAGGTATGATCATGGGACCCCCTGAAAAAAACAGGAGATGAGATGTCCTTTTGCCATGCCTGCTTTTCGCTTTCAGAAAAGTACCTCAGAAGGAAGTAGGGTTCAGTCTCTTTGAACTTCTGTTTGGGCATCCTGTAAGGGGACCACTGCATATAGACCGCTGTACGCCTCACACTCAAACTGGTTCCCTACCCGGTTGCAGACTTCCTGAGCAGGGTGTTTAACAACGCTCTCCTATCCGGTAGCTATCCAGACACCTGGGAGGAGGCTATTGTCACACCACTCCTTAAAAAAACCCAACAGAGACCCTTCAGAACTGAAGAACTTTCACCCCATCTCCCTTCTTCCGGCTCCTGCTAAAATCTTAGAGAAATTCATCAACAATGAGTTGATGAATTACGTTAAATCCTATGAGATCTTAGACCAGTCTCAAAATGGTTTCCGTGCCGGTCACAGCACGGAGTCTGCCCTCATTGCTGCCACTGATTACATCCGCATGCAGGCAGATCGGGATGGATCGTCGGTGCTGATTATGCTTGATCTGTCGGCGGCATTCGAAACCATCTCTCCTAGGCGCATGGTTCAACGCTTGTAGGAAGTGAGAGTTACAGGAAAGGCCTTGCGGCCTCTCCACTCCTTCATGACAGGGAGAACGAACATAGTCAGCTGCGGAGGTTTGCAGAGCTAAGGCCTTTAGCCTTCCTTGCGGAGTTTCCCAGGGCTCAGCCCCTGGGGAACTCTCCTATGCCCCACCCTTTTTAATATTTACGTGACCCCTCTAGCTGAGTTGGTGAGATCATTTGGGTTCCAGGTGATCTCTTATGCAGACAACACGCAAATCATTGTTTCCATCTCTGATTTGCACTGGTCGCAGAAAAATGTAGCCACTGCATAGCAAGCACTATCGGCTCGATAAAGAACAACTCCCTTAAGGTTAATGCCGATAAAACCGAGATTCTTGTTTTTGGGCCGCAGAATTCTATCTGGTCGAACGCCTGGTAGCGGCAGATTGTGGTCCCGTTCCAGTCAGGACAATTAAAAACTGGGGGTCTTTTTCAACGAGGGTCTGACCTTTGACACTGATGTCATACTGTTAGCACCCGTTTCTACATCTTGAAAACCCTTAAAAAGGTGCTTCCGTATATTCCATCCGATCTGCATCGCCCGACTATCATTGCACTAGTCACTTCCCGACTTGATTACTGCAATGCGCTGTACCTCAACATCAATGTGGCCTCTCTGAACAAGCTTCAGGTTGTCCAGAACGCAGCAGCCAGATTGATCCTTAATATTCCAAAGCATCAATCAGCCTGGGAAGGAGTCCGTGCCCTGCATCAGCTCCCCATTAGGAAGCGCATCTCCTTCAAGGTCCTTAGTACGGTCTACAAGGCCTTGCATTGTAAAGGTTCGCCTCAGCTAAAATCCATGTTTCAATGGGACAACCCTGATGCTCCTCCCAGAAAAAACTGATCGCTCCCAAGTTCCGCTGGGTCAGATGGGGCGGATGCTCATTCTCGGTGGCGGTCACCAAGGTCTGGAACACCCTGCCCTCCTCGATCTCCAATGTGGAATCATTTTCGGTGGTAGAAAGCTGCTGAAAACTGGCTTTTCTCAACATAGTAGGCTGATCTGTGCCACTGTTCTCTCCACCTGCCTAGTTCCTTGACACCGCGAGTATTAGTGCGCGTTTATAAATTTCTATCCTATCTTATCCTATAGTTAGGGAACGCTGGAGAGAGCTCTCAAAAGAGCCTAAATGACATTCTGGAATATGTGCTTGGCCTATGTTCAAGGATGGCTGATTACATGGGTAAAAGCATCCAAAAACCTTGAAACCAGCCAAGAGCTTCAGAAGCTCTGATATAACCAAAAGGCTGCACTGGTGGACTCCCAACCAGGGCGGAGATATGGGTTTTGAGGCGTGTGGCACTTAAGGCCCTCCAGGACAAGTGGAGTAGTCCCTACCCTATCCTTGAAAGGAAAGGTGAGGTCACCTATCTGGTAGCTGTAGGCACTAGCAGGAACCCTCACAGGGTCATCCATGTTAACCGCCTGAAGCCTTTCAATGACAGGGTTGATGTGGCTATGCTCATGGTCACTTATAAGGATTGGGAAGCTGACAGGGAACCTCTCCCTGACCTCCTCTTCTACAGCCCAAAAGAAACATCAGTAGATGAACTTGTCTACTAAGACACCCTCCTTGCCTAACAGCAAGCTGACTGCAGGCACCTCCTGGAGCAGTATGCCGAGCGCTTCTCCCTAACCCCTGGTCTGACTACCTGGTGTACCCATGATGTGGACACTAGAGACAATACACCTGCCAAAAACAAAATATATTGAGAGTCTGATCAAGTTCAGGAGAGCATCAGAGCTGAAATCCGCAAGATGCTGAAATAGGGAGTCATTGAAAACTCTGAGAGATTGTAGGCCAGCCTCGTTGTGTTAGTCTCAAAACATAATTCCAAGGGTGGAAAACCAGAGCGGAGGTTTTGTGTGGACTATTGGGGCCTCAATGTAGTAACCAAGACAGATGCACACCCAATTCCTAGAGCGGATGAGTTAATTGACAGATTGGGGGCAGCCACATTTCTTAGTGCCTTTTATTTGACATCAGGGTACTGCCAAATTGGCAGTCAGCATTCTCAAATCCAGATTGGCACTATCAGTGCACAGTTATGACCTTTTGATGAAAGAATGCCCCTGCCTCCTTCTAGAGGTTGGAGAGTAAAGTCTTGCTGGGTTAGAATCGTTTAGTGCAGCATATCTAGTGGATATTGCTGTCTATAGTTCCACTTGGCAGGATCACTTGATCCACCTTGGGAAGGTCTTGAAGGCTCTGCATTCTGCAGGCCTCACTATCGTGGCAAGCAAGTGCCAGATAGGTCAGGGCACAGTTGTATACTTGGGCCACCTTGTAGGTGGCCCAACATCAACCTTTACAGCCCAAGATCCATACAATTCTGTACTGGAAAGCTCCAACCACCCAGACCCAAGTCAGGGCATTCCTTGGTTTGACTGGGTACTACAGGGGGTTTGTGAAGGGGTGTGGTACCATTGTGACACCCCTCACAGCACTTGGCTTTAAGAAGATGCCAAAGAAGATAAACTGCACAGTGAGCTCTCAGAAGGATTTTGACACCCTGAAAGAAGAAATATGCTCAGCACCCATTCTTAAAGCTCCAGAATTTTCAAAGCAGCTAATAGTGCAGACTGATGTCTCTGCACATAGGACAGGAGTGGTCCTATCCCAGAACGATGATGGCCATGACCAGCCTGTTGCTTTCATTAGCAGGAGGTTGCTCCCCAGAGAGCCGCAAAGGAAGCCTTTGTTGTATTTTGGTCCCTGAAGAAGTTGAGCCCATACCTGTTTGGTGCTCACTTCCTTGTCCAAACCAACCACAGGCCTCTCAGATGACTGATGCGGATGAAAGGTGAAAATTCCTAACTGTTGAAGTGGTCCATCTCCCTACAGAGTATGGACTTTACAGTGGAGCACAGACCTGGGACTGATCATGCCAATGCAGATGGCCTTGCCCGGTTTTTCCCTTGAGATGATGAAAACTGTCTTGGGAAATGTTAGTCTCATTTGCTTTCGTTTGGTGGATTTGGGGGGGGGGGGGGTTAATGGGAGGATGTAGAAAGGTGCCCCTTTTTAACATGGTTAGCCCCCTCTTTTTGCCTGGTATCTGATGCAATTTTAACAGACGGGAACTGGGTTCCTGCTATCCAGGTCACCATTGCCAGATCTTTCCCTAAAACTGTACAGTTGTTTCCCCAATTGACAATACCTTTACCACCCCTTGCAAGTCTCTAGTAAGTGGTACCCGTGGTACCTACAGCAAGGTGGCTTAAGAGGGTCCCCAAGGGCTGCAGCATGTATTGTGCCACCCTAAGGGACCCCTCCGCACCCACATACAAACTGCGTGCCATGGTGCACAGAAAAGAGAATGCACGACATGGCACACCTGCTGTGTGCCATGCCTACAGACACTGAAAGGAGTATAGGTAAGGCACCCCTACAGCAGGCCGTACAGCCTAAGGCAGGGTGTACTATACTACATGTGTGGACATATACTCATGGGAAATATAACCCTGTGATGTCGAAGTCTAATCTTAGATATTGTAAGTGAACAGGGAAGCCATTTTAAGTACATGTGCTGGACACTGGTGAAAATTAGTTCCCCCAGCTACATGGTGGCTTCACTTAAACTAGTGATGTTTGGTATGAAACATCTCTTATTAATAAGCCCACACTGATTCCTGTGGTGGATTTATTAGTACATGAACCCGGAGGGCACCTTATATGTACCTCCTGAAAACCTAGTGTGCTGACTGACTGGTGTGGACCAGTCTGCCACCAAAAACATGCTTCTGATCCCCTGCAGGTGAAAGTCCGCACTCTGAGGGCAGAAACAATGCCTGCTCCAGCCGGAGGTCTTGTCATCTCCTCCAAATCGGATGGCTAGGTGATCAGCATATCAAGGCTGGTGGCTTCAAATCCCTCCGACACCTTTGATATGAGACCCAAGGCTTCCCCAGATGGGAAATGCCACCCCCTGCCCCGGGCCCATTTGGCACCACGACAGATGTGAAAATTATCTAGTGAGGAGGGGTGTTCGCCTGTCAGGCTAGTTCCACCCAATAGGTGGGCTACCTGATGTGGAAACGAATTTTCGAATCCCACTATCTAGTTTGGGGTGGAATTAGACTCTCTAAGTCGGGTTAAGCCCACTTTTCATAGGAAGTGGTCATATAGAGGGTAATGGCCCATTGACTACTACCGATCACTTTCCGTAGAGCTCCTAAATTGAGTATTTAGGTGGCACCCTTGACACCAGGGACTTTGATTCGACGGATTAAGAAGAAGAGGACACAGAGAGCCTCAAGAAAGAACTAGAAATGAAGACTGCTATGGACTTTCGGCACCAAACCCTTCCTACCGCGTTAAGTCTTGACAGTCGCAACCCAGCAATCTCGTCCTGCAGCTGAACTCATGCCAAGAATACCGGTGGGCTGCTAGCACTTCGCAAATTGCCAGCAAATTTCCCTTATAGTAGAGGAGCCACTCCTCTGCAGTCCACAGGCACTGAAACGCTAGATCCGATCTACCAAGTTGCCGCTCCCTGCCTGCCTGGCGCAGGAGCCCCCGGGGAGGAGGAAACCGTGCTCCTGAAGGTCAGATCAGTTACCCCACCAAGGGGGAGGACATCAGGACCAACCAGAGCCACACAGGAGCCAGTACCCGGGGTACCAGACCCGTTTGTAACGCCCTGAACGTCTCAGGATCGTTTAACAGACACGATAATGAGAACGCAACCACTTGTGAAGGTTTAGTTATTTTAATGAAGGCAAAAATAATACAAGGAATAAACAAAGGTTATAGTCACTGGAATTCTCCAGGCTAAGTACGTTACCAGCCCACAGCACGGATGGTCCTAACCGTCCTCTGCATATACGCCGATCCCGGCGTATGCCAACAGAGGGCAGAAATGAAATGGCCGACAATGCCAATCGGTAGGCTGTGAGGGGCACGAAGAGAGTTGGGGAGAATCGAGGAGTCAGGGAAACACCCAGCCGGGGTCTCTACCTGAAGGGAGCAGCCGCTCAACCTCTTCCTCAGACTGCACCGGGACGCGGAGTCACCTCCTGGTGATGCGTCACCGATACCCCAATCACAAGCAAAGAAGACTGAACCGAGAGCAGCCGCTCGATCGATCCTGTGGACTTCCGAGTCTGTAACGCGGCAAACACCTCCTGGTGTGCGTTACAGCTGGCAGTCCCTGTATCTCTGGTCGGGCTGGGAGTTACGACTCCAACCAGCAAAAGCGCCACTGCGCTTTGACTCAGCCGAGTCAAAAAGCGAAGCTCAATGGTTATCCTGGTAGAGCTTCCGGGTCCTTCACAGGTGACGATGGGGCAAGACACGGCCCAGGGAGTAACGACTCGACCTACCTCCGTTCTTGCCTTACTGGAGCACCACTCCGGAACACTGCTTCTTCACTAAGCAGGTACGTCGGTGTAAACACATTATCCGACAGCGTTGTACCTCCCGGTTCCTCCCTTTATAGGGCGTGTTTTCCTTGAGTTATGTAACAGCTCTCCTGTTTACATAAGGGCGTGTTTTCCTTGAGTTATGTAACAGCTCTCCTGTTTACATAAGGGCGTGTTTTCCTTGAGTTATGTAACAGCTCTCCTGTTTACATAAGGGCGTGTTTTCCTTGAGTTATGTAACAGCTCTCCTGTTTACATAAGGGCGTGTTTCCCTTGAGTTATGTAACAGCTCTCCTGTTTACATAAGGGTGTGTTTTCCTTGAGTTATGTAACAGCTCTCCTGTTTACATAACCTCTCAACCGCTAAGCATCCTGGGAGATGTAGTCCGTTTTCGCTGGTTACCGTTTTCCTCCCCTCGCATGACAGGAATTCTTGACACCGTTGCAGCAAGCCAAGACCGTGAGAGTCCAGTCGGGACTCTGAGACCAAGAAGACAGCGAGGGATGTCTGCACCTACTCCCCGAAAAAGATGAAAAATATATTCATGTCCTATTTGAAATAGTTATGTGGTGATCTACACTAGGAGTAAACAAGGTTTGTCCAACTGGTCCAAGAGATACTGTAGGATACTTTTATATACGAATACATACATTGTTAAATAGAATGGTAGTTCTTGAAGTTCACTTAAATGATCATTTCTGTAAGAAACCAGTTAATGAGAAAATAACTATTGTAAATTGTTTTTTGTACATACTGAAATTGAGCTGTTCCCTTAAAGGAGTACTAACACACACTGACATGGATTGCAAGTTTTCTGTACATTTTTAGAAGAACTTAAATTCACAATTTGATACCCACTTATCAACTTTGAACTATATATATATATATATATATATATTCACTGAAAAAACCATAGGTTTCACACATGTTATAGTTAGCGGAAATTTTACTGATAAAAAACCAATGAAATTCCCCCGTTATAGTTAGTGCAGGCAACTATAACTCACGCGACCGCAATCCTCTGCTGATGCTAATACTGTATTTAGACACTTATTTGCCCATGTCTTCTTCCATACATTTTTAGCTATACATATATTACAAATATTTTTTTTTCATAAAGACACATATGTCATCAGCAGAAGATTGCGGTCGCGTGAGTTATAGTTGCCTGCACTAACTATAACGGGGGAATTTCATTGGTTTTTTATCAGTAAAATTTCCGCTAACTATAACATGTGTGAAACCTATGGTTTTTTCAGTGAATTTGCAAGGTTTTTTAAATGCTAATTCCTAACTATAACGTGTGTGAAACCTATGGTTTTTTCAGTGAATTTGTACGGTTTTTTAAATGCTAAGTTACTTTACGCCATTCGTGGCGTGCGCGCCCACTTAATGCATTTCGTTCCGTGCGCGCACGGTGCGCTTCGCGCACCGTGCGCGCACAGTGAGCACGCAGTGCGCTTCGCGCACCGCGCGCCCACTTTACGCAGTTAGTGCCGTGCACGCACGGTGGGCACGCGGTGCGCTACGCGCACCGCGTGCCCACGTTACGCTAGATGGGCCATGTACGCACGATGCGCTTCGCGCACCGTGCGCACATGGAGGACATATGATGCACTTCGTTTTGAAAGGTAATATTTTAATTTTTCGTATATTTTATAATCCATGCACAAATGGTGCCCTTCGGGCACCATTTGCACACGGGGTGGAGAGAGTGTGGATAATTTTTTTTTAATTATTTTTTTTTAAATATTTTAGTTTATCTCATGTGTAATAAGCCATGCACAATTGGTGCACTTCGGGCACCAATTGCACACGGGGTGGAGAGAGTGTGGATAATTTTTTTTTTTTATAAAATTTTTTACCGTACGCGTACGGTAAGCGTAATCGGCAAAATTACCAAAAAAATAAAAATTACGTTTTTGGCCTTGGGGGATCTTTGGGGACTCCCTCAACATGGCTATGTGTGTGGGAGCTGTCTAAACAGCCCCTTTACATGTTTTTGGGCTTTATATTTTAAAAATCACTCTCAGTGCGAGAGAGAAAATGGCGGCCGCCGCTTCCTGGTTTCGGCCGATTCGAATGTTTACTTAGATCTAAGAGCCAATCAGAATCGCGCTCGCGCACGCCACCGTACGCGTACGGTAAGCGTACCGTAAGCGCACCGTAAGCTGGCTCAGATATATATATTGATTTAAAGGCTATTTTCTCAGAATCTACTGAACAGATTTACACCAAACCTACAAAAGGCACTTCCTTGACCTGAGGACTACCTCTCTGCCAAATTTCTAGTAATTCTGTTCAGCCGTTCGGGCTGTAGCCCTGTCTAAAGGTCCTATGGAAAAATGCATGGGAAAAACGCGTTTTGGGACGCCCCTTTTATCTCAGCCCCCGCTTGACGAATCCCCCCGAGACTTTCAGGGTAGGAGCGGAGCGTAGCGCCCCACCTATTTTGAAAAATTCACGAGGATTCGTCGACCGGCGCCAAAGTTATTCAAAATAGAATGTTGCGGATTTCCTATGGAAACGTGGTCCTAACTATAACTACCTACTGGCGACCGCCAGTAGGTAATATATATATATATATATATATATATATATATATATATATATATATAGGTTTAGATAACAAAAAATGAGTAGCATTTAGAACATATAACCTCCTTGAACATGGGCAGTGCTTGCTTATTGCAGTTTGTAAAATTTGGGATTCCACTGTCCATTTGTTTTTATAATTAAAAAAGACAAATGTGGACGTCCTATAACTGGATATGAAATGTATGGTTTTCAGGTAAAAAGTTAATGATATGCCAAGACACACCCACCCACCCATTCATGAGACATTGACCTGTATAGACGATGGAGAGTGGCACCATTGTTATTGATGCGATCTATTATTCAAATTTGTTGCTGTGTGATAAGCTCCCGGGATTTGGCATGTATATAAACACTGTTTCTCACAGAATTCACTTCACTTTTTTAATCCTCAATTCAAAAGCTAAGTTCCGTGTGCTGTGCAGCATTCTATAAACCAATAGCAAGAGCCTTTCTTTATAAACTACATGAAACTAGTGCACTTGTATTGTATATTTTTGCTTTCCTTAAACTGTATAAATAAGTAGTGTATTACAATGAGACTTCTAGAACTCATATTGATGCTTTATGTTCTCATGTATTTCTTCACCCTTTTTTTATTTTTGCAACAGGTTGTTTTGTCCAAGTTTGTCCGACAGATGGGGGATATGCTGCCCCATAATCTCTACATTCCATATTTAAAGATGCTTCGTGGCCTAGCCAGTGGACCCCAGTGTGCCCATTACTGCTTCAGCTTGCTGAAAGTCAATGGAAGTAGTCACGGTAAGGACAAAAGCAGAGATTG
Organism: Triturus cristatus; assembly: GCF_964204655.1. Lineage (NCBI taxonomy): Eukaryota > Metazoa > Chordata > Amphibia > Caudata > Salamandridae > Triturus > Triturus cristatus. The sequence continues at coordinate 251,349,805 of NC_140585.1, forward strand.
GCCTTCAGCAATACATTTCATTGCTAGGCACGTCATAATACAGGTAGCTAAATACAGACTACTACAACTGTTAATCTTTCTCCCAGCTTCTCAAAGTAGAATCCATGCTTTTATTCAGATAAGGAATGTAAAAAGGTCCAGGTGGTCAGTGCTGCTATTAAACATGTACAGTGTAAGCATTGTGTGCAGATTAGGGTGGTTATTTCTGGGCATACTATGTTGAGGAGTTGGGTAAGTCTGAATGTGATTGGGAAGCTGTCCAAAACTGTGACTGAGAAATATCTAACCTTGCAAAGCTCTGTGACATAAGAGCTTTAAAATGTACTTCCTGCACTGGAGCCGCATTGCCAAAGTGATGACTTTGATAGTGAAGTTGAAAAAGCGCTTGAGGGACCAGTAGCGAGTGGCACCAGTGCTGGGAGAGCCTGGACATGGTACCGGCACCATAGAAACTGCATGAAAGATATGCTGCTGAGGGGCAGGTCCTGCAGAAGGTGTGTAAATAGAGGGCATGAAAAAGAAGCAGTTGTTGGAGACTTAAAAACACACAAGGAACGGAAGTCCTTCGCAGGAGGCAGGAGATGAACCATGGGCAGACTCTTGGTTGAGGGGAGAGACCATTCTTTAATCCTGGTGGAACTGAGAGTTTGAGGAAGTGGATTGTTGCTGTCAGATTAGCATATCAGAGGAGTTATAGGGATCATAGGATTGGAAAGAGGATTATTCTAGACCAGTCGTACATAGTCTTTATGGTAGGAACGATTGGTACCAAAGTCCTGTTGGGTGAGGCGCCCATGAAGCCTAGGCCATGACTAGTCAATGAGTAGAGGAGGACAACTGATATATTGAACCAAGGGTATTCAGTGGAAGAGAACACAGCTACAGAGAGTTGGAGCTAAAGAGCAATGAAACAGCCAGGAGCACAAGAGTTCTAGGAATCCAAGCAGTGGCTATGCTCAAAGGGGATTCAAGATCTGGCATTCGGGTGATACAGCACCTGCTAAAAAACGTTGTTTAGTCAAAGTATCTGTCTGTGAAATAATCAACAAGATCTCAATAAGATTCTACACCGAAAACGTCTGCTAAATTCTTTATTTATTTTATAGCCCAACACATTCGTCAGGTAGGTAGACAAATGAGTGGTGCTATTTTATGCTCATGTTAGTAGCCCAATAGTCAAGTACAATTTGAGATACCTAATGGCATACTCATGTTTTGGCTCAAACAGAACCTTTTCATGGTAAATTTAATGTGAGTAAAATGGGCAGTACCAAACTCAATCCGGTTTAGAGTGACATTACCTGACGTGGATAATAAAATAATACCCAAAGGTTTATTTTGTTCTTTCTTTTCTAGTTGAGAACATGCAAGCTACTGGTGGAAATCCAGTGTCCTGGGAGCACTTTTTTCACTCACTTATGTTGTACCATGAGCATTTGCGCAGGGATATGCCAAGCACTGATGTAATGCACCAGCGTCACCTACCTCTTCGTGGGATTACCCAGAGGGAGCAGGATGGACTGATGGCATTTTTGCAACTCACTACCACCATCATTAACTGGGTGAGTAACTCCATTCGAAGCTTTTAATAGTGAAGCTGTAATTATTTTGACTTTTACTACTTGTGTGTGGTGTGACTGTTGCACATAGTGGCTTAGCTTGTGTGGTCTGCATTTGTCTGCTAACGTATTAAATAAAGATCAGATTTTTTTGCAATGCCAGATCTGTCACTGATTGACCAGTTGACCCTCACGTGGTCTATTCTTCATCTCATTTTATGTCTTGTCCTACGCTAAAGCCGGCAGTACCTATTCAACCCCTCTGTATATTTTCCTTATTGCAGCTTAATTGTGATATTACTGCTTATTCAGTGAGATAAGAAGTACCTTTGCTTGGATCCCTCAAAGCCCTTCCCTGCCAAATGTGGACCTTCGGCTGTAGAAAACACTGTTTTACTAATCCGTTCCCCCGCAATGATGCTTGTAGGTAGATGATCCTGAAACTGATGTCAAAAACAGGAATTTTTGTACTCTGACAGCATTTTAATGCCCTGTCTATTTCAGGATAGGTATCTTTGGACCATGGAATGAAGCAGTAACCGTGTTTGTTTACAAAATAAAATTGTGCTCAAGTTAACCTGATAATTTCTAACCTTGATGTATTCTGGTGAGCTGCTGGACTCTGTTGTCATGGGACAAATGCTGGACTTTCTGTAACCTAGCTAGTTTATCAATGTCTTCTATTCTGGGTTCAGGCTGGACCATGGACAGAATAATTACTGATAGCAATGACAGGGAAACTTTGGCCATGTAGCCGATAGTAAGGCTGTCTTTACTGCCATGCATTAAGAATTGCCAGTGGCATTGAAGAGCAATGTTCACGTAACAATAGGAAACTTTTTTGCTGAAGATCTTGAGGAATCAGGAGTTGTGGTCTATGCTCTACTGGATAACTTCCATTCAGTTTGGTTGTACGTAACTGTCTGCTATTCCACCCTTAGCCTTTACATACAATCCCAGACATGTTTCCCGTATATACATCTAATAAATGTTCTACCTAGGTGGTTAGGTTCTGGGCCAGGTAGGCCGAGGTATAGTTTCTCATAGCTTTGTAGGTGATGAAGCTGCTCTTGATGATCATGCTGGCTAACTGGAGGGACCAATGTAGTTCCTTCAATGTAGGGATCAGATTTGGTCAGCTTGTTCACACTATTTGCTGCCAAACATGCCTGAGGGATCAACTGACCTATTGTCAACCAACATATTAGAACTTGGCACCCATCTATACCATGCTCCCCTCATTGGCTGCCTGTCCACCAAGAACAATCATCAATATAATTTTATCAAACTTGTCTGGGAGTTGTATGAAACTAAAATAACCACCGTTACCATGGACCTACCACTAAATTGCCTGCCAATCCATTGACAAAGTAGATGAGGATGACGCCTTCCTTCATAGAAAATTTGAATTTTAAATCCTTAATAACTCTGCCCTGTCCCCTTTTACACATATGTACCTTACTTTGGAGTGTAACATTTTCTGTGGAACATGTAAAAGCATACCAGACTTGGCATTGATCTGCCATGTGCTTTAGAAGATATAAGTATGTACTGACTTGTTTTTCGCATAGGAATTTCTATGCACATAACAAGGCAGTATCTGTGACGCCTGTACAAATAACATGACTACATTTGTCCTTCACTGGGAACCAAACACCCAATTGTAGCACCTGACTCTCAGAGGGTAGCGTTGGAGAGCAGTCTGAGGCTTACTCAAGGGAGGTGGTGTGGTCTAGTAATCGCCATTTGCAGGTGCGCAGAAGTAACACTCAATAATTGATTGTCCAGTCTGTACTTTGCTTTATAAAAGTAAGAGTACATTTATTAAACACACACACTACTCAATACTATGCACCAATTTACAAATCTACATAAGCTGTTGGAATTACTTTGTGACATTGCATAACATCTCCACCCCTCCCATGTATGCACATCATCTTGCCCCCAATGCAGGTAGTTGAGCATAACCAGGAGCGAGGGCCGTGCGCACTGGCACCATCCCAGTGGCGACCCACCCCATTATCTCAACGAGCATTTAAAATAGGTAACCCTGCCTTGGTGACCCACAACCCTGACTGAGCATTTCCTACGGACCATAAAGTATACACCTCTACATCTTAAGGGCTAGCAGTCTGGGTTCTTCACCTAAGCGCAGCAGCAAGAATACATGTTTAAGCATCACTTTAGAATGACAGTACTCATCACATTTGTGGATCATTAGAATGCATTGCAATTACAGCCCCTAAAGGCATCACAGATGAAATCACAGGATTACGCATATACAGCCAGACACCCTAGCAGGAATGTCTTGCAACATAACCCCACTTTGCTTATGACATCACCTTACACAGGTACTTCACATTACACATGTGACCTTCAGTCCCTCTAAAAGAAATAACGTTAATAAAAGCATTTCTGGTACAATTGCACCGCTTCACCTCCAGGGAATGCCCTTCTCCAGACATCCCCACCTCAGTTCTTCACTCCTTGATGCACGTCTCAATACACCCTCAGCTGTAGAACAAAAGTTCCAGCCCAGAAGGTGTTAAATGCTGGCTGAGCCCTTGAGGGGGCATTATTTTCAAGTCACCCTGTGACTTAGGGAGGGACTTCTCTTCGTGCTTGGGGGAGACTGCGCTTCTACATCCGCTCCCCAGCACCTTTTTCACAAATGAGGGTGACCCCCCCCCTCCTCTGGGGGCCACCAGGCACCAAAAATTATGATTTCCCCATGCCTTGCAAGGCATTATGGGACGCTTCATGCTCCTTTCTATGAATATTATATTAGCGGCTCTCCCGCTGTGCTGGGGAGAGCCGCGATGCCGCTGGCAGCCTCACGCTGCTTCTGCCGGTCTTGGTCGGGGGCCGGACCCCAGGTGAGTGTTCAGCTCGGGGAGCCCACCCCCGGCCGATCCACTTATTTTCAGGGGCCCGAGGTGCTCTGCCGTTGGTTTCCCCCATCTGCCTCGCATGCTGCCGCTGAAGCCGGCCCTGCAGTTCTTGTCTGTGTGGCTCCCGCTGGCCTCGGGGGAGTGCAGGAGCACTCCCCCTCTGCCTCTCACAGCTTTGGGGGCCCAGAGATGGGGTCACGCACCCCCCCCCCTCTCCGACGGGCACATCCTCTTCTTCGGGGTCCGGGGATGGGGTCCCGGGCCCCTGGGCACCTGTTTTCACAGGGGGAGAGGGGGGCGGCGCCCCCGACTTCCACCTTCTCTTCGGGGGCCAGGGTGCGCTCCTGGCCCCCCGTTGGCCCAGCTTCACGGGGAGCGCGATGGCGCTCCCTGGCTTTGCTTCGGGGCCCGAGGATGGGGTCCCGTGCGACGGCGCTCCCCGCACCCCTCCTCTGCACACGGGACCCGCAGTTGGGATCCCGGTTCCCTCCCCCTACACACCTTCACGGGGAGCGCGACAGCGCTCCCCGGCTTAATGTTCGGTGGGGGCCAGGGTGGGCTCCTGGCACCCTGTGGGGGTACCTTCACGGGGTGCGCGATGGCTTTACTTTACTTCTCTTTGGTGCTGCCCCCGGGACCTGACCCACCCTGGGGGCACATCATGGACTGGCGGCGGAGCCGCACGCGCTTCGTCGTCGGTCCCTCCAGAGGTCAAAGATCGCCTACCTTCTGGGGAGCGTATCTCGGCCCCCAGTGGTCCGATCTTCATGTTCTTGGCCTCTTCTTGCTCCTGGTGGCGTTCCCCAGCCACTGGGAGCACTCTCCTTCGCCCTCTGGGTTTTTGAGAGGGGGGATTCAGCAGAGAGCTGTCTTCACTGGCTCCCTGTGCCAGCCTTTAGCCTGGCTCTCCTCCTGAGCCTCTCTTCTACCTGCGCAGAGGCCCCCTGCGCAGAGGCCCCTGCTTCTGCACACTGGTCCTGGTCTCTTCTTCTGGTGCTGTTCAGGATCCTGGGATAGTCAGGGGGTTCCTCCTTCCAACTGCCCATGGCGCCAAGCTCCAGCACCTTCTGCCTCAGCAGACCACACCCCAGAGAGAGCTTCTCCTCCTGTGCAAGCACTTTTTAAAAGTTGAGTAGGGGGATGGCAGGAAGTCTCTGGTTGTCCTATCAAACAGCGACACATCACTTCACTGCCCCTGCTCCCTCCTTCCTGCCCAGCCTCTGGGTTTGTTCAAAATGGCGTCGTCCAGGGTCTCTGGCCACATGGTCTCTGAAAAAGCCCCTTCCCACCTCGCTGTCTTCCCTCCTTGGTTCAGCCTGGTGCCTGGCACCCAGTGATAGCTGCTGATGGATGAGCCTCTAGCCCCACCCATCTTCTCTTTGTGGAGAGAAGGCCTTAGCTTGTGAAAGGAAGGTTATCAATCCATCCTGCTGAGGTCAGCCCTCAGCCAGGCCCTGGTTATGGCTGACGCCGAGAAATGTGACATTTCTGGATGACCCAAAAGCAGTACAAATATGACTTTGGACTCTGGAGAATACTTCTTCTCACATCCGTTACAGTGGACTTTAGTGCGTATCTGGAATCTGTAGGCCTTAGGAAAGTAAAACTAGCACATGTGCTCCCTACCCCCATAAAAGAATAATGGAATACACACTGTAAAGCACACTGACTTTCCCTGGCATGTTTCTTACCACTGTATACAGCCTATTCCATGTCACCACCCTATTCTGCATAAGTCCTGCCACACCAGTCTATTTGCACCTGCTCCTTGGCTGCGCCCGCTAGGAATCTCCCCTGCGCAGCCCCTACATGTGTCTGCATGTAACCAGCCCGGTGTCCCTTACTCCAGCTGCTGTGCAGTGGTCTGGTCAAGCCAGGGGGACACCAGTAAAATCCCCATGCAGTCGATTTCATCCTGAGTTCACTGTGGGTGAGTTCCAACTTACGAGGCTCCCCCACATTAAAAGCTCACAATTAGGTGCTCAAAAAGCAAAAAATACGGGTGGCCCATAGTGTCAGAACCACCTTCTGTCACCTCTGAAAAACCTTTCACTTGTTTTGGTGATAGTAGGCAAAACGTGACTGTTTAGTTTTTATGACTAAGAATGTATGTATAGAAAAAATATTGCAAACCAACAGAGCATGCATGGACAGTAGACCAGCAGCGCACATGTACAGTTCACTGTACATGTACACTGGAAAGTCAGAATTGTTGACATATGTTGCGAGAAAACCAGTAGACTAAAAATGAAATAGGAAAAGTCTGGAGACCCAAAGCATTATTTTAATGAGTGGATGTTTAAGCAGCTACTTATAAGTACTTTGCACCTTGACCTCCTCTCCCCTCAGGCATTATTCATCTGCCCGCTCTCCGCTTATATCCCCTCCCCCCAGTCATACAGAGTACATGGACTGGAAAGTCACCAATTAGTTAAACAGTACTATGATGGCTTCACTGAACACAGGAGTTTGTGGTACCAAACTACTCCTCACAATAAGCCCAGACTGTTACCAGTGTGGGATTTATTGTAACTTGTAATCAGAGGGCACGTCAGAGGTGCTCCCTTAAAACCTACCGACCCTGGTGTAGGCACTGACTGGCTGTAGGCAACCTACCACACAGACAGGTTTCTGGACCCCTGGGTGGAGAGCCTCTGCTCTCGGGGACCAGAAACAATGCGCATCATGGGCAGAAGTGTCACACCTCCTCACCCAAGATGGGCCTGTTAGCTTTGACATGTAACCCCCAGCTAGCAGCAGATGACAGCCCCTAGTTTAAACCCCCACTTTGGGCTAGAATAATCAGAAAGGCTAGGAGGTATGCCCACCTTTGCCAACTCCACCCCTCAGGTGGAGGTGGCGAATTTAAGTGCCGTTTTCAGTCCCCTCCACAGAAGGGTGGCATAATAGTGGGTGTAGTCACTCCAGGTAAGATGCCTATTGGCCCTACCTACTACTCCCCTAAAACACCCCTTAAATGTAATATTTAGAGGGCTCCCTAGACCTAGAAATCAGATTTTTGCAACCTACAAAGAAGGAAAAAAGCCTCCGTGAAGCAAAGCCAGAAAATAACCACTGACTTGGCACCAGCCCTACCAGCCTGTCTCCAGCTTTAAAGACTCTGCCAAGAAGACAACGCCTGTCCTGTGACCTGCTTCTTCCAGAAACCCGAGGAAGTCTGCTTGCTCTTAAAGACCAAATCTCTCGAGGACAGCAGCCCTGTCCGGAAGAAACGAAACAACAGGACTCCGTATCCAGCTAGAACCGCGACTCCTGCCCACTCTGCACCAACGCCCCTGCCCGAGTCTTAGTGGAGTCTCCCCAGCGATCCTGGCCTCCAGTCCAGCATTGGCTGACTCCTCCTGGATTCCATGACGTCTGCAGCCTCAATCCAGAGGCTCCT